>NC_056744.1:416756920-416989420 GCF_019279795.1 Protopterus annectens | reverse complement strand
CTCAGTTTCGGTAATATGGCCATTTGATCTTCTGACATAGATCCATATCCTTGTTCAGTGGGGTTGTGTGGGTTTCTCATGGGTGTCATGTGCTATGGTCCCAGGCCATAATCTGCATCCACCACTGGATGCTCTTGTGGAAAGTCACCCCTAGCAAACTTTGTATACAGCTTGCAGGTGTGCCATATGAGTGAGTAATGGAAACTGCCTGGGTTACCTGCACAGACACTGTAGATGATCTCTTGGGCATTACATGAACCTGAGTTTATAGAGTGGAATCCTTTCCTTTTGCTGTACCTTGATCCTTGTTCACCAGGCAAGGCTTTTATTTCTACACATGTGCAATCTATGCCCCCCCCCCCAAAATCAGGGAATTGTGCTATTGTATAAAATTTCTTCATGGTTCTTCCTCTCTCTTGTGGGGTGCTTGTGAAACAGATATGCTGCCTTGCAGGTTGTAGCATTGTATTTAGAAACTGGTGCAATATTCAGGAAGTTGAGGCCTGCAACACCCTTAATATATATCCCCTGTGGGTCAGTGAGAAGTGCCTGTAGCTAGTAGGTGTAATGCCTCAGGTGAGGGTGGGAGAGGATGCATATTTCCTCTAGTTTTTCCTGCTCACTTGATATCACTCTATTATTTCCCTGTCCTGAAGTTCATGACAAGTCAAAAGGGGTCTGAACACCCTTTTTCTCCTTGGCCGAGGTCTAGTATTAGCAACAGCATCTTTAATTAAAGTTTGTTGCACATACAGGTTTATAATAGCAGCAACTGCTAACGTTTTTTTTTCTGAGAGTAATTATGACTGTAATCTAAGGAGATTTAGATTTCAGCGCAAATGGCTACACTGGATTTTAAGGCTCAGAGCACATAAGGGCTCTAGCCTTAATGATGTTGTTCCCCTAAAACCAGAAGTTTAAGATAATATGTATTCATTCACATATATTTTTATATGTATATGTGTTTTTTATGCATTATATATTTTAGAGATAAACTATGTATACATGCCTTTAAGCAGAAGGGTTTTTTGTTTATGCTGACTTCACTATTACAAGATTTAATGAGATGCCTTAATAGGTTGATTATTTAATTGGTTCTACTTTTTGTATATATAAGAAGTTTTTCAGTTTCATTCTTTGATCTGAAGAAGCAATTTTTAAATTGTGAAAGCGCTCATCTATCTTCACATTAAAGCTCTTTGTTTTTACGAACTTTTGTATTTTGTTCATTCAGTTGTGGAATTGTACCTGACTTCTTTTGTTGGACTTGGTTTAATTTTGGTTTTGGTACAGTTCATCACTTTGAGGTGTGTTCTTTTTTCTACTTGTTTGCTGCTTATGTTGGATTAACATGTAATTCAGCTACTTATACTTTCATTAGCATATTCTGTCATTTAACTTTGTTTGGTGGCTCTGCTCTTAGTGTAGAGCCATTTAATGAATACCACATAGTGCAATATCACGTGTGTGTGGCTTGCACTTAGTATAGCTATTAATGAATCTGTCCCGAAGTTTTCTTCTCATGGAAGTTCATTATACATTTTGCATTAATACTGCATCCTTTATACTAAGTTCCTGAAAATGATATCATCATGTTTCAGAATAATTTGCTATAGAGTTAGAAGATGAAGGTATATAATTTATTTCTAAATGAAATGCTTACTAAGCAGCAATGCAGAAATCTTGGAACAGATGAAAAAATTCGGTCTCTAGCAAAGTAAGTGCTGTTATCTTATTTTTCTTGGAGATGCTGTGCATATTTCATTAAAGCATCAGAGAACACTATTGACTTCCTGTCATTCATTCCTGTAGACTTTAACTGACATAACTCAAGCAGTACCATGTGTGATGCTGTAATCAAATTGAACAACCATTAGAGAATGCAGTTCAGATATGAATATGAATGCTTAGTTGATCTGTGTGCACTGCAAGTTGAATGTTTCTTTGTATTTGTGGCATGTGTGAATAACAAATCAAAGAGGAATGCGTGTCATGTGGTTTTACTCTATAATCTGGGGAAAACAAATAATGTCATCAGACTGAACAAAAAAGACATAACTGTACCCTGAATATTCCCAATGTGCTTGCAAATCAACTTATGTTTTTTTTTTTCTTTTTCTTTTCATTTATTTGTTTACCAACATGCTTATTTACTTTTTGGATAGGGGTGGCTCAGTTAAAGCAGTTAGTTCTTCATCTTGTGCTATTAACTTAACTACTGATCATGTGTTAAGCCAAGATATTCCTAGATATTTTCATGCAGTTTTGGAAATCCAGCAGACTATTTCTAGTTCTGCAGCTGACGCAGAGGGTTACAGCTATGTGCTATAATTTCTGTAGTGCAGGGTTTGATTCCCTCAGTCCCCATTTGTGTACTGTGTGACACTGAGCAAGTCACTTAACTAAATATTGCTACCAAATCACCACTGAAAAGAGACTGCAGCCCTACCTGGTGAACAAATAAGTGATATTATGTAGCACAGAAAAAGAGTAGCTTATACACGAAATGTAGGTAGTGAGTCGCTGTAGGTTTACTCTTTCATGATATCATGGCAAACGTTTTACTGGGTTTGTGGCACATTGGTTATGTGTTTGTTCTTAATGGATGATAGCTAGGGGTTGGTATAATGGTTAAGGTGTTTTGTTTACAATTACAAGATACAGGGTTTGATTCTTACCTTTAAAAGGGAAATTAAATAGACTTAAAATGGGCTACAAGGGCAAATAGCCTAGTACTTATTTATGAACTATAATATGATACAAGGGTTAAAATAACTGAGGATAAATATGTGAAAATGAACAGGCATCTTCATTTTGAAACTGATTCCATCACTGAGCTGAGCACAGTTCACCAGTAATTGCAATATCAAAGGCTAATTGTTGATTATCTTTTATATGTGAAAATAAATATTATCAAAAGAAATGTTATGTTAAAGATAAAATATCACATGTAATTAATGACATACAATGTTGTTTCTGTTCAACCGATAAATAAATGAGTAAAAAAAGACAATAGTTAAAATCTTGCTTTTGGTATGTAGAGTAGTATTCATGTCAGGAGCACACTGCTAATCTTTTGATCTTAGCAGCCTGCCTCGGATTCAATACATAATCTTTTAGATTTTGTGAAAGCTTTTGTGTAAATCATGTATATAATTAAGGAAAATGACTGGAAGAAAGATTCTTGAAGATAATATATAATGAAACACCTGTGTGAAAATCACTGAAATAAAAGCACAAAAGTTCTGACCATAGGAATGCATTTAAACAGGGGGATTGTGATATTATATACCCCCGTGTATATATATTAATCTCACAGGTTGTAGGTTTAGCAGTAAAATAAGTTAAATGTCTTTCACCTTAAATACAGATACTAGGATATTCCCCCAGCCTGCTCAGGTGCAGTTACCCACCCCATCTCCCTAGTCAGGGCAAATGTTAAAAAGTAACCTGCTGGTGAATTAAGACTTGTATCACACGTGATCATCAGCGGAGCTGAGTTTCAGATGCAACAAAAAATTTGCAAGCCCCCATTGGACTTGCAAATGTGCAGTAGGTCTCACAAGACAGAGTCTGCTCATACTCTGTACTCCTGGCAGAGATTCAGAGATCACCTCTCAGTAGCCTTTATGACACTGAGAAGACAGACAAGGTTTTGAGATGGTCTGCGTAGTTATTATGATTTAGGCCTTTGATTTTCTTCATAAGAAAGCATTTTGGGCATTGAAGTGGTGTCAGATGTTTGGGGTGGGAGCATTATACTCAATAATCCTCATGTTGAGTGCAGAGTACATCCCTAGACCTGAATGCCATACCACTAGTAATACATTGTGCAAGAAAGGACCTTCTTACAATAGATTTCATCAAAAGACAGTTTGTTGTCTACATAGGTTTTCAAGTCCCTAACTACTGATCAGATTTTTAGGGGTGTGTTGTCATTATGATAGTTACAAGATACTTCTTGTTTGCTGAAAGATACATTTATACATTTTTGGCATTTAGTTTTAGTCCATGATTTTGACACCACCCTTTTTGAGGATCTTGGTGTCCTCTGGAGAGTTTACAATGGCACCAAGTTTACAATTGTCTGCAAAGTTTGCTAGCCATAAACCTTTAACAGTAGCTTTGACCTTCAAGATGTAGATACCAAAGAGGAGTGGCCCAAGGACTGAACCCTGGGGTACATTGCAAGTGACAGGTCTTTTGGAGGAGGTAGATCAGCACACCCTAATTTGCTGGGTTCTATTCTTGAGCCATTTTGTTGTCCAACAAATTACATAAGGATCAGTATTAAGCTGGGATAGTTTATCTATGATACCTGAGTGTGAATCATGTGTAATGCCTTTTCAGGTATAGATATGTGCTGTGTACTGATTTGCCATTATCCATTGCTTCAGTAACCTTCTCAAAAAAGTCAACAAGTTGAGCAGGAACCATCTGGACATGACAAATTCAAACTGGCTTTGGTCAAGAGTTTGTAGGTTACCTAGGTCTTTATTTATTAATTCCATAATGATCCTTTCCATGACCTTACAGATAAGGCTGGTCAGAATTATGAATGTATAATTTCTCAGGTACTTTGAAACCTCCAACTTTATGCAAGGGGATTAGAGTTGCTGTCCTTCATTTGTATGGTACAATGCCTATTTGGAGGCTAACATTGAATAGTCTCTAAAGGGAGGGGGTTAAGCAGCCCACTAGGTTATCTTGTCCCATGGAAGTAGTGTTCATGGCCTTGGATAGCTCCTTTAGGACTTGTTCATGAGAGATTTGAAGGGAAATGTAGATTGAGATCCAGGAATGTAGGTAGGAAGAAAGAGGGGTGAAGTTAGAGCTAATTTATCTACTAGTAGATTAGCTCTGCCCTCTGGGTCTAGGTATGTGATATAATTTAGTATTAGCTCTGCGCAATGTTGGGTTTTACTTCTAATGTGTCTAACATATATAAAGAAGGCTTTGTGGTTTTGCTTTGACTACATGGCTATTTTTTCCTCACATCTAGCTTTGGCTGATTTGATCATGGTCTGGAGTACCTTTTTAAGTTTAGCAATAGCTTTTTTGCATCTTCAGAGTTACATTTATTTTACATATAATGAGTATTTTCTTTTGTTATACAGCCTGTTTATATTTGGGTTTCACCATAGTGTTTTATTTTTTAATTTGGTGTTGTATTTACTTCAGAGGAGGACAGATACATTTATGTAATTATTCACGTGAAAATAATTCAGTGGTAAAGGATTGTCTGTAAGCAGTGGGGTCATTGAGTTGGAAGGGTAGGTTAAATTTTGCCAGGTCATCACTCAGTTTCAGTAGATTAGCCTCGTATAATCTCTGAATACAGGGGTATTGGAAGATGCTTCCGACTGCAGTCTCAACTCATTCACTCCAGTGAAGCTCAGGAAGTTTGCACTGTAACTTCCAATGGACAGAGCCTAAGCCTTTTGACAGAATCAAATTACATCCTCACAATTTGAACAAATGTTTTTATCTTTGGAACTATATGGGTTATGAAAAAAGTATAACTGGCAAACTCTTCAGCACAATTTTTTTATATTGTTAGTATTCTTTAGGTTCTAGGTCTTAAACCAACTTTTATAAGTCAGAGTAAATGCAGTAAGTATTACATTTGTAGCATTTTGTAACCAACTTACAATATCTCAGCAACCACTCAAGCTGCGCACACACTATGAGCAGCATTTTATTCAACTAGCTGAGAGCTTTCATATGAGGTGAATGAGTTCTGTCTGTGTTGCTTGGTTGTTGAGATATTTCAAAAAAATGTGAAAATTATATCCATATAAATTAATATCATAAAAACAAGAGTTAATATCTCTTTACCTGCACTAGACAGAGGTAAAATATTAATGCAGTTGAGTTTGCCGTTATGTAAGCTTTAAGATGAAATCTTTTAGAAAACTTGTACATAGCATGGTTGTAGAATTATTGATGCAAATATGAACAGGCAATATTTGACTCCTAGAGGCATCAGTAGGAGGTAATTGCAGATGCACCTGGAGGCGTCACTCGGATGTAATGAGTTAAGGTGAATGTGACTGATTTGTGGTCAAATTTGACCAATGAGAGAGGTACAACTGGTATGAAGCAAAGCTGTTCCATATCATTGAGGCCCATGTCCAGGATTTTATGTTGCCTGGTTGACATGTGGACAAACTCTTCCAGAAGTCCAGAAATCTCTGTGCATACATGTTAAAGGATGTGTACATCTCACGTTTAATGGAGGGGTAGTTGGAAGCCCTCTGGGAGAATGGTATTTGGCTTAATACAAAGGGATTCCATACTAGTCAGGTAGGAGGTATGGACTGAGGGGGGGGGGGGGCATAGAGGAGTTCCTATAGTTAGCCACAATGTGATAAAGGGTCTTGTTGCTGCTAAGTTGGACATGGAGGAGTTCTTGGTCATTATATTGTCTATCTAGTCTGGAGTTACAAATATGCTGACACCACCACCTTTAGCGGCTTCATATAGTATGGTGGGCCTGAACATGTAGTAGGCATTGAGACATTGCTCTGATATGGTGCTGTCAATGGTCATGAACTAGGTGTTGGTGATGATGCATATAGCAATGTTTTCCAGGGTAAGGAGTGCTTGTAGGGAGTGGAATTTGTAGTTAAGTCTTTTAGTATAATGTAGCAATACCTTTCTGTCTGTTATCCAGATTCTCTTTTGTTATGTTGGAAGCTTTTAAGGACTGATATTGCCTAAAAATGGCACCATAGGAGGAGGGCATGGTTTTAGTCAATATACAAAGGCCTTAGGGTGACAGTTGCAGGCTATCTCTGGCAAAGCAGTTAGGACTGTCTACCATGTTATCCCAGGTTGATATATATTGGATACCATTTGAATGATGCCAGAGCTTGGCCAAGTCAATTACTGTAGTCAGTTATCTTTTGTTTGTATTGCTGCATCATTTTTGGGGATGGTTATGGTCATACCTGCCATGGACACATATTCCACTCCCATTGCCATCTGTAACATTGATGAATGATCTCCAGAACTGATTTTTCCGAACCTATCTGCTGTCAAAGAGAGAAATATTCATTCATACTTTCTAGAAGGGAGAAGATTGACAGGGTGGGGTGTGACATGGTCCCTTAAAGAGTCATTCCGAACTGTAGGACTGTCATTTTTTTAATTGTGGTTCCTGTCTTCTTTATGGAATCCTGGTGCCATTGCTTCTTAGATGTATGTGTACCAGCATTTTGCTGAGACTGTTTGTTTTGTTTCTTTCCAAAATAGGACAAGAGAGTAGATAACCCCTTAGAAAACTTGGAAAAAGAGGGCTGAAAAGCCTTTGAGATTCCCAGTATCAGTTTACGCCGCTCATCAAATTTTTTGATAAGGTCTGCACCAGAGGGACCCCAAACTAAATCTCGATCTAAACGAGAATTTAAAGTTTTTCACATCATTTGGTAGGTTCTGAGAATGCTACCAGGCAAAGCTCCTAAAAACAGTACCAGTGGCCTTATCCCTGGAAGAAGTATCAATAGAGTCATATATACACTTTAAACAATGAGATGTGACTTGTGATATGGAAGAAACAAAACCATTTCAAGCAATTTTTCCTCAAGAGAAGAAACTGCAGACACAGCATTCCTCATATTTTCGCAGTTAGTCAGAATAAACTTCAGCAGTTGAGCCTGACAATTCAAAATTCTGAAAATCGGTGTTGCAGAAGCATGCACATTTTCCCAATACTTATCAATTGTTTCCCATCCTTGTCAGAAAATGAAGGATTGGAATTAACTAAATGTTTAGCATCAGCAGGATTAACTAAAGCTATAGCTGTTGGGTCAAGTTTGGAATGTGTATAAAACCTTTAAGACTGAGGAACATTATACTATCTATCTGCCTTTTTCAGACAGCAGGTTAACTATCAGGAAAACTGCAGGCAGTAACACATACATCCTCTAATGATGACAGCACTGGGGGAATGAGTGAAGGTTCTGGAAATTCCATTTGTAACAGCTCATAGTATTTTCTGAGGGACTCACAAACCTTAATATTCTCCCAATGAAAAAAGTGACACATTCTGAAAATAGTCTCAGAGAAAGAAAAGCCCCAAAGAGAGACTCAGATACTATGTTCTCCTCTGGATCTGAATTAGAAATCTAAGAAGAAAAGCCTGCATCCATCCCTTTATTTTCTTGTCCAGATTCAGAATCCTGAATCTCTTCAGGAAAAGAGGCATCCTTTCTGCTTTTACTAGGAGCCAGGTCATAAGAAGAATCCTGAATCTCTTCAGGAAAAGAGGCATCATTTCTGCTTTTACTAGGAGCCATGTCATAAGAAGAATCAATATATTGAATTAGACTCTAAGCCAAATCTAGTAAAATGCTCTTATCCATGGAAATTTGAGTGGAGCAGATGCATGTTTAGTTTTCTATTTCTTTTGGGCAGAAAATATTGGGCCAACAGGGTTGTTATTGGTATCATCAGCTTCACCAAGGATAGCCACAGCATTCTGATCAAATAAGGGAGACTTCTTTGTTACTTCTCCCAGGACCAACAACAGTTGATCCCCCTTACCCACTGAGGGGACTCCAATAGAAGACATGGCTAACCCCAAGCCCGTAGTAGCTGCAGTTGCTACACCTGAGGAATCCAGAGTAAAAAATGAGTGGTCTGAGGAGCCCACTTTGGCCACAGCAATGCCATCGACTTGCAGCAGAGGCAAATTGTCAGCCTGCTGTAGTAGCCAAGGATTTTTGCTTAACTTTTACTTTTTGTCACTAGAATGACCAGTGGTGGCACCAGTAGTTTATTCTATGGTAATGCTATAAAAAGTCACTTTTTTCCTAATAAAAACAAAGTAAACAGTACTTTATTATACTTTGTCAGCCCCCAAAAGTAAAAGAAACACCATTTTCCTAGAGAAAAAAAGTGGTTTTCAACAACTTTTAACAATATTTAACCTGACAGAAAAAAATAATCTCCCATTTAAAAGTAGATTTAAGCCTCAAGACTGTCCTTTAAAACACATAATTCTAGTAGTGGTTCTCACATTATCCCAGTTAGTGCCATTCCTAAGAAGTGCATAGTTTTGTTTGTCCCTCCCCTCTAACCAATACCTATTGAATCAGAAGGCATAAAAACTCCACTACTCCTGGACACCATCTTTTGAGCCATTCTAACCTTCTTATTCCTGCTCCTAGTGACTGACCCGGTCAGAGCATGCTTGCCATTTAAGTTGAAACTGCAATTTAATGTATATTCTGCACAAAGTCTACTGCACATCTTTACATGTATTTGCTATGCCTAACCAAATACATTGATTGCTAAGCTAGACAATCGCTTTAAGGATTTATTGAACAAAGTTAAGCCTGCGTGTGTAACCTGATAACCCATTGATAATGCTCTAAGTATTGTAAGTTGCTGTAGATAAAACATCAGACCCTAGCCACATTAATGATGTTCTGCTCCTTAGCTAGTTGGTTAAATATAAGAGTTAACATTACATAGGCATTAGTATAATATTTTATGTATTATGGTACTGATGTTATGTTAAGTGGACTTTAGTTGACCTGCACCTAAATTGTATTTAACAAGCAATTGCTGACAGAAGTATCTTACTAAGCTTTGATTGTTTTACTGTGCTACCTCAGTAAATTTATTTTATTTTATTTATTTTATTTTTATTTTACATTTGTTAACCAGGATAGTCCGACTGGACACAGGTCCATTTTCAGCAGAGGCCCGGGGAGAAAAGCTCCACATGTGGATAATTACATAAGAGTTAAACAGTAGTAGTTTTATACAGTGACATATAGATACCAGTACAGAATTATAGGATTATATGCATACTTGGAATACATACATACTTAAACTTAACATTGTAGTTTTCTTGTTCGAACTTAGACATTTTTAGTGGTACAAGGCTGAAAAAGGTAGCATGTCATTCAGTAGTACAATACATATGAGAATGAGACTAAGTCTGAAACATTGACTATTTTACAGATAGTCAGGTAGTGAAGAGAGTGGTAAGCTGGTTAGTCAGGGTTGATACAGGGGCACAGCCAGTGACTTTTTAGGAATTTTTTGAGAGATGTTTTAAATTGGTTAATAGTCTGGTTTGCTGTAAGTTCTGCAGGGAGTCGATTCCAGATTGTGCCAACAGAGTTGCAAAACAATGAGTCACCTGCTGAGTTTTTAGATTTAACAGTTTGTGCCAGTATTTTGTCAGAAGACCGGAGAGTTTTTAGGTTACTGTAAGGGGTAATTATATTTTTGAGTATGGGTGTGCTTTTGGGCTGGGACGGCCATGGTGGTGCAGCAGTTAGCATTGCCGCCTCACAGCAAGAGGTTCTCTGATTCGATCCTCGGCTAGGGTACCTTCTCTGCGGAGTCTGCATGTCCTCCCTGTGGTCATGTGGGTTTCTTCTGGGTACTCGGGTTTCCTCCCACATCCCAAAGACATGCTGTAGGTGGATTGGACACTCTAAATTGGCCCTAGGTGTGAGTGTGTGTGTGTGCCTTCTGTGGAAGGTTGGGCGCTGGGCTGGCAACTCGACACCATAAAACTCCACTGCCAGTCATGAGCAGACAGGTGATCCACTAAGGTGACTCATAACCAGGAAAAGCCGGAAGAAGAAGAAGAAGGTGTGCTTTCCGGCTGATGGAGGACTTTGTGGGCTATTATTGATTATACTGGATTTGAGAGGGAAACTCTAGCCAGCCTAGAGATCATAGGTTAATACAGTGGTGGGTTCTATATGCTGAGCCTGTGGCAAATCTGGCTATGGTGTTGTAGCAGCTATTAAGTTTATTGAGGTCAGATTTACTCAGGTTTGTATAGATTGGGGAGGCATAAAGAAGGGTTAAAAGTAAATGTGTTTGGGAAATAACTGTCCTAGCAGTTGGGGTTAGAAATGCCTTAATTCTATATAGAGATCCTAGCTTTTTGTTGGCTGTTTTAATGGTTTTGTCGATGTGAGCGTCAAACTTAAGGTTATTGTCAACAATTACACCTAACAGTTTTGTATTACTTTCTGGGGAGATTATTGTGCCATTGTTAGATGTTATGGTAAATGATGGGAGTGTAGCTTTCTGGGTGGGGGTGAAGAGTAGCAGTTTTGTTTTATATGGATTCAATAGAAGACTCCTGTCAGTGAGCCAGTTTTCTACTACATTGAAAGTATTTTGGGTTAAGGACTGCAGGTCTAATGGGGAGGTGGCAGAACAGATTAGGGTAGAGTCATCTGCATATTGAATGCAGGTTGCTTTGGGGATGACTGTATGAAGATCATTAATGAAGATGGAAAATAGGAGAGGTCCTAGTATAGACCCTTGAGGAACTCCAAGGGTGACTGGCAGTAGGGAGGAAAGGCTATCCTTCCATAGCACAGCTTGTTTTCTGCCACTTAGGTAGGACTGAAACCAGCGCATTGCTAGGTTGTCTATGGCAAGAGGTTTTAGTGTTTGAATGAGTAGCTGGTGGTTTACCATATTAAATGCCTTAGATAGGTCAAGAAAGACAGCAGAGGAGGGCGTATTATTATTACAGATTTGATTTATTGCCTGAAAGAAGGACATAAGGGCTGTGGTGGTACTATGGTGGGGTCTAAATCCATGCTGGGAGGGAGCTAGGAGATTGTGCAAATTGAGGTAATGAAGGAGTTGCTTGTGGATACATTTTTCCATAATTTTAGCCAGAGGGGACAGAATGGTGATTGGCCAGTAATTTGATAGATCAGTGGAATTACCCCCTTTATGGAGAGGAATTACATAAGAAATTTTCCAGATGGAGGGGATATATGCTTCAGAGATGGTTCTGTTAATTAATATTGAGTTGGGATACGCTATTGCATTTGCAGCCTTTTGAAGATATTCAGCCAGGACTAGGTCTGCTGAAAGGGTGGTGGGTTTCAGTTTCTTGATTAAGGATTGGATAAATGCTGTTGGTAGAGATTGAAAGTTAAAGGATGAGTGGGTATTGGATATGGGGTTAATAGGGTCTAGGTTGTTGGGGCCTAGTTGGCTGGCAAGGGATTGTATAGTTTCCATAAAGAAGGTGTTGAAGGTGTTGGCAATATTTTCTGGAGGTTTTTGGAGGATAGACACAGGAGTAGGGGTAGTAGTATTACCTGGATGGAGAAGATTGTTTAAGCTGGCCAACATTTTTGTGGTCGATTTTGATGTTTTTGTTGCAGGTTACAGTAATAGTCTTTTTTGTCTAGCATTATAGACTTCTTAGTATCATTTCTTAGATGTTTATATACTAGTTGATCTTTAGGGTTTTTATTGGTTTTCCAAGATGACCAGGCTTTATTTCTATTCATGATTTTTGTCTAGTTTCTTTGGACAGCCACGGTGCTACTTTTTTCTTTGTTCTGATGGTCCGGGTGGGTGCATGATTGTTAAGGATTGTAAGAAATGTGGAATTAAAGTGTGATACTGCCTCATCTAGTGGGAGTAGTTTTAGTCTATTCCAGTTACATGTCTGAAGTTCTAATTGGAATTTGGTTTGACTGAAGCTCTTATTGTTCCTGATAGTTCTGAAGCTAGGTATTTGAGGGATATCATTTTTTTTTCTGAGTATATATGTTAGGAGGTGATCACTTATTTCCTCAGGTTGGGTGCCTGCCTTATACATTTGGGGAGGGTTATTAATGAGAATCCAGTCTATTATGCTTTCTTTGTTATTGGGCTTATTAGATCTGGTGGTGGAGGTTATGACTTGGGAGAAACTATATAGAGTTATGTGGGTAGTAGAGAAGTCTGAGGAGCAGGTGTTCCAGTCTATATTAAAGTCACCTAAAACAATAGTTTCTTGTGGGGAGTTTATGGACAGCCACTGTAGAATGTCTTCAAGGATATTGGTGTTGTTGTCTGGTGGGATATAAAAGCAGCTATGTTTATAGATTTATGCTGGTTAATTTGTAGCCTTGTAAACAGTATTTCAGCTTTATCAGCTTAAGGAAGTTGTGGAGAGTTGGAAATAGTTACATTAATTGAAGATTTATATAAGACAGCTACCCCACCTCCCTTCTTTGAGGTGCGGTCCAGTCGTATTATATTGTAACCTGGAGGAGTAACTTCATTGTCAGTGGTGGATGGCTTAAGCCAGGTTTCTGTACGACATAGTATATCTGGGGAGTGTACTGCTAAGAGGGCATGCAGGTAGTGGATTTTATTATTTAGGCTTCTGATGTTTAGGTGGCAAATGAGGGGAGAGGTAGATGAGATGTTTAAATTTTGCAGGCTAGAGGGGATATTATATATTGGTTTGGATGCTTCTGATGGGGTTGGTCCTGGGTTGAGGTGGATGTCCCCATGCATTGTGAGGTTAATTTGAGAATAGATTATTAGTTTTTGAAGTTTGAATAATAGTTTGTAGTAGTGTTTAGTTCTAGGGTTAACATAACTGACTCGAATGAGCTGTTGAGTTATTGTAATATGGGAGTTGGAAGGGAGGGGGAGTAGTGGCTGATTAAAGTTATGTGAAAGAGTATTGGTCTGTGATCTGGGGTAGTGGGAGCCTGGAAAGGAGAGATGTTCATAAGCTGTGGTAAAATACGTAATTATCAGCATGGGTAAAAGGTAATAGGAGGGCTTTGAATTGAAAGATGGGGTTGAGGCTTGTAGAGGCATTAAAGAGGTTTTTTTCAACTTACAATTGTTTAAGAATGGGGCTGGGAGGGTAGGAGATGAGGGTAGAGTAGAGAAATAGGGAGGGTGTTGTGGTTGGGGTGGGTCTAACAATTGCTGATTGGTTCTATAATTAAGGGAGTGGCAGTTGTGGCTATAAATTTAGCACATCTAGGGGCGGGAGGAATTTGGGGGAAGGGTGGAGCGTGGAGTGAGCCCGAGCGGAGCGAGGGCGAGTGTAATGGGGCTAATGCAAAGAAACCAGCTAGTAGTGGGAAACTATCAACACATTAAGTACAATGAGGCTTTTTTATTTGTTTGTTTTAAATACTTTCTTACCCTTGTTTTTGCCTTCAGTATACACTTTTACATAGTATACTGTTAGTAGTCACTTTGTTCAGCCTTTTCTCGCATTAAGCTTTCTTCTGCCAATTGTCTGCTATTTTTGTACAGAGCTCAAGAGTTTAAACCCCTGTTTCAGGTTTATGCTATATAATTTCTAGTTTTATATGTTTTATGCAGGGAGCTCAACTGTTTTTCCTTAGTATGATTAAGCTCAGTTTCTGAGTGCTAAAATCTAAGGCAGACAGCTGGGCTACAGAGCCTACAGTAAAAAGGAGCTTCGTTCTGTGTGTCTGAATTAATTTATGCTAGTAAAGCTTCAATGCTTCAATAATGAAAGCTAAAGTTTTGGGGGTTTTTTTGCTCTCAAATGAATGTCCGTAGAATGTTTCAGTAGTTAAAAAGTTACTTTTTAAGTTGTGTTTATGTGAAACTGCCTGTACTGTAAATGAACCTTAGTAAGTGACAGTTTATTATGGTGGCTTCACACCGTTTCCATGTGTAACATTATCTCTCTGCTATTTTTCTCTCTATTCCTATTTCTTTCACAGGTGTTAATCCCCTTCATACTTCACCTGCATGATCCTGCAACTAGTTCAGTCTCAACAGCATGGACTCTTTAATAAAACTGAAAACATAACATGGTCAACTTACTGACATACCAAAGTGTATGTTCCTCTGCTGTTAGCTACTTTAAAGTTTGTTTTTAAGACTGACATTGATCATAGGATCATAGGAAGTTACTAGGCTAATGGCCATGGGGCCCTTACAAGCTTAAAAACAGACAGGAAACCACTGGTTAAACACTTTATGCAGGTAAAGCTTTCGGATACAATCCTTTGTCAATACTTTGACAAAGGATTGTATCCGAAAGCTTTACCTGCATAAAGTGTTTATCCAGTGGTTTCCTGCCTGTTTTTTTGGATTTGTAGTTCCTGGCATCTATTTTCGCCCTTACAAGCGTAGCCAAGAATTTATCACCAATAAAAACAAACCTCAGTCAGCACCTAACACCCGTGTCAATGAGGGAAACAGGCGGAACCCCTGGGACAAATAACATCCACTCATCAAGGCTGCTCTTGAAGAGGGTCAGCGAGGTACTCTGTTTAATGTGTATGGGAGGTCTGTTCCAGTGATGGTGCAGCCTCTGGGAGACACACCTGTCTCTCCAGCAGGTTTTGTTGATGGAGCATAATTAGATTCAGGCCTTTTGAGTGGGTAATGCGTGAAGAGTTAGACTTACACATATGGAGCATCTCTAGTAGGGTAGGGTCCGAGATTGCCTTGTAGTCGAGGCATAGATCACCTCTGAGCAATCTGTATGATACCGAGTTGGGTGATAGTGATTTGATCCTGTCTGCATAGCACAGGTGTTGGAGGCCATGAATTCTCTTTGTGAGGTATTTCTGTGGCCTTTCCAGTTGGTGCAGATGTTTAGAGAGGCACATACCAAATGGTGCGTTATACTCAATTATTTGTCTAATGAGGGTGGAATATAGAGATGTAATAACCTCCTTTTTTCTGGATGCAATCCCTTTACTTATGAGATTAACCAAGTAAAAGGCTTTTCTGACCACTGCCGCTACATGCTGGTCAAATGTGAGATTGTTGTCAACCTGAGTACCCAGGTCTCTCACCACAGGTTGTGTGCTTAGGGGGTTGCCTTTGATGTGGTAATCAGTAGGGGCTTGTCTTTTCCAAGTGGTACAATAATACATTTTTTTGCATTAACTTGAGGCCATGACTTTGGCACCAGTCATTAGTTGCTGTCAGACCCTCTTGCAGTATGTTAACATCATTTGGAGAGTCAATGACAGCACCCAACCTATAGTCGTCCACAAACTTGGTCAGCCACAGGCCTTTTGTCTTTGCCTGGACCTCTGAGAAATAGATACCAAACAGTAGGGGTTCCAGGACAGATTCCTGGGGAACTCCACTAGTGACAGGTCTGCTATCGGACATGGAGGTGCCTATTTTGACCTTGAGGGTTCTGTCAGTGAGCCATTTGGTCACCCACCTGATGAGATAGGGATTTATTCCAAGTTGTGTTAGCTTTTTGATGATGCCTGACTGGGGCATTGTGTCTTAAGTAGTTAATGTAGAGGCCCAGGAACCACAAAAAACAAAATCCAAACCACAAATCCAATTTATTGACAGCAAAAACAGACCAAATGCAGTCAAGCACTTTCATCTTTAGCGAAGACTTCTTCAGAAGTGCTTGATATGGTTATCTCCAACCTTAAATAATCCTAATACATCATGTGACTAACATGTGATCAAACATTCACATGACTCAACTTTAGTTTAGTTTAGTAAACACATTGATAATAAAACTTCAACAAGAATTGTTGCAAATATCAATTAAAATTGCAGGAAAAATGAACATGAGTGTAACAGTAAAAACAAAAATAATGTTGAGAATAGAAATGGCAAAAAAAAAATCAGTGTTATAGCGACAAATGTATGAGTAACATGGCATAATCAGCCCTCAAGACTTTTTAGCTTTAATATAGGTGTAAAAGAACAACATTCATTCAAACTGGGGGGGGGGGGGGTAAGGACGTCAGACACAAGAATCCATATGAGCTCTTTCTTGAGAAGATATTCATCAGTGTAAAAGCCCCTTGGGTCTGGTTCCAAGAAATCAATCACCTTGAATTTAAAAAGGTGACCAGGATAGGCAGAAATATAAAATAAGTAACAAAGGGCCACAGCCCCAAAGGCAAACCAAAACTTTAATCTGTGAGCACTTTTGTTCACTCAAATCAAATTAACTTCTTCAGACAAATTCAAACAGTAAAACCCCTCCTTATATAACCAAGAAATCACATGACCAATAAAATGCATTACATCACAAGTTTAAAACTGATTGTTAAAAGGCATATACATATTTATAAAGATATTTACATATACTTTAAAAGAATTTTTAAGCACAAAGTGGAGAATTATTAATATATAAAAAACAATCAAAAAGGTGCATCCATACAAACCTATAAGTACATAAAATATTATATTATCTTATAAGAACATTCTATACTGAATTAACCTCTACCAGAAGCCATAAACAAGTACAAAAGAAAAGAACCAAGTTCCACAAGTACTGAAGGTAGAGGCCCAGGAACCGCACAAACCAAAGTTCAAACCACAAACCCAATTTATTAACAGCAAAAGCAGACCAAATGCAGTCAAGCGCTTTTGTCTTTAGCAAAGACTTCTTCAGAACTGCTTGACATGGTTATCTCCAACCTTAAATAATCCTAATACATCATGTGATCAACATATGATCAAACATTCACATGACTCAACTTTAGTTTAGTAAACACATTGATTATAAAACTTCAACAAGAATTGTGATGGGAATGATTGTTTGAATGACGACTGTCAAAGATTTTTTTGATTCAGCAGATACTAAGCAAACATGGGATTTGAAAGAGTTTGCACTGACCTAAACAGTACAATTGGTTTTGATTGTTTTAAACTAATGGTAACAATTTTACTGATGTTAATTGTTCTGATGGGATAATATCATATTTGCACTATGATTCACAACAAATGTTGGTTACTTCTTCATATTTGGTAGACTCTGTTTGGAATTATTCAGTTACATCACTTTTAACAAGGAAGTTACCAGTGTTAAGTGTAATAACTTCAGTCATCCTGGTGAGTCAGAGAATTCTGGAACTGACATTAACTGACACATTATCAAATGCACCCCAAATCATGAAAACAATGGTATTATGTCTGCTGTTATAACTGACAGTGTGGTTAGTGTATTAGAGGGGTTGGAAGATATTACTACACATGACGTTTTAGATAGGCTTGATAATTCTTGTACTTTTAATGACAGAAGAGCCAGCATGGAAGGGACTGGAACTGTGTTTCCTTATAATCAACCTCTTCTCTCTTCTTCCTTTTCTACCCCCCCATACCAACACAGATGGAGGGGATCCTAACGAGGTACCCATATCATTCAGTCACTCACCTACCTTAGATGATAATTCACAGTTCAGTGAATACAATGATGGAAATCTACTTTTGAATTGCTTCAGGCATTTTAGTGTGACTAAGGGGAACATCAGTCATCAAAATACAGAATCCATTAACCTTGAACTAGCTGCTGGTGAATCATGGTTTTTGGTAATAGGGGATTCAAATAGCAGTATGGTGGAAGCTGACATAGGACCTAGTTGCAGCCAAAATTCTATTAAAGATTTTACAGTATATAATATTTCCAACATCAACATCTCAACAGAGCATGCTGATGTTCTGAGTAAGGGTTTGCGTTTTCTACCAGCCAGATAATTCAATCTAGCTGAAACACTCATAGATTTAAAATTATTTACTTGTAAATTAAATTTAGCCCTTTGGTTTAAGTTGGCAGGTACTAGGGCTGACTTGAATACAGGTCTCAAGAAATCCAGTTCTTCCAACCCACCCTTGAATAATGGGCTAGTATTGTTCGAAAAACTTTGTGAAAGGGAAATTTGTAAATTTTGTTTAATGCCCCAATAAAATGATAAAGTTAGCCTATCAGAGAATGAAGCAATACTTTTTAGTGATCTTTGTAACAACAAAACAATCAGAATAATGAAACCTGATAAAGGAGAGAGCATTGTCATTATGGATGTCGAGGATTATAACAATAAGATGTTCAAGCTCCTTTTTACTGACAGGTACACACAGGTATCAAAAAATGAACTTAATATTGCTTATTCTAGAACTGATGGTTGTTTATATGACATGGTCATGCAGGGACAAATTGACAAAAGTGCCTATGAATACCTATCCAATGAACACCGGTGGTGGCAGGTATATTCGGTATACCGAAAATTCTTAAAGACATCTGAAACCCACCACTGGGACTGATTGTGGATGCAGGCAGGAGCAAAACTTTTTACATAGCTAAATATGTGGATAATTTACTTCAGCCATCCACCAGTTGCATTACCGATATCTGTAAAGATTCATGGGATTTTTTATCCAGCTTAGCAAATTTACAATTCGTACTGGATTTTATACTTGTGACAATAGATTTGCAATATATTTATTCAGTCATTCCACACAAGGAGGGACTTGATTGGGTGGAAAGTATGTTTTTTGATATAGAGCTATTGAACAACAATGGCACCAACATGGCTATCACACTTGCAGAATTAGTCCAGAGCAACAACCTTCTGTATTTTGAAGGACAACTATTCAAACAAACGAGTGGAGTGGCAATGGGTTCCTCATGTTCCCCGAGCTTTGCCAACCTATTCATGGCGTATTGGGAGAAGCAATTTGTGTTCAATAGTACATTTGCTGACAGTTGGTCATTTTACATTAGGTACCTGGATGACACCTTTATCATTTGGACTGATTCTTTGATAAAATTGAATGATTTTTTAATGTACTTTAACAATTGCACCCCCTTTCTTAAATTCACCCACATCGACAAGGACAAGATGGCATTTCTTGACGTCCTAGTTTCAAAAGATTATTCATAGGGTTGCTTTAGCTCCAACATTTTTCATAAGAAAACTTTTCCTAATTCATATCTTTACTACGACAGTTGGCATCCCGAATTTCAAAAAAGAGCAGTTGTCAAAGGACAACTAGTCTGACTCGGTCGGATGATATCGGATGATGCAGTATTTTTGGTAGAGACTGAAAAACTTTTGGATATGTTTATCCACAGAGGTTATCCACCAGACCTCTTGGTAGCCATCAAAGATGAAATATGTGACAAAAGAAGTAAGGGTCTGTACTGTTCCCTGTTACCAATCTTTGATAATTCCTGTCATTTCTTATCCTCAGTAGGGCAATTGACCTCTGGTGATCATAATTCAGATAGGTCATATAAACGAGCCTTGATTGTTACTTTTTCTTTAAATACTTACCATGTTGTTGATGTAGTTAATCAATGTTGGCCTATTGTTACTTCCAGCAACAATGATAATGTATTGTTTGGTTCCAAACCTAAGATAGTATTTAGGAAAGACAAATGTTTTAAAAGTTTACTGGAAATTAATTTGGGTAAACTTAGTATTAATAGACCAAAAGGTATGTTCAAATTTAACCACTATAACTACTGTCAGCATATACTCTGTTGTGAGTTTTTTTCATCAAAGACAAGAAATTTGAGGTGAAAAAATATTTTAATTGTTCATCCAGGGGAGTGGTTTATGGTGCACTTTGCCAACAGTGTATAACATTTTACATTGGCAAGACTGGTCAAGTTTTGAAAGAGAGAATATATGAGCATCTCAATGAAATCAAGAAAGGGAAGGCAATTAACGCACTGTACAGACATATTTCTGCCTATCCTGGTCACCTTTTTAAATTTGTGGTGATTGATTCCTTGGAACAAGATCCAAGGGGCTTTTACACTGATGAACATCTTTTAAAGAAAGAGCTTATATGGATTCTTGTGTGTGACGCCCTTACCCCCCCCCCCCGGTTTGAATGAAGGTTGTTCTATGGGCTGTTTATACCATGTTACTCATACATTTGTCACTATAACACTGATTTTTTTTGCCATTTCTATTCTCAACATTATTTCTGTTTTTATTGTTACACTCATGTTCATTTTTCCTGCAATTTTAATTGATATTCATACATTCATTGGTAGGTACTAGGCTATTGGCCCTAGGGCCTATATAAGCCTAGCCAAAAAGGTAGCCTGGCTTTTGCCACTGAAGAAAATTATTTTCCTGAGCCCCTGTCGAGCAGAGCCACAGAGGTGATCCCTGGGGTGAATTTCCTATTTCCCATCCAATCATCAAGATTTTTCTTGAAGACTGCTAACACAAGCTATTCACAACAATTTTTGTTGAAGTTTACTAAGCTAAAGTTGAGTCATGTGAATGTTTGATCATATGTTGATCACATGATGTATTAGGATTATTTAAGGTTGGAGATATCCATGTCAAGCAGTTCTGAAGACGTCTTTGCTAAAGACGAAAGTGCTTGCATTTGACCTGTTTTTGCTGTCAATAAATTGGATTCATGGTTTCAACTTTGGTTTTGTTGTTCCTGGGCCTCTACCTTCACTAGTTGTGGTTCTTGGTTCTTTTCTTTGGGATTGTGTCAATAATTTGTAAGTGGCATTCACACACCTCTAGGTCGCACCCTCTCTCCCCTGTTAGTCCCCATGCTTTTCACCTTAACTGACATCATATTTTTTGCAATAATGCCAGTCTCAACCTAAACACCTTATTTCTATTTAAATACTGTTACAGCAACAGCTTACAAAGATTAACTGTGGTGTCATATTTTTATTTTACAATACACCTAAGTTATGTACAGACCTGGGTGGTATTTTCATTGATTGTTCCTATAGTCTAGTCTCTGGCTAGCTGATGTTTCTATTTCTTCCTGCTTCGTTTGCCTTTGCTAAACTCAGGCTCACTCCACTCTCTTACCCTACCCCCATTCCCACCCACCTCTGCTTCCATTACCTTTATAGCTAGCCATCTTTTCTCCACTCTCTCTCTACTCCAACATCCTATTAACCTCAACCAGTAAAGCCCAACCCCTTCCATCTAAACCACTCCCTCCCCACGGCATACATTACTACTCTCCACATTACAGATTCAAACAGAAGTTTCTCTCACCCCAACCTTTTATACTATCTCTCCTCCACCACTGCAACACCTTACAACTCTCAGGTGACATTCAATCCAACACCAGCCCACACCTTAACCCAACTCTTTCTAATACCTCACTGACACTCCAACAAACACCAAACCACATTCTCAAACATATCTTCTTTTACTCTATAAACATCCACAGCATTTTAAACAAGATAACTGAATTCCACTCTTGGATAGTTCAACACTACCCTAACATAGTAATTATTATTGAATATTTGCTCAAACCATATAATTCTGGCAAAGAATTTCTCACCCCTGGTTTTAACATCTTATGACATGACAGAACACATAAAAAAGGTGGAGGTGTTGCCATTATGTACTCTGACCTCCTAACCTTATCCCTCCTTACCAAACCTCCCCCTTTTTTCACTCAGCTGAATTCAGTATCAATAACTGAAAACTGAACAACCACAAAACCCTATCTGTAGTAGCCATTTACATACCCCCTGATGAGAACCTACCCTTATTAGAGCAGATTCTCCACTGGCTGTCTGATAATACACCCAACAAACCCATAATATTTGGTGATGTTAACATCAATTGGCTACCCCTCACCTCTAATTCCCCTTCCACCTATATAAACTTATACTGCTTTGCACAACTTATCACCTCTCCCACCTTTCACCATAAACCAACAAACATCAGTTCTATCTTGGACTAGATTCTTATTTGCAACCCTAACCTCTATCACCACCCAGAAGGCCTACCTGACTCTATTAGTGACCACTCCCCTTCTCTCCAGACCTCACAAAGTTAAAGTATGCCAGAGGCTAACCAGTTTCAACCCTGATACCTTCACCAATACTCTTGCTGCCATTGACTGGTCCTTCCTCTCAATCCTTCCTCTTTATGAAAGCTGTTCAACAATTCAACTCCGTTTTTCTAAACACACTAAACTCTCCTGCCCCTCCCAGAACTGTTGGAGTCAAATCTCACTGGTCTCCTTGGCTCACCAACTCTACTTGGTCTCTTATACAAAAGAGAAATTCCACCTGGAAACTCTGGACCAAAACTAATTCTCTCACAGACAACCAGAAATATAAAGAGCTCCAAAATCAGACCAAAAAACACATAAACATAGATAAAAAGAACTTCTACCACACATGCCTAACTACATAACCCAGAAACCCAAAAAAGTTCTGGAATACTATCAACCACATTCTCCATCCAGGGAATCCCTCAACTCCCAACCCCTGCCTCAATAACACAACCCAGGAAACTGCACCTATTTTCAATTCATACTTCATTAATACCATCAGCAAATTTACACAGCCTACCAACCCAACCAATCCCCCACTTCCCACCTCCACCATACTACTAAACTGCCCCTATTCACTAAAGCCTGTTCCAACCAGCTACATTAAAAATCTTCTTATCAAACTTAAACCATGTTTCCCATTTGCAAATAATCTGCATTCTCTCTTACTGACTGCTGCAAACTCCATGGGTTAGCCTGTCTCCATCCTCATCAACCAAATTAATCAGGGAGTCCACTGTCCCTACTGTATGGAAAAAATTCCATACCATTCCTATCCACAAAGATGGTAATTCTGTTGAATTCTCTAATTATCAGCCTATTGTCATACTTTCTCCCCTCACTAAAATACCTGAACACTGTGTACATAAGCAAATCCTGACCTACCTTACCCATGAAAACCTGATCATTCCCACCCAGCATGGATTCTACCCCCACCACAATGCCACCGCAGCTCTCATTTCCTTCACTAACACCATCTGACTAGCCAGAGACAATAACAAACTTGTGTCCTGTTTGTTTCTAGATGTCTGCATGACCTTTGACACTGTCTCTCATCCCATCCTCCTTTCTAAACTTTCTGTACAAACTTCTCCCCAGCAACTATCTCTTGGTTTAACAGCTACCTCACAGACAGTCAAAAATCTGTCAAATGGCTCTTTGCTCTTTCTCCTCATCAAAATGAGTGTCCCACAAGGCTCAATTCTTGGCCCCCTTCTTTTCAAATCTTTACCAACCAACTTCACACATCCTGCCCTCAGTCATCCATCATACAGTACTCAGATGACTCCACAATAATCTCCATTGCTGACAATCCCTCTGACCTGCCTATCATCACTCAAAAATCTTTCAACCTCACTGAAACCTGGCTCACTAAAAACTAACTCATACTAAACCCCAAAAAGACAAAACTCCTTCTCTTTCTCCTAAAACCTCTCTATGACCTCAAATCCTCTTTCCCCATTTCTTCCCTCAACAAGACTCCAATCATACCTGATACCCACACTAAGCTCCTTGGAGCTACAGCATCATAGATGACAGCATCATAGATGACCAACTTAAATTTGACATCCATGCACTTTACTGTATCAAAAAAACACCAAAAAGCTTAGTCTACTATATAGAAACAAAAGGTTCCTCACTCCTGACTCCAGAATCTCACTTGCCCAAGCATACCTTCTCCATAACCTCTTCTACTGGTCTTAAATCCTGACTTACAGTCCTCATTACTTTCCAAACTCGAGACCACTTATAACAAAGTTGCTCGATTTGCTACTAATCTGTCTTCTAAATCACACCACTGTCACACCCTAAAGTCACTCAGCTGGCTAGAGTTTCCATTTAAATATGGTAGGGAGGGAACTTATCTGCTCAGCAATGTAACAGTGCAATTCAATTGGTGATTCTCAAAAAGCCCACAGAGGAGGTTTTCCTTGGCTGGAGGAAAGCGCTGAAGGGCTGGGCACTCAAACTTGTGTTTTCAAGTAGCTCAGCTCAAACTGCCTAACAGTCTGAGCACATCAAAGGTGCCCTGAAGGTTTACAATCTGGCCAGCTGTTATATCCTTATAACCCATATAGCTAAGGCTACTGCAGCAGCGATCAATATGATGAACTTCACTATTGGCATCTTAAACTACAGCAAAGTCATACTTCCAGCCTGAGTCGTGAACAATTGGCTGATGCAATTTTCTTCTACTTGAGTAGATGATATACAAGTTTTGTCAGCATTATTACTTTTTCTCATACATTTCATCTGTTATTGGCTAGACTTTTAGCATATCCACCTGGCAGGTTTCACAAAATTCTCTAACAAATAGATTTTTTTAAGTCAGATCATGGAGAATTTTATTATGTTTCCCTTGGTCATACAGTTTTACTGAGTCATTGACTTTAATGGTGAACTTCATGGTGCAGATTTATTAGTTCTGTGTTAATTAAAACTATACAATCTTATCCAGCATTATGATCATCATTACCCTATCCAGTGCATCTTCATCTACATATAGATGTCTTTTTAAATTTTTCTGTTTTAAATGGTTGGCAAGTTATTTTATCATGTGACTGCCTTTTTTTAATTAGACTTTTTGCTGACTTGGTTTATGGTTTTTCACCTCTTGAATTCTGACGAATATATAGGACCTTGCCCTCCAGAATACCTAACAATTTTAATTAAGTTGCTTTGTCTATTCACATTAGTTTTAGCGATTTGTCACCTTTGTGCGCTACTTTTATACATTAAATGTGACAACTGATGTTGCCATAAATGGACTTTATTACACTGTGTTGAATTCCTACTAGATGAAAACTCAACCTGCATGTTTAACTTCCCATACCCGAAACTCCAGATTAATGTTTTCCAGAGAAAATCACTGTCAGTGGGTTTGCCTGTAGTTCTCCCGCAGTGCTTCATTTCAATTTCATATATGTAAATTTGAGGGGGTAGGGGCTTGCCTCCACAGGTGGAGGTTGCCCCTTGCAAAAACTCTTATTTTTTCATCATTTTCTTTGTGTTCAGTTTTGGACAAACTAAATGTTAATTTAAAAATATATAGTGTGAAAGACTGTGTAATTTTGCTTTTTATCATCTACCTATCAGTTACTTAAAATGAGTTTTAGCATCATAACAATCTGATGTCATAAGAGTCCTGCTGTAAAGTAAATTTAGTAGTTTAGCCTGACTGTGCAAAGATAGTTTACAAAGGGAACCCGGGAAAGCAAGACAAAGACAAAATACAAAATAAAAACATACTAGCTACATATTGTCACATATCATGATTTACAAAAACAGAAATTTGACATTCTGAATGTTTTAAAGGCATTCTGTATGGCGCACTGAAATCTGAAAATTTAACATTTTGATCTTAAAGGATATCTATTATCTTGATAAAAGATGATCATGTTCTTATAATCTGAAGAATTTTATTCATAGTCTAGTGTTTTCTGCCATGGCCTATGTTTTTATCCGTCACAGTAATGTCTTTGTTATGCTACCAAGTGTCTGCTTCTTTCATATCTGTATTGGCTATGTTTTTCTTTTAAAGCATTTTAGAAGCACTTTTCTTATATTCCTACCATATGTGGCATACTATTGGGGAAATTAGCTCAAACTCACACGCAGTAGTCATGCACAGCACCTTGGGAAATATAGTTAATATATCCATTATCTTCTGCTTAAAATAAGTAAATCTCACTGGATGCAAAAACAATGGTTTCTTGTGAAACACTAATACAATTTTACCAGGCAAGTGAGAAACTAGCTACAAGAAGCTGAATCATTTTCAGTGGTATGACAGAATTTGTTTGACTTCACATTTTCATTTCTATGCTAGACTTATTAAATTTAACTAACATTATAACCTGATGTCACTAATATAGTTGGTTGCCTTCATGCAGAAATTAATGAATTATTCATCATGCAGCATCTCAAGAAACACTCTCAAAATACAGAGCTGTAAAGGCAATAGAAGACAAATAGAAGGAAAAAAAGCATTA
Source organism: Protopterus annectens (assembly GCF_019279795.1). Lineage (NCBI taxonomy): Eukaryota > Metazoa > Chordata > Ceratodontiformes > Protopteridae > Protopterus > Protopterus annectens. The sequence goes on along the minus strand of NC_056744.1, from coordinate 416,963,090 downwards.
CCTTGTCAGTTCAAATGTGATGAAAAGAGCAACAGTTTATTTTAACAAGAATCAAGCCATAATTAAACATTTTATTAAGGATAATCAATCAGGTTTCTTCAGCATTGAAATTTCAATAAAACAGCACTTCGTCAATACAAAAAAAAATTAAATGCAGGTACATTGCAGAGTCTGACTAGACACTTCTGAACATTAATGTAATAGAGTGGGACAGTGCTACAAAATATTCTTACTGCATTGTTCTTTCCTTAAGAATAATTGCCCAGTACTCACAGGTGTAAAGTTAATCAACACCTTTAATATTCAGGATGTAACCATTATTACCTCAAACTGCCTGGTTTAGCCATGCATTACGCTATTATTTGTAATTTTCTTTCTCATCTTTAAAACAAGTTTATGTTCGTATTAAGAAATATGTTTAATAGTTTTAACACTGTTTACAAAAAAAAAAAAATCTTTTTATAGGTTCATAGGTTGGTACTGGGCTATCTGCCCGAAGGCATATATTAGCCCAGCCACATTGTGTGGTATTCACCTCCCCTTTAGTAGTTCCCTAGACCCTTGTAGTAGCAGCTAGTACCCTTGGCCCCTATCTAGTAGTGCTGTTGGTGTGATTCCCGGTATGAACTTTCTGTTACCCATCCACTCATCAAGGTTCCCCTTGAAGAGTGATAGTGAGGGGCTCTGTCTTATGTAGATCAGGACCCTGTTCCATAGTAAGGGAAGTCTCTGCGAAGGGAATTTATCCCTCCAGCATGTTCTATTCATTGTTGTGTAGAGGTTTATATCCCTAGAGCATGTAGCTCGAGTAGATTTGGTTTTGCTAAGATGGAGCATGTTCAACAATTCTGGGTTGGACATGGCTCTGTATGTTAGACAGAGATCGCCTCTGAGAAGGCGGTATGCAACAGAGAACAGTTTTAGCTTTTTCAATCGTGCTGCATAGGGAAACTGTTTGAGGCCAGTAATCCTCTTGGTAAGGTACCTCTGTGGTCTCTCCAGCTGCTGGAGATGTCTAGCCAGGTACATTCCAATGGGTGCATTGTACTCAATAATGGGTCTGATGAGGGAAGAGTAGAGGGACACCATTACATCCTTAGATCTTGATGCGAACCCTTTCGTGATCAGATGGGTCACATAGAAGGATTTTCTAACCACTTTGGCAAAATGGTTATCAAAGGAAAGCTGACTATCTACTTGGGTCCCTAGATCCCTTATTTCTTCTTCTGATTTCAGGGGATTACCTCCTATGTTGTAGTTTGTGGGTACTCTGTTTTTTCCAAAGGGGATTACTACACATTTTTTTGCATTTAGCTTGAGACCATGGCTTTGACACCATGCATCAGTCTCATTTAGGCCCTTCTGGAGGATCTCCATGTCGGCCGGAGACTCTATTATAGCACCCAGTTTGCAGTCATCCGCAAACTTAGTCAGCCACAGCCCTTCCATGCTTGCCTGTACTTCTGAGAAGTATATTCCAAACAGGAGGGGCCCCAGGACAGAGCCCTGAGGCACACCACTCGTTACTGGTCTGGATTCGGACATAGATCCCGCTACTCTTACTTTATGGGATCTGTCTGAGAGCCAGTTTGTGATCCATCTTGTGATGTAAGGGTTTTCTTACTTAATGGGAATTTTCTCATTAATAAATCCTAAGGTGAGACTTAAAACTGCATTATTCTTCCAGGCTATAAAATTATGTTGAAAAATGTGGATATGAAAATTGTTGATGCCAGCTTCTGAACTGGCTCACATCAGATGAGAGAGAGATGCTTGACAATGGTCTCAGCATATTTTTTCTCCATGCAGTTTTGAATTACCTTCAATCAAAACTTCTTTGGTAATGGTTTCTAATGAACAAAAAACATTATTGTCCGTCCTGACGATTTACACTAAACACTACTATTTTACCTATGGTTCTAAGCTATTATTACCCATTACTTTAAAATATACTTTTTTCCTGATACTGTAGTTTCATTTCATATAGGAAACAGCATTAATTCAACCACTTGATAGGTCCAAAATCAAGTGAATGTGCCAGATATATTGTAACTCATGGATAAGCATTGATTACCTAATATGACAATGATGCACCTTTTAGCATTTGGTTTAAACCTTTTCTCTACACACTGTTGCTTTATAAAGTTCATTTCTTGTTGCAAAAATTTATATCAGGATGGGCATGAAGGGTAACACCCAGATCACAGTCATCAGAAAGTTTGGTTACCCATAGGTCGGGGTTTACCGTATTGAAGTCAGAAAGATATATACCAAAAAAGAGGGGTTCCGGCACTGCATCCAGGATGCACTGCTAGTTATTCTCTTCCTTTTTGAAGTCACCCTTGCCACTTTCATTATGTGTGTTCTGTGTTTCACCCAGTTAGCAGATCATCTTCCATGTAGGGGTCTGCTTTGAGATCTTTTAGCCTATTTACAATGGCAACATGCAATACACAGCAAGGGGCCTTTGCTAGATGGAAATCACCATTAGCATAAATCCCCTCTTTTCCCATTTTGTACATGGGGTTAAGGAATCATGTCAGTAGTGACCATTCCCTGCAGTCAATGTTCCTACCATTGGGTGGCTATATGCCATGCAAACTGAAGGGCTGCTATCTACTGCCTCAGTGTCCTTCTTTAAGAAACTTACTAAGTTAAATAGACAAGGCCTACATTTGACAAAACCAGTTTGCAGTGATTTTAGCTGTATAAGGTTTTGAATACCATAATTAATGAACTGAAAGGTAATACATTGCATGGCCTTTTAGACTGGACTAGTCAGTCTGATTGGTCTGTAACTCCCAGGGTCTGTGGAAGGACCCCCACACACACCTTTAAAGGAGGGAGAATTATAACAGCTGTTTCCCATGCCTGAAAGACATACTCTGTGTTTGGCTTAAGTCCAACAAGTACATGAGGGTCATTGAGGGCTTGTTTGATGCTGCTTATTAGGCATCCAGGCAAATTTTGTGGGCCCACAGAAGAGTTGTTCTTAGTTTTTGAGAGTGTAGACAGAACACAATCTATAATGCGTTTGTGCAATTTTAAAGACAGTCTCTGGCATAAAGTTGGCACTAAGTCTGTCTGCGAGTGACTTAGCTATATCTTTAGGGTCAGCATGAGTATTACCATGTTGGATTAGTTCATAGCAATTCATACTGCTATTTCTCAATTTCCTAATGTAAATAAATAAGGATGTATCACTAGCTTTAGCTTTAGAAATTAGTTTCATTTCGCATTTACCTTTGGTTTCCTTTATGGTCTCCTTTGGTTCCTTGTTGAACGTGGATAGATTTAGACTTATTATAACACTTCAGAAATTGTTTGTTTTTCTATTTATTTATTTTACATTTGTTTCCAGGAAAGTCCGACTTGGTGTAAGCCCATTTTCAGCAGAGGCATGGGCAGAATAGTTCCACATATAAAATAGGCAATAAATTTACGAGATACATTGTTACAAGAACAAGTTGGACAATATGTAAATACAAATCCTGTAAAAGAAAAAGAAAAATTATGCAGTATACACAAGCATATTGACACAATAGGAGTGTAACAGTTTAAGTAAAAATACAAATAGACAGTGATATTTTGTAAGGTAGCAGGTTTAAAGTACAGCAGGATAGGAGCAAAACCGAATGTGCTTAAGAGATGTAGCATTTTGTCAAGTAGAAGGTTCAAGGTACAGTTAGTTATCAGTTTTAAGGTAGTACAAATTTAAGGATTATTGGTGAAGAACTAATACAGACTAGAAGAATGTCTTGCCTATAGGAGCTGCTATATTAGAAAGATAAAATTATAAATAGTGATGATAATATTATGGCTAGTAGGATAGCAGTTAGAGTGAGGGAAATTAGGAAGACAATGATTTTAGAAATGGTTAATAGATTCTTAGAGTGTATTAAAATAATAGGAAGGTAATGTTATAGTTGTGGTAAGCAGAAGTAAATACCGAAAAGTTTGTTTTATCCTGAAGTATTACATGAACAAAGCCATTTGTTTGTTGGTTGGTCTTTGAGCATTTTTTTTAAAGTGGGTGATATTAGTTAAAGTTCTTAGTTCTAGAGTCGGGAGTTCCAGATTTTGGCTATATAACAAGTGTAGTGGGCGTCACCTGTGGAATTTATAGATTTGGTAACTTTTAGTAAGGATTTGTTGGTGAGCGTAATATTCTAGGGTTAGAGTAAGGTTGTAATAGGTTTTGTAGGATAGGTGTTCTGCTTGCCTGGTTAAGTAATTTGTGTGGCATTGTTAGCTGGTTGTAGTGAAGAAGATGTGGAAATTCTAGCCAAGATAACTTTTAATATTAGGTAGTGATATGTTATGTAATGGGAGTCAGCAGCAGATTTAGCTATTTTGTTATAACATGTTTTGAGTTTACCTAGGTCTGATTTTCTGAGGTTCGGGAGTATGGATGAAGGATAAAGAAGTGTTGAGAGTAGATGAGTTCTTGAAATGGCTACTTTGGTATTGTTGGTTAGGAATTGCCTGTTTTATATATAATGTACCTAATTTTTTGTACTTTCTTAATAGTTTGTGATATGTGATGATTGAATCTTATGCTTTGATCAATGATAACACCTAGGAGTTTGGTCTGTGTTACAGGTTCAATTGTTGTATTATCAGCAGCAATTATGGAAAAGTTTGGTGGGGTGCCAGTGGCTCTAGTAGGTTGGAAGATTATTAGCTTGATTTTACTACGGTTGAGTATAAGCTGTGAGTTGGAAAGCAATGTTTACACTGCTGTGAAGGAGTTTTCCTGTGGTTTTTGAAGGGTATGGGCTGCACATATTAATGTAGAGTCATCTGCATAGTGACTAAAGTAGCTAGAGAAGTAGCTCTGTTGATATTGCTGGTGAAGATATTGAAAAGAAGGGGTACCCAAGAATGGAGCCTCGAGATACCACTAATATGACTGCCAATAGTGAAGAGATGTCTTGGGATGACTTTACTGCTTGGTGACAATCAGTTAGGTAGCTCTGGAACCAAGAAAGGGCAGATGCTCTAAGATTTAAGCTGGAGAGGACTGTTACAAGTTTAGTATGAGAGACCGTATCGAAGGTGTTGGACTTGTCGAGGAAGACTGACGAGACTATGTTGCCTTCACTCTTTTTATTGAAGTGCGTATTTATGTTGGTGGACTGTCAGGTCAGTTTATTTTTACATTTTCAGTTATATTTAGCTCTAGTGGGTGCTGACAAATCTATACATATGCAGATGTAAGTAGAACTCTTGTGTAAGTGGCAGCTGAAGTTAAATTCATAGGATTCATAGGAATTTCAAGGCAGCTGAGTCTGATGACTATGTATGTCTTACCATTACCCACTCTCAAGCTGTGCCTCCCTCTTTCTAGAGTCATAGGCCATTGAATCCTGGGGTAAATTTGTGTGCACCCATCCAGTCATGCTGGTTCCATTTGAAGGATGATAGCTAAACTGCACTGCTTAACCTGCAGGGAGAGTCCATTCCATAGGTGAAGAAGATGGTGCATGATGAATCTGATTCTCTGTTGTGTTTTATTTATCTGCTGGTGAAGATCTAGGTATTTGTCTCTGGTATTTGTGGAACTATTAGACTTGCAAAGATCCATGACTACTGGGTCTCTAATCTCACAAAAGGCTTGTGTGATTACATTTAAACATGCATATATTATTACAAAATTTAAGTAAGTCAATATGTTTAAAGTACTTAAATTCAGAGTTGTTTGCACCAACAGTGTTAGCAACATTTTAAGAAGGTTACTACTTTATGGTCTCATTTCACTAGTAAAGGGAATATTACAGGCATGGTATACTTGGAATCAATGATAGTAAGGACTAGTTCCAGAATGTTCCGACCTCTGGTGGGCTGGTTAACTATTTGTTTTAAGAGCTGCCATTTCTTAGGTCCAAGAATCTTTAGTCATGTCATATTTTAGTTTTCTCATACATCTTCTACCTCTCTAACCTCTATCTGGAATTTTCACTAGTGCTTTTCTTGGGAACAGCTTAATTTTGACAATCAGTTTACCTGAAGTCTGGCACCCTTACTTTTATGTGATATGACTTTTGTAGGCTCATTTATTATGAATCACAATATTTTGTTGTTTTTGTTTCTCAAGTGGTAAGATCCTTTACACCTTAGATCCTCCATCTACCCCTATTTGAGAGTATCAGATCCAGAATTGTTGTCCTCACAGTAGATTTCAACATACTCTGCCCATAAAGCTTGCTTTATACTTCTAGCCATTAATAGCTATTAGAATGAATGGAGCCCCCAACTCCTATATGGCTAAGAGCCTGCAAGGTTATCCCATTCTAGTTCTGCAACCTATTTTAACAGAGGCAAGAAGGACAACAAAAATGTGTCTCATTTTCCTTCACTCTCATACTAAAGTACTGGATGCATGATTATTAAGTATGTTGCCAAGGATCTGCAGAGTTATCTCTCCTCCTTCCATACATACATCTTTAAATGAGAGAGAATAAGAAGAACAGTACACAGAGCAAGAACTTCAGAAAATGATAAGGAAATGGAATGTAAAACTGAAGGCACACAGGGATGAAACTGAGTACATTTAAGACAGTTTTAATGGCATTAATGGAGGAAATCAGAAGAAGCTAAGAATTGCGAGAGAAAGGAAAATAGTGGAACAGATTAACAACTCCACGTATTTGGGGAGGGGTGGCTGAGGAGAAGTGAAGCCTGAATTAGGAAGTCCAATCTAGAATCAGAAGGAATGCAGCCAACTGGCACTGAGTGTTAGGGGCATCTATATCATATAACCAAAGACGTAAAATGCCGAATGCTCAAAAGAGTGAAAATGCCGAAATTCGAACTCCATATTGTGGGGGGGGGGCTGTGCCCCCCATACTCCCCGCTAAATATATATTCCAACACTGACATTGCACTGCAGTGAGGAAAGGGCAAATATCCCAATCTTCACTGTACTGCAATCTCAAAAACAGAACTTTGAGTTTTCAGCACTTTCGCTATTTTGACGTTCGACATTTTTAATTTTCAATAACGTGATATAGATCCTGTTAGGGATAGCGTATGCCAAAAGAATGCCAATGAACAGCAGTGTGACCAGTATTATGGTATGGTACAGAAACAGGGCAGTGAAAACAGAGCAGTTGAGGAGGCTAGAGATGATGGAGATGATGTGCCTGAGATGGATAGACGGTATGATGCATACTGTAGGGCAGACGAAGAAATGATGCATCAGAGCAGAAGCTGAAGTAGTACCAATAGACAGGGTCCAAGAAAACAGATTATGATGGTTTAACACATTTGGAGGAATGCAGAAGGTAAATCTGGTGAAGAAGATTTGTGACAGACAGGGAGAAGACAAGAGAAAATGAGGCAAAGAGATGGATGGATTGTGTGAGAGAAGACCTGTGAAAGTCAGGCATGAATGTCATAGAACGAAGGACGTGGTAAAATTTGACTTAACACCCCAGCCCTATTTAGTAAAATGAGAAAAAGGGGGTTGTTGCTGCTGATGATGATGATGACAAGAAGAACAACAATAAATTTGTGTTCATCCTCTATCATTCCTTTTCTGAAGTCATTGGCCTCCTTATAGTAGTAATTATAGATACTTGGCACTAGTCGATGTATATATGCTATATGAAAAGAACTAATAACCAAAGGGTATAGCATATCAGTGAAGGAAGCTGGTGCTTGTAAATAAATGATTGAACACAAAGAAAATGTGTGTATTAGAATTTAGTATTGAGTGCTTTCATCTCTGCCTGAGACTTCATCAGAATAAAATCAAGTACCCACAGTAATATATAGACTAAAAAACTTGACCTGTTATTCAATTTCCTATTAATTAAAGATAATCAAATTAATTGCATCTGTTGGACACACAGTGGAGCTTCCAGTATTAAGAACTAAATTTAAACAATCATTTAAGTGAACTACAATATATATAGTAAATAAATAAATAACAAAAATTCACCCCTACATATAAAAAATCTTGATGCAATTAAAACAAAACATACCTTGTAAATAACACAAGTAGTTAAAACTTCCTGAAAAAACAGTGAAATAGTAAATAACTTGATCCTTCACAACTTTTCAGCCCTTGATTTCAAAATAACTAAGACTGAAATAGTTTTGTTCAACCCGGGTGGTACACTGGAATTAAGTTTAAGTTGCCAAGGAAGCTCCTTAAATTCAAGTTGGTTCTCCCGGTCACCACCACTAGGGTTAATGGTAATCTTGTTAAGAATGGCAAAAATAAAACCTTTGAAGCTGGGCCATACATAAGAGTGTTTATACAGAGCACTGACCTTGCTTTTAGTTTTAATGTTGTAGTTCTGCTCGTAAATTCTTTTCCTTAATGCCCTCTCTGTCTTTCCTAATGTAAAAAAATGGGCATGTATTACATTTGGCCAAGTAAACTATACCTGTAGTTGAGCAGTTTCTTTTAATAAATCTGATACATTTTTCATTGATGAATAGTTGTTCAGCCTGAACAATATATTTGCACTGTTTACAGTTTCCCCATTTCCCTGTTCTCCCATAGATAATACTCTCTTTATTCATTTCCCCGTGTTCAAAAAAACTCTTCAAATTCTTTAAAACTTTGCTAACTATTCTTCTCAATAATGGATCTAATATCATAAAATTCATTATTAAATTCAAATACCATAATAGTTCCAAAGGTGGAAGTGTTGTCATCACCCTGATTACTTAGGCCTGTGCCCAAAATAGGTTTACATTTCAGTTTCTTACTTTCCACAACTTCACTTACCACCTTCTCTACCCTGCATCTTGGGTAACCCCTGTCAAAACATATTTTTTAATTTGTTGATTTCCTCCAAAAATGTGTTCAAGTTCAAAACCACTATAGCCAACCTGATGGCTTGCCCCCTAACCAAGCTGACCTATATAGATACCTATATGTATATAATTATATCTATCTATCTATCTATCTATCTATCTATCTATCTATCTATCTATCTATCTATCTATGTGTGTGAGTATACCTTGTTTTATCAAAGTTTCAAAACTTTGAAACTCATATGACCAAGACCATATAATCAAAGTTTTGAAACTTTGAAGACTGTGACTTGAGATCACTGTACAGTGTGGAACAGGAGATTTACCATTTTCCTTGCTGTAGTGCAATCTCAGAGTTGGTATATTTAAGTAGCAGAGGGTGTGGCGGGTGCAGGGAAAATGCAAAGGTAAACTCCTTTGTTTATGTTTGGTGGTTTTGTTGTGTTTTCAAAGTTTCAAAACTTTGATCATATGGTCTCAGCCGTATGGGTTTCAAAGTTTTGAAACATCGGTAAAACAATATAGACCCTAGATATATATATATATATATATATATATATATATATATATATATTAAAATAGATACTCTCTACATGTATAGATACCTCTTTCTGTGGGTAAGTACTACCCAATAACAATGTATCTCACAAAGGCCTGTGCTGTCTAGGTCTATGTTACCAAAACTCAGCTCTTCGCATACAGTCTCTTACCAAAACTATTCCTCCCAAATTTGACACAATGTTGCTGTGTGGTGGCAGAACAAACATCAATCTGTGACAAATGATAGTAATAAATCTTAGTCATTTGCGATGATAACTTCATAATCCAGGATGACAAACTTTCAAACAATTCTCTCCAACAAGCCTGATTGTTCTGGCCCCATGTGCATATATTCTATTTCCCATTTCTACCTTTCGGTATTTTTTGAAGGCCATAATCAATTATCTTGATTTCCTTGTAACTGAAGGCTTGTTCCATAACTGTGAAAGACATTCATGCACTTACACCTTTTTGTTACTGATACTGCTGATTTTTAAATATATCACTGATTTTTAAATATATCAACAACTCATTCTGTGTACATAGTTTCCTATAAAAGTGGATCAGATATGCCTTCAAGCCCAGGTAGAGGTCACTTCTGAGATACATATAATATAAAGATATTTAGGAAAACTTGTACACACTTTTAGAGTAGTTTAGGTTTTCCCTCCATACAATTAGTCTCACTAGAATTTTTTTTCTCAAATTCTATAGCTGGTATATGTTACTAAGGTAGAACATTTTGTAAGTCATTATATACGTCATTCTGCCTCACTTACAAATAAAAAATATAACATAATGAAGTATCCCAAGCTTTTAAAGTTATTCATTCTTCACATATTCCTAATAAAAGTGCTCTTAAGGTTTGGTCTCATGCTACAAAAGCACTTTACAGGTTTATCTTTTTTTTCAATATTGTACATAATCATGGCACTCCATACACTACAAAGGGGTTATAACTGAGTCTTTGATCACAACTCTTTGTATGTGCTCTTGAAATGCTTGTCAATGTTCAGCTTATGAGTGAATTTCTTGACATCCATTCCTTGAACATATAGTAACGAATTTATGACTGAAGATGTGATCAGAATTTTCTGTATAGTAGTTGTTAACAAGATATTTTCTGCAGTCCAATGGTCCAGGGTTTGATGCTGTCTGCTTCTGTTGCCTAATTGTGATCCTGAGAAAGTCACTTAACTAGACAGAGCTCCCTGGCTGAGTCTGAAAAAGTCCTGGGAGATCAATGCTCTACCCTGATAAACAAATAAAAGTAAAACAAAATAAAATAAATAAAATGTTAGAGTGAAGAAGAAGAAAACCTGGAACTCACCACGAACAGGCTAAATAAAGTATAAAATCAGCTTTATTAGGTAAGCGCTTTCGCGTATCAAGAGATACGCTTCCTCAGACCATAAGTTAAAACATTACTGTTGATTCCTTTTATATAAAACAACATCATCATCAATAGGATCACAAGCAATAAATTAATTAAACAATAAATCAATTAACCAATAAAAATTGGTGATTTTGGATTCCTTCAAGTGGAAATGCCATAAAAATATATTCATTTTTAAATGGACAAATGGATAGATATATTTTAACAGTTGCATGAGTAAATGTAAATGTAAAATAAAAATATAAAATTCTTTAAAATTTAAAAACTATGATGCACTTGATATTCAACATTTCTATATATGTATGTATGACATAAGACTTCTCAAAATTAAAACCTAGGATCTAGCACCTAAATCTAGCTGTATGTAAATAAATATCAATATTAAATAAACATAATAAATACGGATATGAATCATTATATATGAAAATGCATGAATTATATTATATATATATTATATACTTGCTTTTGTCTAGTTAAGAATACTTTACGTTTTTCATTTCTGCACTGATTGACATCTTAGTAATTCATGCATTTTCATATATAATGATTCATATCCATATTTATTATGTTTATTTAATATTGATATTTATTTACATACAGCTAGATTTAGGTGCTAGATCCTAGGTTTTAATTTTGAGAAGTCTTATGTCATACATACATATATAGAAATGTTGAATATCAAGTGCATCATAGTTTTTAAATTTTAAAGAATTTTATATTTTTATTTTACATTTACATTTACTCATGCAACTGTTAAAATATATCTATCCATTTGTCCATTTAAAAATGAATATATTTTTATGGCATTTCCACTTGAAGGAATCCAAAATCACCAATTTTTATTGGTTAATTGATTTATTGTTTAATTAATTTATTGCTTGTGATCCTATTGATGATGATGTTGTTTTATATAAAAGGAATCAACAGTAATGTTTTAACTTATGGTCTGAGGAAGCGTATCTCTTGATACGCGAAAGCGCTTACCTAATAAAGCTGATTTTATACTTTATTTAGCCTGTTCGTGGTGAGTTCCAGGTTTTCTTCTTCTTCAGTATTTTTATTTCAATATACCTGGACTCTTCAGTTGGAGCATCTCATTTTTTGGTCTACAAAATGTTAGAGTGCTTAGAAGAAACAGTTCCTAATTTAGTGAAACCAAAATATCTAAGTCTGAATTCCAGATCTACTTCTACATTGTGTGACTTTACAGAAATCAGTAATTTGCCCAGGGCCCCTACATTGTCCCTAAAAGCCAAACAGTCATTAGCTCATGGTAAGCAATTACCCACTACAAAAAGCATAAAAATAAATAAAAAATAATAAGATGTATAAAAAAAAAAAAAAAGAAAGAAATAGAAATATGACTAGTCATAACACACAACATGTATTTTATCAAAGCACTAGTCTTTGAAAACATCCAGATTCATCCAATGTATTGTAGGACAAAGTGAAAAAACATGGCCCCCAACAAATGTAGACCTTTCAATACACTAAACTGGAGCTACCACAATAATGGGAAATTGAAGAAACCACATTATCCCCTGTACTGTGATCTCACAAAGTACAAACAGCAATGCACCTCAGTCTTGGTACATAAAGTAAAACATAAGCATAGCAGTTTTACCTGAAGGCAAGCCCTCTTGTACCCTCATGTGAGGGGGCAGTGCCCTGCACCTTTGAAACCTTAAATATACTTACTCAAGATTGCACAGCAGTAGAGAAATGAACAAAATTTAATCCCTACTCTATTGCAATCCCCCTCTATTTTAATACGCATTTTGACAAAGCATTGATGCAATTAAACTAAACATCATATCACTGCTTCAGTGAAACAGGCAAATGACAAAATGAATGACAGCCTTCACAGATTATTGTGAAGGAAGCCAATGACTGAATTCTAACAGTAAGGTGAAGCTTATTCCTTTATCTTGGATGGTACCATATAATGTAGCTGTCTTTTTTATTATGGATATTTAAGTTTTTTTAATTGCTTATTATTTATATTTGTTCAGTAGACTAGCAAGGGTGGAGTAAATGTGGGACAATGCTGTGGGTGCAAAGTGTAAAGGGGCAAGAATGCTGATACAAGTTTTTTTTTTTTTTTTGCTCTGATTGGTGTAATTGGCTTTCTAAAGTAAGATGTTATGTTGTCCCATCTCGCCTTCAGCCTTGCTACCTTGGGTTCGGAGCCGAAACCTCGGCTCCGACTCGGCCTATACTAAAGCTCGAGAGCTTCTACTGGCTGGAGGCTGAATACCTATCCCATAGAGCTTAGCAGCTATTCCCTAGATCTCATTTGCCACTTGAAGCTTCGGGATTGTCTTCACTGGCTCGGGCTTGTAAAATTTAGTATTTTATTTATTTTCTAACTTTTCTGTCAAATTGTTAGTTAGTTTTATGTATTAGTGTTATAGTAATAGCCTTTTTCAAACCTTGTAAGTTTATTTTGCGGCTATCTTTTTTTGGGCCTTATTTTCTCCACAAGAATCCCTTTTTTAAATGAGAGGATTCTTGCCCTTTTTTCTCTTTTATAAGCCTTTTAGGAGTAATCTGTTTAGGAAGAGAAAGTTGTTTAACTTAGAGACTCCCTCCCTCCTTTTTCTTTTCTTTATAAAAAAAAAAAATTTTACTTTTTTTTAAATACTTGTTTCTTTGCTGCCTTAGCTTTATAACAGTTATAGTTGTTGCTTTAACTTTTAATGAGAATTTTTTTACTTACAGCTACTATGTCTAAGGAACCAGCTAAGGAACATAAGTCAGGATTCAAAAAGTGTGATTCCTGCACTCAGAAGATGTCCATTACTGACAGACACACTAGTTGTGTGTACTGTTTGGGTTCAGTCCATCTTCAGGACTCCTGTTCCATTTGTCATAGTTTTAGTGCCAGTGTCTTGCAGGACAGGAGGAATAAACTTATATTGAGGGGCTTATTGAAAGTGGATGAAGGAAATAAGATTAAAAAATCAGACAAGACTCCAAAGTCTGCTTCATTGGCTCCAGTGTCTGAGCTGATGAGCAGCACCAGGCATGATGCCTTCTCGGCTCTGAGAGTTATCGGAGCTGAAAAACATGGTTCTCCCTTGGCTTCATCTGTCTCATCAGAGCCATTGCAAAGCCAAAAGAGGAACCGGTCACCATCCTTGGAGCCTGTTCACTTGGTGATGGTCTCTACTTTATTACAGTCGGTGGCAGGTAGCCACAAGTCTTCCAGTCATTCCTCTAGATCCTCCAGGTTATCGGATGAGGACGTGGAGTGGGTAGTGAAGAGGTTGCTTCGGACCTGGGCCCTAGCTGAAATTCTTTCGAGCCCATCGGACCTTGGAGCTGACAATGGTGCCTTCTACTATGCCTAGTCCTCCTCCAACTCATATGAGTTTGGAGCCAGAGAGTATGGAAGCCATTGTGCTGGATCCAACGGTGCCAGTAATCACTACTGATATCTCGGATCCGACATCTGCTCTGGTTTCTTTATGCTTTTGTCCATCGAGGGACCTGGGGGCTGATACTCTCTGGTCGGCTCTGGGGGGGAGAGTTGGATTGGACCCTTGTCGGAGTCGGATCTCCCACAAGGCGACTCAGCTCAGGTGAGTTCAGCTCATACATATGCCTTGGAGCCACCCTCCTTGGTGCTGAGGAGATCTCCCGGTCTCTCAAGCCCGGAGTCTCTCTTGGCCCAGGACCGCGGTGTCTTCGAGGTGATGTGGAGTCTGCTCTCCTCTGAGTCTACTCCACCTTCGGCTCCAGCCTCTCTTCCCCCTAAGGGACCGGTGTCCATTTCTTCATTACCTAAGGGACCGGTGTCCATTTCTTCATTACCTAAGGGACCGGTGTCCATTTCTTCATTACCTCTCCATCAACCACAGAATAGAGAGTCAGTGTGCCAGGAAGCCCCAATGGGTGGATCATCCTCTTATGATACCTCTCCGGAACATCCCCCCAAGGAGGTCCCTCGGAAGAGACAGTGTAAGAGGAAACACATAGACTCCCCTGAGTTTGTCACTTCTGATACTGACTTAGAGGATTCAGATGGGTCCCCAAGGTCCCCCACTGAGGATGCTTCCATTTCAGACATCCTGAAGATCCTTAAAAAGAGGGGTGGCTGGAAGTCCATTTCCCCTTCTGAAGATGACTTGGTATACCTGAAGGCATTTGGCTCTCACCGCTCCACCTCTTGGGTGTCTCCATCTTTCGACCCATTCTTGAGTTTGGTGAGCCAGAGGGTGTGTGACTCTCTGGACTCAATGCAGAGGCCTAATATGTTCATTACGGCCCCAGAAGATAGGCAGTACTTAACTAAAGGGGTTACTGTAGATGCAATGGTGGTGGCAGCAGCCACAAAAAAGGAGTTAGCTGAAACTTCTGTATCTGTTCATTCACTGAACAAGGATTTTCATATGATGGATAGATATGGGAAGCATATGTTCTCTTCAGTGGCCTTTACTTTATGGTCGCTGAATTATTTGTGGCATTTCACGTGACTTCAAAAGAGCTAGGAGATACCTTGCAAGGTGCTACAACCCAGGACTTGTCTGATAAGGTTAACTCCCAGCTTGCAACCTTAACCTCCATATCTAACTCCTCCATGTGGCTCATATCTTATGCAGCCAATGGAGCGAGCAGGACACAAGGCACAGGAATAGCTCTTCATAGACATTCCTGGATGTGCCTTTGTGAGTCTGCAGAACATTTCTGTTCTTCCTTTATTGACAATCCCTTTGATGGCTAGTCATTGTTCAGGTCTAAAGTAAAAGAAACTCTCACCAGGAGCCAACAAGATGGTAAGACTCTGTCTGCCGTTGGAGTCTGTTTTTCCACCCCTATCAGACCTTATCCTAAAGGTCAAAAGGGTGGAAAAATGTGGTTCCATAAGTCCAAAAGAGCCTTATCTGACACTCGTGGTGATCCTTCCCCCAGGGGCAGAGGGAGAAACAATACAAGATGCCATCCACGTGGCAGAGGGGGTCCACAAAATCAGGACGACAGAGATACTTTCTCTGTTAGGCCCTTCCAGAACTCCTGAAAGGAGGCCCATCTGTCCACCTCTGGAGGCAGTCAGGGGGAGGATATTGCTGTACCTGGAAGCCTGGCTGAATTTAACTCAAGACAAATGGGTACAGTCCATTATATACAGAGGATACAACATTACCTTCCAATGTCCACTTCGTCCACCAATGTCTATCCCAGACATTCTACCCAGTCAAAGGGATCAAGCAACACTAGAAATACAAAAGTTGCTAGAAAAAAGAGTCATCCAAGAAGTCCCCACAGAACAGTTAAGATCCGTAATTTAGTCAAGGTTCTTTTTAGTTCCAAAAAAGACAGGGGACTGGAGACCCATATTGGATCTCAGCAGACTAAACAAGTTGGTGAGAAAATCAAAGTTCTGGATGGTAACACTGCAGTCTATACTCCTGTTCCTGTGAAAAGACAATTGGATTTGCTCGTTAGATCTTCAGGACATGTACTACCACATAAAGATGGACAGGCACTCAAGAAGATTTCTATGCTTTCGGCTGGGAGCCAGTCATTAACAGTTCAGAGCTCTGCCCTTTGGACTAACCACAGCCTCCAGGGTGTTTACCAAATGCATGGCAGTAGTCATGGCTTATCTGATACACCAAGGATTCCAGGTGTTTCCATACTTAGACGACTAACTACTTACTGCTACCACCAAGCAACTACTGATCAAAGCAAGAGACTACACCATTTATCTTTTCTCAAAACTAGACATTACTATAAATACAGAAAAATCTGCCTTGTTGCCATCACAACATATTACATTCATTAGTGCAGATTTAAATACAAATGACATGTTGGCAAAGCTACCTCAAGAAAGAATACAGATGCTACACAGTCAAGTGACTATTTTACTCAACAAGAACAGAGTACAGGCAAGATTTGTGCTTAAAGTCCTAGGCTCTATGGCAGCAATGTTAACACTGCTTCCCATGGCACAACTTCACATGAGAATACTGCAGTGGCTGGTCTTCACCCAATGGTCCATGCACGACTTACCCATGTCTCATGAAATTTTCATAACTCCTTCCTGCAAGAAGGACTTACTGTGGTAGGTTCATTCCACCCAGGTAACAATGGGCAGACCATTTGTACTTCCTCAACCTATCGCTACAGTAACCATGGACACGCCCCAGATGGGGTGGGGTGGGGCATTATCTGGGACATATGGTCAAAGGAGTTTGGAAAGATCACGAGTACCATTTGCATATCAATATCCTAGAGATGAGGACCACACTTCTGGTGTTACAAGCACTTCAGGACTCTCTTCCCAAGGGGACTATTGCAATTCAGACAGACAATATGTCAGTGGTTTGGTACATCAACAAACAGGGGGGGGAACCATATCCTACCCTCTATGTCGAGAGACTCAGAGAGTATGGCAATGTGCGATATCTTCTCAATGCTTTCTGAAAGCGGGAAATCCAACGTTATAGCAAACAGGCTAAGCAGAGCGATTCTCATGCCTCATGAGTGGTCCTTCAATCAGAAAGTTGTGAACCAAATTTTTCATAAATGGGGTCAGCCTTGCTGCAACCTGCAACCTATTTGCCACTCCCTTCAGTTCCAAATGCAGCAACTACTTTGCCCTAATTTCCCCTCTGGGAGAGTCACCGAGGGATGCACTGGTGCACGATTGGCCCTTGGGTCTTCTTTATGCTTTTCCCCCATTTTCCTTGATTCCAAAGATCATACAGAAAGCAAAGTTGTTGAGTCGCAGGTTAATTCTCATTGTGCCATACTGGCCTCATCAGATTTGGTTCCCCTTCCTTTGGCCCTACCTTCAGGAGGACCCATGGATCCTGGACCCAGTGCCAGATCTTCTGACGCATCAGTTAGGAAAGCTCCATCCTGCACTCCACACCCTCAAACTGACAGCTTGGCTGCTCCACTTCCGCTCCTAGCCGGGACTTGTGATTTTTTTAAAAATTTTGTATTTCATTTATTTATTTATTTTCTTCTTTCCTTCTACAGGTGTGGGTGGGGGGGGCTGCAGATCTGCAGTCCTATAGCACGAGCCATCGCTGTCTATATATATATATATATATATATATATATATATATATATATATATATATATATATAGTTTACTATCATAATGTCGAAATTTAAAATAAAATGTGTACGTATTTGCGAATTGTTTTGCCAAACGTGCACATTTTTGTGTGGCCCTAATGTCGAAAACAAGTGTTCATTGTCGAAAATGTCGCTCGCGACATTTCCGACAATCAACAGCACTCCCACCTCCCGTAACTTTCTACCTAACTAGCCTACACTCACAGTTATGCAGGGGGGCAAGCCCCCCTGCACCCCCACACCCCCCCTAACTTAATATTCCAACTCCAAGATCACACTACAGTGAGGAAAGGGATGTATTTCCCTAACCTCACTGTACCGCAATCCCCTTACATGAGCGAACGTTATAATTGCGACTGCACAGTCCTTTCACAATGATAACGTTCGCTCACATAACCTGCCGAACTATGAAGTATTTGAACACATGTTGTTCCAATACCTCATAGCCGTGCAATTGCACAGCAGCATTTTGATAGTAAACTCTCTCTCTCTCTCTCTCTCTATATATATATATATATATATATATATGTTTTTTCACTCAGACTTCAATCTCTGCAAGGGAATATCTCAGGATTTTGTCTCTCATGGCATCTACATTTCTCATAATACTCCTGGCAGGACTCCATATGAGAAAGATACAAAGATATCCAAAATCTCTTTGATCCTAGCACCAACACCTGGTATCTTTACAAATCCTGGCTATGGGATTTGTCAGAAGAGAAATTACTTGCTGGAGACAACAAATATCCCTAAATCCAGGTCTTCCCTCCCTCTACACACTCTCAGACTTTGTTCAGGGAGCAGTTTCAGGAGGGATAAAATTGCAGGTGTTTGGAACACCAAGGGCAGACACAAGCACATAAATACAAAATAAATGCTTGCTCTTATTAAAGCACTCAGTTCTCTAAAATCTTTGTTGTCCTGGACCTGTTCTAGTTGCTACAGACAATACCACAGTAAGGTGGTGTATCAACATGCAAGGGGAAACCAAGTCTTACCCCCTTTGCAGGCTAGTCATGTAAGCTTGGGATACAGCTTTACAGTATAATCTCACTCTACAGGCATCCTACATCCCATCAGAGCAAAAGTGGATGGCAGACATGCTGAGCCGAACAAAGGCAGACACTCATGAATGGAAACTATATCAGGTGGTCTCCCAAGATTTTATCCACCTGCGCAGAGTTCTTCAAGTGGACATCTTCCCCTCCTCTCTGAACAATTAGTTGGCAAAATTCTGCACCTGGACTCCATGCATCAAGGCTTAGAAGACAGATTTTTTTTGCTTTCCATAGACAGAAATGCTCATATATGCTTTTCCATACTTTCCACTGATATCCAGGGTATTTTTGAAGATGCAGGAGGAAGTCTCCATAATCAATGTGGTGACTTATTTCCAGCCTAGGCAACAGCGGTTCTCCCATCTTTTGGAAATGGCCAAAGACAGTTACCACAAGCTTCCTCACAGAATGGATCTGCTCACATAAGAACAGATGTGTTTGATGCACCATGACCTCGATCAACTTCAAATGACTGCCTGGATGATAGGGTCTTAATTCTCTTTAGGCTCCTGTTTACTGATGCACATACAGCAGGTACAAATGGAGGCAAGAAAACCTGCAACTAGAAAATCATATACTAGCAAATGGAAAAGGTTTTCTAGTTGGTGCCAGTAACATAACCAGGACTCTTTCAGGGCTAGTGTTTGTCTTATTTTGCAATATTTTAAGTTACTATCCTCTGGCCTATTTTACTTCTACATCAAGGTTCATTTGTCAGCCATTTCTGTTTGAATGCACATGGATTTTGCTCTATCAATGCATTCTCATGTGAAAATGTTCTTGAAAGGGGTTTTGCATAAGATACCTCCAAGAAAAGTAGTGGCTCCTTTTGGGATCTTATTTTTGTGTCAGGGAGGCTAACACTTGCTCTATTTGCTCATTAGACTGACAACATGGAAAACTATTTTACTTATTTGTCTGACCTCTGCAAGAAGAGTATCTGTGTTGCAAGCTCTTATGGTGTCAACCTTATCTTATTTGCCACAGAAACAGGGTTCCCTTGAGAAGGGTGGGAGATTGGCATAATGTTTAGGGTGGAAGGTTGGCATAATGGTTAAGGTGTTTACCTTACAGACACGAGGTGCAGAATTTGATTCTCACAAGGGGTAATTGGCTAGGCTTGACATGGCCAAGAAGGACAGTTAGCCTAGTACTAATCTATGAATTAATCCTCCTTTTATGCCTGAAGTGGTATTCAAGTTTACTTTAAGCCAAACTATCCATCCCCCTGTTTTCTTTCCTGAACTCAAAAATGAGGGAGAAAGGATACCCCATACCTTGGATGTCCACAGACAACAAGACTATTATTTTGACAGAACAAAATCTTTTAGGTGTTGGAATCAGTTGTTCATTTCTTGTAAAGGTAAAAAGAAATGACAACTTGAGTCTAAAAACACTGTTTCCAAATGGTTGTCTAAGGCTATAAACTTTTGTCATCTTTGCTACAACAAAACTATTCCAGGCAGGATCAAGGCTCGCTATAACAGGGCCTTGGCTTCATTGATGGCTTTTTGGAATAGGTTGTACTCTAGAAGTATTCTAGAAGCAGCAACATGAGCCCCTCTACATACTTTTACAAAGCACTACAAGCTTCATTCCTTCTCTAGGCCTAGTTCAGGCTTTGCAAGGACCATTCTCCAGGGTATCCTGGACCCTTCCCCTTCAAGCTCCCAAATGTTGTAAGCAGAAATGTAGCTGGTTCATCTGGCATCCCAACCCCTAAGCTCTTCAAGTGAAAAGCAAAAAGATAAAAAAAAATAGCACTTCACTGTAATAAGACGATTGCTATACAGGTGGCCAAATGCCCAAGACTTCTCCCCTCCCCCCTGTCTCAGCCATTCAGGTCCCATTTTTATGCTCTGTCCCCAAAAATCATTCAACATATTTCATTAAAAGAAGTTTCTTCTTTAAAACTGTAACACATTTCTTGTTACAAATGTAGCAAACAATTGCTACAGTTTACACCCTTCTTGCATGGAGTGCTACAGGGCTCAGGTTTTAGTTTTAAAAAAGTATTTTTTTACTTTTAAACTGTAGTAAACTACTTGCTACAGTTTAGACCACACAGGGGGCTTTACAGTACTCAGGTTTGACCTCAGGATCAGCTGATCACACCTCCCCCAACACTTTACTCCTTGGGCAGTTGCCCCTCTCGCTGCACCATAGCTAGCCTACTGGTTGTAAGCAAGAGTAATCTATCCCTATAGCTAAGCGTGCTGCAGTAATGATCAATATGATGACTATAGTACAGCTGTGTAAGTAAACTTATCATAAGAGTAGATGATCAAATGATCACAGCTGCAGTAACAACTCCCTCCCGCCATCCCCCCTTTTTGAGTATGTGGTTTTGCCAGGGCATGCATATATTTATATATTTTTACTCCTAGCTATGCCCTCTTAAAGCTCAGCCTCCTTCTCTGAATTGGCCTTAAAGCTCTGAAGGGCTTGGGACTCAAACCTGTGTCATGAGACAAATCAACTCAAGCTGCCTAATAGTTTGAGCATGTGGAAGGTGCCCTGAAGCTTTAGAAGCTGGTTGTTATATCACTAGCAAGATATAACTCATATAGCTAAAGTTACTGCAGTAGTGATCATTTGAAAATCTACTCTTATGACAAGTTTACTTACATAGCTGTACTTTCCTCCATGTGGAGTTGACCTGCTTGATACTGTGGCACAGTGAGAGCTTCCAGGCCTGCTTGGCTAATGTGCTACTAATAGGAAGTCATTCACACAGGTTTCCCTTAAAAATAGTAGAGAATAGGAGAGAGCTTTCACCAGAGAGAATGTGAGAAGGGATGTGTCCTCACTGACTGAGAGTTTGGTGCAGATATTTAGAAGAAGAAATGGTTGCTTAGGATGGGTGAGGAGTCCTCATTGTGTGTGCTTTGCAGACAGTGCAAGGATAATTTGGAAATGGGAGGTTCTTCCCACTATCCCAACAGCATAGCTAGGGTGAGGTGAGAGGGGTAACTACCCTAAGCATTTGTGGTCAAACCTAAATACTGTAGCACTCGGTGTGTGGTCTAAAGTATTGCAATTTTTTTAAACTAAAAGCTGTAGTGCTCTGCACAATCAGAGTATAAACTTTTAACAACTGTTTGCTACATTTATAAAAAAAACAGTTTGCTATAGCTTAAAAAGTACAACCCAACACTCTAATAATGGGCGATTTCAACTACCCTACCATTAACTGGGAAAACTACTCATGTACCAACTCTTTTGCTCGACATTTTCTGGAATTCCTAAATTCCAATGCCTTGGATCAACTTATCCACACCCCCACCAGAAGCAGCAATATCCTAGACCTGGTCATTAACAACATGGGCGACTGGTGTTCCACACCAGAGGTCAATTCCTTGTTGGTCAGATCCGACCACAAGCTAATCAGCCTAGACATCCACATCTTGCCCCCACCATGCATTAGGGAAACCACCATAAAAAATTTCTACAAAGCCAACTTCACGCTTCTTAATACAGTAGTGGCAAACTTCTCAGCACCCATGCAGACGGACAATAGAGGTACGACTGCTGAATCCTACACAAATGCATTTTATAAGCACTTACATGAGTGCATGGATCATGCTATCCCTAACAGAATCAAGATGCTATCCTCTAAAAAAAAAGGAAGCCAATCTGGTGGTCCCCTGCCATAAACAAACTCTGCAAAAGAAGAAAGAAACTGTTTCAAAAAAAGAGTAAAATCCCATGATTGGATGAACTCCCTGGTCAGCCTCAGTAAGAAGCTGAGATCCCTCATAAAATCCTCCAAAGCAAGTTATGAAAACAAAATTACCACTGATTCTAAAGACAACCACAAAGCATTCTATAGCTATGTCAAGAATCTCAATGGCAACACTCAGATCTGCTCTGAGTTACAGCACAATGGCACTAAATATACAGAACCAAATGATACTGCCAACTTCCTGGCAGATAGGTTCAGTGCTAACTTTACCCCCCCTCACCCCCTAAAGGGCCCATTTCTATACTGGAAGAATGCAAAGTTCCTGCAATCACGGCTGCATAGGTAAAAACCACACTCTCCAAAGCCAAGAACACAGCATCCATGGGACCTGACAACATCCCAGGCTGCATTCTACATGAACTACAGAATGAACTGTCACCTCACCTAATCACCATGTTCAATCATAGCCTCACCTCAGGCTTTGTGCCCACTGAATGGTGCACAGCAACGGTTATCCCACTCCACAAAGGGGGAGCCACCACGGACCCCGGGAACTACTGCCCTATTAGCCTAACAAGCCTGGTCTGCAAGGCTATGGAACATATCATCATGAACTTATAAACAAAGACACTGGTAATCTACAAACTCTGGACCCCATCCAGTTTGGGTTTGTAAAAGGCAGATCATGTCTACTAAACCTGATAGACTTCTTTGAAGCAGTCACCAAAGCCATAGACGAGGGTAAGGTGGTTCACACAGCCTATCTAGATCTCGTCAAGGCTTTTGACACCATCCCTCACTCTGGAATTATAGATAAACTCCTAAACTAGGTATAAATCCCTATGCCACAAGATGGGTTGCCAACTGGCTCACTGACAGAACCCATACTGTGAAAGTAGAAAACTCCAAATATGACTTCAACCAGTGACAAGTGGAATACCACAGGGTTCAGTCCTGGGTCCTCTCCTGTTTGGTCCCTACTTTTCTGAAGTACAGGCTAACACAGAAGGTCTTTGGCTAATGAAGTTCGCAGATGACTGCAAACTAGGAGCCATAATTGAAACTCCTAATGATGTGGACATCCTACAAAAGGGCCTCACTAAGACAGATGTCTGGTGTCAAAGCCATGGCCTCAAGCTCAATGCCAAAAAGTGCATTGTCATCCCCTTTGATAAGAACTCTGTACCCATGAGCTACCACATAGGTGGTAGTCTACTTAACACCAAAAGTATGATAAGAGACATTGGGACACAGTTGGACAGTAGTCTCTCCTTTGATAATCACATTGCCACAGTAGTCAGAAAATCCTTCTACATGGCACACCTCATCACAAAAGGTTTCTCATCCAGGAAAAAAGAGGTCATTATTCCTCTCTACTCATCACTCATTAAACCCATTATAAAGTACAGCGCCCCTTTTGGTATGTACCTCACAAGACATCTACAACAACTGGAAAAGCTGCAGAAATACCTCACAAAGAGGATTACTGGCCTTAAACAGATGCCCTGTGCAGACCGTCTCAAAAAACTCCAGCTTTACTCCGTCGCATATCATCTACTCAGAGGCGATCTCTGCCTAACATACAAAGCTATGTCAAACCCAGAGCTGTTGGACATTCTCCACTTAAAGAAATCCCAATCCCTCTGAGCTACATGCTCTAGGGACCTAACCCTTGTCACCACAATAAATAGAATATGCTGGAGGGATAGATTCCTGCCCCAGAGACTTCTCATACTCTAGAACAAACTACCTATCTATATCTGACAAAGCTCCTCATTAGCACTCTTCAAGAAAAATCTTGATGATTGGATGGGAAATAGGAAATTCACCCCGGGGATCACCTCTGTGGCTTTGCTTGACAGGGGCACAGGAAAATAATTTTCTTGGGTGGTGAAAGCCAGGTACCTTTTTGGCTAGGCTTGTAGAGGCCCTAGGGCTGATAGCCTAATACCTACCTATGAACCTATAAAAGAAGAATTTTTTAAATGAAATATATTGATGGAGGGTTGGGGTCTAGGCACAGAAACTGGACCTGATTGGCTGGGGCACAAGGGAGTTGGGACTTTTTATCTATATGGTCACCTGGTTGGTGTGCAATTTGCTCTTCAGTGGCATATAACTAACTGTAATAAGCCGATCACTTACAATGTACTGATTGGCCAATCAATTCTTCACTTGAAGAGCTGAGGGGATGGGATGCTGGTTCATAGTACCGGCCCAGGGAGCTGTTTGAACCAGCTATGCTTTTGCTCTATCATACAGTGAGAGTATCCTATTTGTAAAGGAGGCAATAGGGAACGATTACTACAGCTAAGAAGTTGAAGTTGTGAAGGTGACAAAAAAAAAAAGACCTACAACTAAGGATGGAAAGTGCTTTTAGGGTGGACAGCCTATCTAGTCAGGGAATGGGTGCTTCTGAAATATACAGTATAAACTTGATTATTAAGAGTAGTGCTGTTTCTTGAAAGGTTTTAAGTGAGTCAGTCAGTAAGTGCAAAACTTATTTGGAACAATTTGTGTCATTGGACTGAAAGCAGTAAGTTCTGTGGTGCTGAATTTAATTTGGCAAAAAGAAATGAATCCCATGTTGCTGTCAATTAAATATATAATTTCAACTTTATTAACATGCTAGATGTATGCATTAAGAGAGTTTGTTTGGACAAAAAATTTTGATTTATCCATTAAAAGTAAATAAAAAGGGCATGCTTTGAATATATTGCATATTGTTCTTTGAAGTACCTGTAAATTTCCAAAATCTTTAATAAAATGTTCAAAGCTAAAGCAAGTGAAAAGAACAGCAAATATATTAAAATATATTAACTGTGTTGACCAAGATGTTAGATATGGCAAAATATGTGAGTTTCAGCTAATTTCTCCAAAAGTACATCACAGTATAATTAATTGGACTGTACATTTTCTAATGCATTTAGGGATTCATTAAGAATCGAAGCCTACAAGATGTAAGCATGTTAGCATGATGAGCAGTGCTCAGTGAAAATGCATGCTGTTCATCGCACTTACACACTTACAAAATATGTTCTGATGGCCAACAGCAACAGCATTGTTGGTGGGCAAGAAAAGGTGCAGGGAAGCCTGAGCACACAATGCAAACCTATGATGTGAGCATGCATGGAGCTTATATGTTGTAAGGGCAAGCTGATCACAAGAATTAATATGCAGGGCAGATAACTTGGGGATAATGTACACAGAATACAATGGTACCAGTGCAGACATAAGGGAGGAAGGTTAATGGAGAAAATATACTCCGATTCATTACATCATATGATTGTGTTGTAAACAATTTGTATGAGATAAAAGGGCTGGGGAGGCTCATCCCACTGTAATTGTACACATTGTAACAGTTGCAGATGTCATTCATGCATAATAACAGTATAAGGACACACAATGGTTACAGTCAGTCAATGTGGGTTTGGAACACCTGACTATGTGATAGCAGAGGCTACATGATATTATGAAGAATGAATGCACCATGGTGCAAGTGGAGCTACATTTGTGAGATATCTGAGCACTTGAAGCTGTGACATAATTATATATGCCTGTAGTTTCTTTAAATTACTGATGGTATATGTCTATTTCTCACACATCATTGCCTTATACTAGGTATACCCAAACACATGTGATGTGTAATGCAGTTGTCACTGTGATGAGAGAATGGTAGTCATAGGCTTATAGGCTCATAGGCGATTACTAGGCTAATGGCTTAAGAGCCCTTACAAGCCTAGCCGATATAACCCAATTTTACCCAATATATGGCCCCTAGGGGCAAGAGGATGGTATGGGTTTGTGCCTATGCCTTGAGTATCTTACAGATTGCTGTTAAATAAAATTAAGAATTCAATACACAGGAGGTTCAGATTCAAAAGTTTACTAGTGTACACTAGGAGGCAAAAAACGTACAAGTACAGAATTTTGTCTAACATGAAACAGGAAGCACACAATTTTATATAGGTTTAACATTCAAGCTGTGCCCACCTTACTGACGTGGTATGTCACAGGGCATCTATATCACTTTAGCTTACAGTCCTCTATTCATAAAAACTGCTGATGCTGTATATTTTAAAAAAGTTTTCCTCTGGTAACAATACGGCCTTACTATCCACCTGGTCAGACATAAT
Organism: Protopterus annectens; assembly: GCF_019279795.1. NCBI lineage: Eukaryota > Metazoa > Chordata > Ceratodontiformes > Protopteridae > Protopterus > Protopterus annectens. Next base: position 416,936,411 of record NC_056744.1, on the reverse strand, counting down.
GTCTTTCTGTAAAGTTACTTTTTCAAGGTTTCATATCAGTTCAAATACAATAGCAGATTCAGTCTTTTAATACACATCTTTGTTCTCTGTTGCACGTTCCCACCAGCTGCATGCTATCTCAGTAATACATATACAAAGCCAAATCATCCCAGCAGGAAAGAGCAGAAGATTTCATTATTTCACACATTTAAATTCCTGACCCAGCAGATAATCACTTGTGAAAAGCATAAACATTAAAACTTGCTAAGCTAGCATCTGCCAGGGTCAAAGGTCAGCTTGCTTCAAGCCACACTGCAGTTTCAAAACTACTTTACATTTAAACATGAATTAATCCTCTCTGCTATATGATTAATAGAATAAAATGCATTATATACTACTTTGCTTTTAAACTAGCATTTCTCATATATTCAAATACACATTTTTCTAACATTTCCCCCCCTATTAATACTTTTTATTCTATTTTGAAGTATGCATAGTGTCATTTCATCTTCCACCTTCTTCCACTTAGGATTTTCAGCTAGGTGAGTCATTCAATCTATACTTCAGAAAAAATGTCATCTGAGATCAATTTTTCAATCTTAATATCTTGCTACAAAGTTTCAGTAACAGATACATCAATAAAATCTTTGATTAATCTTTTCATGCAGGGAATTCCACAGCAAACACATGCTCCTATTAGGAGTATACCCACACAAATGGCAATCAGAATATTCATTAGGATGGAACCCCATCCCCCAAATAGATTCTGGAAAAAGTCCATCAGTGGGTTTGGGCCTGGTTCAGTCATGGCTGATACTTGCTGCATTACCTCTAGGTGGTTATTAATTTCATGCCTGTTATCTGGTATATACGCACAGCATTCTTCTTTGATAAGCGCGCATGTACCACCTCTCGCCGCTAGGGTGAAGTCAAGAGCCATTCGATTTTATAGCACAACAGTTCTCATTGCATTCAGTTCATTAGTCACCAGTTCTAGGGCAGAAAAAGTTGCATTACTCATTACTTCGAGAAGTTTCGACAACTTCCTCAGCTCCCAGATCAATTTGACTGCTCCATAGGCTGGGAATATTCCTGCCCAAGATATAACACTGTCACTCAAGTCCATATGAGTCAATTTGCTTTTGTCTTTCATGGCATTATGGTCTTTCCAGCCAGCTTCGATCTTTTCAACTGGATTCACAGGTTTTTTAACTGGACCTTCAGGTTTTCGGGCTGCTTCTCTCACGTTCCGTATCTTACCCAAAGGTAATTCTGCAGTATGTCTTATTGCCGGAACCAAATAACCCAAAAAACAACTGCCGGACCAATTCTCAGGTAACCATTTATATGCCTTTTTCCCACAAATAAAATAACAGTTTTCTACTTTAGTACTAATACGCATCAGCCCTACATGAAACATTTTCTGATCTATAACTGACAATTGTTTAAACAAAACTGGATTCTTGCGAATGTCATTCATGGTTGTTTTCAATGTGTTCAAATATGAGTCATAATTAGTATTGCAAAAAGTATTGCCATTACTATTCTTAATATAACATCGGTAAGATATGGTTATATTACAATTGCTCCAGCCCACCTGGAGGGTATTATTTTTATAAAAACATACAATTCCTTTTTGTGTGACAGGTAAAAATAAAGCTATTTTGTCCTGTGATCTCACAGTTCCTGTATCGAAGAGTAAATTCTCCCAAGTCTCATTTATCCCGAAAGGGACAGCGGACATTATCAGTCCTCCATATGCTGTTGGTATAGCTGTACAAACCCAGCAATTTGAAATGTTTATAGTCTCTGCATACACACGTTTCATGGCTAGGTATGTGTTAAAATTTGGATGCCAGTCTATAGACGTTTCATCACGCCTTCCCACTTTCACTTGTGTGGTTGTGTGTAGGATAAACCACAACAAGAGGAAAATTGTCACAATTACAGTCAATAAATGTACACTCAACAAAATGATTATGCAACATCTCTGGGGTTGATCTAAATTTTTATTCGCTTTGTTTTTGACCATTTCGGTCTGGTTGTGTATTAGTCACAAAGTTTTTATCAAGTTGAAAGTTCTTTACCGGTTTGCAGTGTGTCAAATGAACCCAGGACGTCCTCTCGGCCACTCTAACTGCAGTAGGCGTTGCCAACAGAACCTGGTACGGTCCTTCCCACTTTGGACTCGCCCAATGTTTCCTTTTCATCACTTTCAGCCACACAAACGTCCCTGGGGCCAAGACTGCTTCCACCGGTCTGGTCTGTTCCTTATCTGAAAAAGAGTTAAACTGCAAAACAGATTTATTTGTTAACAGTTTCCTCATATAACTAGCTAATGAACTGTCAGCCTCTTGCTCTGCAGGCATGAGAGCTTTCCACTGAGGCACATAATATGCTCTCCCAAAAAACATTTCAAAGGGAGTCAAACCCTTTACATTTGGAACCGTTCTCATACTCAGCCGTGCCAAAGGCAGGCAGTGTATTCAATTCTTTTGGGTTTCCTCAACTAGCTTCCTAAGTTTATTTTTGAGGGTACCATTGTACCTTTCCACTAGTCCTGCTGACTGTGGGTGGTAGGCACAATGGTTCTTTAAGGAGATACCAAAAAATCTCCCAAGTTGCTGAATTGTCTGGTTTACGAAATGAGTGCTGTTGTCACTATAAATCCTTTCCGGAATGCCAAATCTAGGGATTACTTCTTTTATCAGGGCTTTCGCCACTGTTGCTGCATCCAGGTTTTTGGTTGGAAAAGCTTCTACCCATTTGGAAAACATGTCTACAATAACTAAACAAAACTTTTTCCCTTCACACTTATTCAATTCTATGAAATCCATACAAATAGTATGGAACGGATATGGTGGTATAGGAAAACTTCCTTGCTTGGTTTTAAATGCCCCTTGTGCATGGTGCTTGTTACAAGTATGACAAGCTGCACAAAATTTTTGTGTGTAATTTGTGAATCCATATGTTTGGAATATTCAGTTTACTAACTGTACCATCCCCCCTTTTGAGACATGGCACTGCCCATGGCTCAACAAAGCTGCATATCTAAATAAATTAGATGGCAATATCGGTTTTCTCTCTTTGGAAATGTACAGTCCATTCTCAAGAATTGTACCTCGTTTTACCCATTTTTGTTTTTCTGCTTTTGTAGTAAGCGTCTGCATTGTTTTTAACATGTCTAAATCTAAAATCTCAGAGGGTTGTAATTTCTCATTCAAAAGTAAAGTTTCTGAGTCTGAGGCTGCTTGCTTTGCAGCTGCATCAGCTCGTGCATTGCCTTTTGAAATCTTATCCTGTTGTTTCGTATGAGCTACACATTTACAAATAGCTACTTTGGTAGGTAACTGAATAGATTCTAATAACTCCAAAATAAATTGCGCATGATTAATAGGTTTTCCACTAGATGTTATCATTCCTCTATTTTTCCATTGTTGCGCAAATACATGTACTGTAGAAAAAGCATACTGACTATCAGTATATATGTTTACACACTTGTTTTTTGCAAAAGTACATGCCCTCGTCAAAGCTATTAATTTTGCTGCTTGTGCAGATAAGTTATGTGGTAAGGATTGGGCTTCTAAAATTTCAGTGTCTGTAACTACTGCATACCCTACCAGATTCCACCCTGTAGGACCCCTTCTGCATGAGCCGTCCACGTAATATGTCACCTTGGCATTATCCAAGGGCATATCTGTGAGATCTTGTCTAGGTAAAGCTAACTGTTCAATTTCCTGCAGGCAGCTGTGTGGTGTGCCATCCGCTGGAGTTGGAAGTAATGTTGATGGATTTAATGTCGTACATCATTCAATTGTCATATGAGGTTGGCTCAGCAGTATAGTCATACATGAAAGATGTCTAGCAGGAGAAAAGTATGCCACTTTTTCTTGCAGTAAAATTATTGCAACCGCATGAGGCACTCTCAATGTGAGGGGGTGGAATAACACCACTGAGGCCGAAGCCTGTACTGCCATTGCAGCTGCAACTACTGCTTGTACACAGTGAGGCAAAGATCATGCCACTGGATCTAACTGCGATGAATAATAGGCTATGGGGCATTGCTTATCCCCATGTTGTTGCATCAATACTGACGTCATATATCCTTGCTTGCAATTTACGGTCTGAAAGAACCGTTTGTGATAATTTGGAAGTCCTAAAACTAATGAAGAAGCTATCAACTGTTTCAACCTGCAGAAAGCTGTTTCTGCTTCGGGTGTCCATTGTAAGATATTTTATGCCGCCATTGGTATCTTATATATCAAGTCAGTCAGTGGAGCAGCTTCCAAAGCATAATTTGGTATCCAGCTTCGACAGAAATTAGTTGTACCCAAGAAAGATATTATTTCCTTCTTGGTTACTGGTTTGGGTGCTTGCAAAATCGCTGTTTTTCTTTCCTCGTCTAATATTCTACCTTTATTAGATATTACATATCCTAGGTATCTAACTTGTTTTCTCCAAAGTTGTAACTTACTTTTGTTTACTTTGTGTCCTTGTGTTGCTAAAAATTTTAATAACGCTACAGTATCCTCCCTGCATTGTTGCTGGGTGGGGGCTGCTAGCAAGATGTCATCTACATAAAGTAGAATTTGACTACCTCCCGGTGGGGTAAACCCTGCCAGGTTGCTAGCCATTTCTTGTGCAAATATTGTTGGGCTCTCACAATATTCCTGTGGTAGTCGAGTATATGTATACCTTTTACCCTGAAATGTAAATGCAAACCAATATTGACTATCAGGATGTATAGGTATCGAGAAGAAAGCATTGCTGATATCTACCACAGAGAAATACTTCTGTTGCATTTTTAAATCATTTAACAAAGTATGTGGGTCTGGCACCGTAGGTGCTCTAGGTATGACTACATTATTTACAGCTTGTAAATCTTGTACCATCCGCCATTCCCCATTTGCTTTTTTAACAGGAAATAGGGGTGTATTACATGGTGAATCGGGAGATTCTACCAGTACTCCTTCTTTGAGTAATGCTGCTATTATAGGCTTAATTCCTATTTCTGCATTCTTTCTCAAAGGGTATTGTCTTTTCTGTGGTCTAAAAGCTGACTTTGGGTTAATTGTAACTGGTTCTGCTGTTCGAATAAGTCCTACATTTGACTTGCCTGTTGACCAAAGAGTTGTTGGAATTTCACATAAGGCCTTTTCTTCTTTTTCTAATAAAAATGCTAATCAGCTGTCCTCGCTAGATTGCAAGTGTACAGCTGGATGTGTCTGTGTTAACCAATTCAGTTTTTGTTTTTGTATACCTTGTTCTGATAGTTCTAAATCAGTCTGTTTTTCCCATCTTGTTACTTTTTCTCCTAAGTCTGCCCATTTTACATTTTTATTCTTTGTCAAGCTGACATGTGGTAATCGATTTGATCTATATAATGCAAGGAATTCTTGAGGTAATGAACAGCTAACTACACTGTTCCCCTCAGTATCCCAGTACAAAGTACGCAATACTAATCTAGTTGCACGATTTCTGAACAATTTTGTTCATACTCTCTATCAGGTCCTGGTGTAGTACAGTAGTATAGAGTACAGTGTAACAAATGCTGTCAGTCAGTGTCAAGGGAGGGGGCTTTACTGATGGCTACATTCATCAGTTCCTCAGTTACTGCCCCTGGACCAGTCGTGACTAGGTCCTGGCTGTACCAGTAATAGGTTTCACCCTCCAATCGCACTACAAAGGTATCCATTTGTCTCTGTGCCTCCATACCTTGTACAGTTGGAACTACTGCTATGCCAAATATCTGCATAAGGTCCCTGCCCAATAGGTTTACTGGACACTTTGCAGAAACAACAGTTTTACTTCTCTGGGTCATACCTAAAACAGGGTCAGTTATTGCTATATCCTGGGAAAGTGGTTCCCTGTATAGCTGTCCATTTGCTGCTTTCTCTAGTATATAATTAGGTGATTTGGAATGTTCTGGTAACTTGGAGGGGTGTATCAAAGTCTGTGACGCTCCTGAGTCACACAGGAATTTGACTACCCTTCCCTCCACCAGAAGTGTAACTTCCAGTTTCGTATCTGCTAAGTAGAGCTTTAAGCTCAATAATGCTAAGTCCAAAATTTCACTTTCTTCATCCTCCATATCTACTTGCACTTCCTCTACTCCTTCTATGACATTTACATTTGTTTTCTGTTTATTAACTTTTCCTGATGATTTCTGACTTTCACATGATGTATCTTTACTATCATATAGTCAGTCCTCATCTCCCTTATCTTCTGTAATTACCTTTTTGTTTTGCTTACAATCCCTTGCTAGATGTCCCTTTTTCCCGCACTTGAAGCATTTACCTCTCTTTTTCCTCTCTTCAAAATCTTCTGATCGTTTGTCAGACTGTTTGTTTCCCTGGGCATTCTTTTTGCCCTTTTTACCTGACTGTAACACAAACACTTCAGCTTCGTCTTCAGCAGTGAAGACTTGCGCCTTCTTTTTCTTTTTACTATTAAAATGTCTTTCAGCATGTCTAGCGTATTCAAGTAAGGCTTGTAGCCTCCCTGTTCTATGGTCTATCATATGCTTCATAATGAAGCTACTAATAGGTGCAATGCAACCTTTCAAAAATGCATTTTTTAATTGTTGTTCATACGGGGAATCATTCGTTTGGTTCTCAGGAACCGACATACCGCTATGATTATTAAAACATTCTAATAATCTAGCATAGTACCCATCTATTGTTTCATTTTCCTGTTGTATGCATTGATTCATGCAAGTCCAGTCTGCTCTAGGTTTCCATTTCTCAGAGATTTGGTCTGTTAGACCTTTCACTCTGTTGTCTAACTTTGCGTCACTATGTGGGAGTGGTTTAAGCTCTGCATTATGAGGATTTCAGGTGCCACAAATTATGTGCCAATTTGGACCTATAATTTGTCTTACTACTTTTTCTACTTTTTCCCCATTCAAGTGGTAACAACCTCATGCCTTGTAAATCTTCTAAAAATTTCGTAAAATTAACTTTCGGATGGGGGATTCCCTCAGTAGCTTTTTGGATATTTTCCGGTGTTCATGGTTTATATACTAAGAGTGTTGGGTTTTGCCCTTCCTGTCTTGCCTGAGGATTTGGAACTTCTATAAGTGGGCATATTTTTTTCCTTACTCTCATCCTGTAGGTTTCTCTCTATTTGATATGATTCTGTGTCCCTATGTATTTTACGTGCTCGGGACCTAGTTTCAATAGGATCTCTAACAAATGGTTGTGGTCTTGCTGAAACTTCAGGATAACGCAGAGGCGGACCAGCCTTTCCACTCGCTTTATATCCTGAAAAGGGTAAGGGAGGGGGCAAGGGAGGAGGAGGAGGAGCTGTTGCTATTACCAAGTTATTATCTTCTTTGTCTAAAAATAATGTTTTTGAATTTTTAAGCTTCTGTTCTCTACGATTTGCTTCCTCAATCCACCTGTGTGCCTGAGGAATGCCTAACTGGCATTGCTTTTTTGCCTGACCTCCTGTATCAGATTTAAGCTGCTTAAGGAGTTTAACTAGTGAAGTTTTATCTAGTTTACCATCAAATTCATATTTGTTAACCCATTTTGTATAATACCTAACGTTATCAGAACGTAATTGCATGTATTTTGCGTCTCCGGTTAGGGGCGGATCTCGCGATGTTTTAGTGCACTGATTTCCCATGGCAAAGAAAATGTTACGTAACCCTTTTTTTTATCACATGATATCAAATTCTCAGTTCCTGTTCACAGTTTATCTAGAATAACTGCCTACCTTATTCTGTTACCCTGATCTATGACCAAATATACAGTACTTCCTTTTGTCCCTGATCTGCAAAACAAATCTTGACAACAATATACTGTAACCTAGTCCCTGATCCAAAACAGAAAAAAGGCAAATTTTTCCTACCTGAGCCTCCGGTATTGAATCGTCCAATATCCGCTCTTCGGCCACAGATCAGAAAGTGGCCAGCCTCTTTAAACGACAATTCAGTCGGAAGCCTTTTCACCCAAGAAGAACCGTTTCGGTAACTTCTCCTGCGCAGTATTTGACCACCGGTAGACTCTGATCTGCAGCTGTCTGAGGGAATTCCGGTCCGAAGGACCAAACTGTTAAATAAAATTAAGAATTCAATACACAGGAGGTTCAGATTCAAAAGTTTACTAGTGTACATCAGGAGGCAAAAAACGTACAAGTACAGAATTTTGTCTAACATGAAACAGGAAGCACACAATTTTATATAGGTTTAACATTCAAGCTGTGCCCACCTTACTGACGTGATATGTCACAGGGCATCTACATCACTTTAGCTTACAGTCCTCTATTCATAAAAACTGCTGATGCTGTATATTTTAAAAAAGTTTTCCTCTGGTAACAATACGGCCTTGCTATCCACCTGGTCAGACATAATGTCTTTCTGTAAAGTTACTTTTTCAAGGTTTCATATCAGTTAGAATACAATAGCAAATTCAGTCTTTTAATACACATCTTTGTTCTCTGTTACACTTTCCCACCAGCTGCATGCTATCTCAGTAATACATATACAAGGCCAAATCATCCCAGCAGGAAAGAGCAGAAGATTTCATTATTTCACACATTTAATTTCCTGACCCAGCAGATAATCACTTGTGAAAAGCATAAACATTAAAACTTGCTAAGCTAGCATCTGCCAGGGTCAAAGGTCAGCTTGCTTCAAGCCACACTGCAGTTTCAAAACTACTTTACATTTAAACATAAATTAATCCTCTCTGCTATATGATTAATAAAATAAAATGCATTATATACTACTTTGCTTTTAAACTAGCATTTCTCATATATTCAAATACACATTTTTCTAACAATTGCCCTTGTCCATAAGGGACATAGGTGCTACCTTAGGTGTGAATTTGCAATTCCCCATCCATCGATCCAAATTGTATTTGAAGAGGGCCATTGAAGGACTCTGTTTAAGATGAATAGGAAGCCTGTTCCAAAAAGCTGGCAATCTCTGAGACACATATCAGTTTCTCTAGTGTGTTTTATTTGAGTCGCTGACTAAGTTTCAATCCCTAGATCAGGTGATCCTCATGCTGTTTGACTTGTGGATGTATAGCAGCTCCATCAGGGATGGATTTGTGAGTGCCTTGTAGGTCAAGCATAGGCCACCTCTTAATAGTCAGCAGCAGACAGAGTGAAGGGATAGGGCTTTTAGTCTATTCACATAGGACTTGTTGCTTACACCCTGTATTTTCTTTGTGAGGAACCTCGGAGGTCACTCCAGCTGCTGTAAGTGCCTAGTCAAGTACATGTCAAATGGCACATTGTACTCTGTTATTGGTCTAATGAGAGCTAAGTACAGCAGGACTATAATTTCTTTGGATCTGGATGCCGTACCTTTACTTATAAGTTGTACTACATAAAATGACTTTCTCACCACTGCCGACATCTGGCAATCAAAGTTCAGGTTGCTATCTTTCTGTGTACATATTCTCTCACCTCTGAGTGTATTGTTAGTGGTATGCTATTGATGTTGTATTTTGCAGGGGTATTTGATTTCCCAAAGGGTATGATAATGCATTTTTTTTATGTTTAGTTTTAGGCCATGGTTCTGGCACCTATCATGTGTCTGATTTAGTCATGCCTGAAGGATATATATATATATATATATATATATATATATATATATATATATATATATATATATATATATATCAATGGGATATTCAATGATTGCCCCCAGCTTACAGTCATCAGCAAACTTTGTCACCCAGAGGACGTCAACATTAGCCTTAACTTCAGAGATATATATTCAAACAGGAGTGGTCCCAGCACTGAGCCTGGTCACCCACCACTAGTAACTTGGTTCTTGCTGGATCTGGATTTACCCACTTTAACCACATGTCCTGTCTGTTGGCTACCCATTTGGTGACATAGGGATTTATGCCCAGTTTTGTGAGTTTATTTCTAATACCTGAGTGGTGAATTGTGTCAAATGCCTTGGCCAGGTTGAGGTAGGTGGTATATACTTTTTTACCCTCATCTATGGCCTTAGTGACTTTCTCAAAGAAATCCACCAGATTGACTAGGCATGACCTGTCTTGACAAAGACGAGTTGGGTCTGTCCCACTGTTTGGAGGTTTCCTATGTCATTATTTATCAGGTTCATGATTATTCTTTTTATGGACTTACATATACAATGAGTCAAACTTATGGATCTGTAATTTGCCAGGTCAGTAGATGGTCCCTTTTATGCAGAGGAATGACTGTTGCTGTCCTCCACTCTATCGGGACAAAGCCAGTCCAGAAGCTGTGGTTAACTAGCGATCCTAATGGGCCTAATAATTCCTGATTTAAGTTGCTTAAGAAGCAACCTGGTATATCATCAGTTTACATTGAAGCCTTGTTTTTAGCTTTAGAGAGTCCAGTGGTAACCTGTTCTTTGATGATAATTAGCAGTGGAGAGTATTTCATGGAGGAGAACTGGAGGTGATGGGGAGGTAAAAATCTAAGCTGAATTTGTCAGCCAGCAGATTTGCTATATCTTCGGGCTGAATATAGGTGATGTCATCTACAACTAATTCTGCACATTGTTGGGTTTTGCCCTTAAGTCTGTGGACATAACTTAAAAATGCCTTATGGTTATCCTTAGCTCTGGAGGCTACTTTCACCTATAAGCCTGCTTTCAGAGAATTGACTAGTTCCCTGATTCACTTGTTTAGACTAATGAGGGACTTTTTGCTCAGTTGTGCACATTCCCTCTTACTTTGTGACAGGATTTGCTTTCTTTTGTTGTACAACCTACTATTACCAGGGGACCACCAGTGTGGCTTGTTTTTGTGGTTTGACCAGCATTTATTTCAGTCTGGTACTGCCATTTCTATGCAGTTGTTTATATGGTCATACAGGGCTTTTGTGCACAGCTCTACATAGGTTTCTGTGTTTTCTGGATTTGAGTAAGCTTGGAAACTAGCTATACCATCCCTTAATAGAGGGTAATGTATCTTAGAGAGGTTTAGGTGGTGGGACTAGTTTTACCTTTATTTCAAGGGAGACTGCTTTGTGATCTGATCTTACAAGTGACAATATCACACTAGGGGGGATGTAGTGCTCTGAGCTCTCCCATATTTGTAAGAACCAGATCTAGGATATTTGTTCCCCTAGTGGGATTGCATACTATCTGCTCCAGGGCATTTGAATTTACAAAGTCAAGAAATCTTTGGGCTTGCATGTCAGGGGTCATGTATGCCTCCCAGTTAATGGAGGAGTAGTTAGAAATCACCCATGAGTATGGTACTGGGCTGGATGGTGAGTGATTCTAGTAACTTCAGATACGATGCATGTATTTCCTGGTTCATGGTAGAGGGACCTGTAGTTAGCAAGAATATGGTGATGGAGTTTTCCCATGGTTAGTTGGACATGCAGTAGCTCAAGCATGTCATGTTGTTTGACCAGCCTTGAGGTGTGCTTATCCTTTATGTAGATAGATTCACATCCACCTTTTGCTCTTTCATGTTTAATGGGTGATCAGCATGTATGAAAGACATTACAGTCATGCACTGCAGGAGGGCTTTCTGTGGCTTTGAACCATGTTTCAGTAACTGCACAGATATCAACATACTCAAGGGTGAGGAGAGTTTCTAAAGTTGCTTGCTGAGATTCCTAGCATCGAGCAGCAACACCTTTAGCTTGTCTTAAGTAGCTTCTGTTATGGTGGAAGGTTTGTCTGTTTGGCAATGCCTAAAAAAAGCACTATGGGGTGGATAAAGTTTTGGCCAATATCCAAAAGCCAAGAGGTGGCAGGTGAAGAATAATCCCTGGCAAAGCACTGTGGCCTGTCAATCATGTCCTCCCAGGCTGACAAGTATTAGATCCCTTTGGAATGACACCAGTAGCTAAGCCAATTGTTAAAGTTGATCATTTTCTGATGGTGTTGTGGCATCATCCTTGGGGACGGCAGAATTCTGCTCAGTGCTAGGCTCATACCTGTCTGTGGCACATATTTTCTGTGCTCAATCATATCTCTCTTCATATAGTCCAATGAGGTAGATCTCAGGTCATTCACGTCCACGTGCACTATTACAAAGTCATACTGGTACCTAGGGTAAACGACCGGAGTGCTTGCATGACCTGACATATCCTGGCCCCCGACAGGCAACTAACTGTAACCTTCTCCTTATCCAACCTGGTAAGAGGGACATCAGTGTGCCTCACAATGGAGTCTCCTATGATACGAATATTGAATTATGGAGTGTTTCACTGCATGGACTTGGTAGCTGAGACACAGTTTGATTTGGCTTTATGTGTTGTGATGGGCATTGTCTTACTTGTATGCATGTGGTGTTCTGAAGACTGCATCTGAGAAGTCTTTGAGGTTTGGGTAAGTTACATGTGAGCACCTACGCATATGTGGGTCTATGTATGTGGTCCTTTGTGGGTGCAGGTAGTGATGTGTGTGAGTCACTGACAGCCTGTTTCTTGCTTTTTGAGTCTCTTTGTGAGACTCTAGCCTCCAGTGTCAATGTGTAACTACATGTGTCATATACTGTACTTGCCTGTTGTCAGTGTACATAAGGTGATTGCTGCATTGCCTCAGTATACATATGTCCACCAAGTTGGATGCAGAGCTAACAGGAAAATGCTCATCCATGGTTGCAGGTCCTAATGTGTACTTGGAAGGGATAGGAGTGAAGGGTGTTTGTAAATGGACAAGGAAAGGGTGCTTGCTTGGTGTAATCTGTAGGTAACCTAACCAGAGATGCTGCTTGGTGCCCAAACCAGATGATCTCTGAGCAGTGATAGTTGTGGGTATAATAAGGTAAGCTAGGCATAAATAGTCCTAACTAAATGCCTAAATACTATTTACTGTGCAAAGTAGTTGCCTATGAGTAAAGCAGGATTGATGTAAAGTTCAGAGGTGTTTCTATAGGGAAATTTCAACTTCTGGTGATTGCATATATACAAGGTACTAGTAACTGCCGCTGTGTGAAAAGCAGCTTTACACAAACTCAAGGTTTATATATGATAAGAAAAAAATATGTTTTATACTAACTATGCCCTAAGGCCAATCAGGCAAGCACTCAATGAGCTTTCTACAAGCAATTCTCAGCTAAGAAAGGTGAAATAAGCCCTCTCCTGCCATAAAAGTGCAGACTTTGACCTGGTTAATGTTAAATGGCAGGTTTGGAACTCAAGTGTTAAGGAACCACAAACAGATACTTAATAAGAACTAAGAAATATTATATACAATGTATTTCAGTAAAGAACAGCAGTCCTTACAGAAGCTCAAAAATGCAACTTTAAACTTTAAAAAAATGCAAAAAAACAATAAATAGCTTTCACAGAATAATGAAAATAAGCAATGCAAGTGCAAAGTGATACTTGATTTAATTTGTCTTGTTAAGGATGCCTTCAGGTGTTAGCAAAATCTTTCAAAGTCTCTGATTTGTCATCAAGTGATGATCAGTTCTAGATAAATGAGCCAAGACTCACACAAACGTAAGGCTTATATACGATCTGAAAAAAGCAAGTTTTACACTAAGGCTAATCAGGTAAGCACACAATGAGCTTTCCACAAGCAATTCCCAGCTCAGTTAGGTGAAATCAGTCCCCTCCTGCCACAAGATTACAGACTTTGACCCTGTTAATGTAAAATGACTGGTTTGGAGCCCATGTGTTAAGAAACCACAAACAGATGCCTGATACTAACTATAAATACTAGATGCACTATATTTCAGTGTAGAACAGCAGCACTTTCTGCAGTTTGAAAATGCAACTTTAAATTTTAAAGGAGTGAAAAAATATAAATAGCACAGTAAACTTTCACAGTATAAGGAAAATAAACAATGCTTCCAGATCTTTACGTTTGTAGAGGGCAAAGACATAGCAAGGAGCTACTTGCAAATGTGCCAAATTTATACCAGCACTTGAAATACAGAAAACTGACTACTGAGCCTTCTGGCCAATAAAACAACAACACTTAGACCCCTTTTGTGTGTTTCTCAACTCAGATAGACCAGGAAAACACCTAATGCCACTAGATGAATAATCCCAGTCCTGCTAATGTAAAAGCACGGTAAAAGAGTGTCTGGAGTGAAATGCTACCACTAACAAACTTAAAGATACATATACAACAGTATACTTTAAATATATTATAAAAGTGTGATTATTCAATAAAAGTATTTCATTTTCTAGAATAAAAGTTATTTCATTTTCTAGAAATCAGCCAAGAGCCACTCAGTTGTGAAAAATTTATAAAGGCACTAAAAACAAAGTAAGCTGATTAATAACCCTCTGACCAATAAAGCAACTATGTGCATGAATTGCTAGTGTGTTTCCTTAAGCTACACAGACCAGGCTAACTCCACTGCCACAATATGTAAAAACACAGAAAATAGATTGTTAGAGTGTACAAATACACTACTTTATCCAACAGCTAGCTAGATAATGAATTCTGAGCGAATAAATCAGTAGACAGACAATGAGAGGCAAAACACACTTTTTTTCAAAATAAGCACAAGAAAAGGCAAAAAAAATAATTCAATATATCAACAGCAGTGTAGAAAGGGAGGAGCTTATAAAGCTCAAGTTAGAGTATGGGTTGGCAGCTTAAAAGTCACCAAGTTTAAAAAGAAGATCAAGGAATGAGAAGACAGATGGAAAAAATAGCCAGCAGGGAGTCACCAACAGTGCTTGCAGCTTTTGCAAGCTTTGAATCTTATCAGAAAAGACAAGGTCATAGATATACTCTATGTGTTACTCAAGATACAAATTAACAAATAAAAAAAAAAGCATGTGAGATGTGCAGCCTGGGTAATTTAAGTGTCTCTCTGCCACATAGAACAAAAACACTAAGCCAAGCAGATTTCTCAAAACAGAAAACAAAGTGGAACAGATAATACCGAAAGCAGCCCTATCAGTTTAAACAACTCACAGACAAAAAAAAGGAGATTACTTTCCTCATCAACAGGGAATCACCAACAGTGCGTTTTGCAGGCCTTGAGTCTTATCACAATGTGTTGATAATCATGGATTTAAGCACATGCCTTAGTAAGGCAACAGCATTCAGATCATTGGTTCATTTCATCACACCATAAGTAAATTCTTACTGTTTCTCCTAGAAAAGTCAAATTTCAATCAGTGGCATCATCATTATTCAATAAAAAATGTCTGTGTGAAAAATGAGCAGAAATTCTTGTAATAAGAACGACCAGTTATAGATGTACAAAGCAGACAGCAGGGTGACAACATTATTATCTAGATGCACATTCACAGTCATTATGACACAAGTGAGTCTATGGATTGATGGTTGGATTTGAACTGACTGTTGAAGATCATGAGGTACAAAACTCTGAATCACAGTCATCAAGCAAGGTGGTTTACAATTGTATCAGTTCAGATTTGAATGGATGACATTACCATTGTTTCATTTGTTGGTACTCTTCTAAAAAGGAAAGAAGGTGGTTGAACAGCACAGTAATATTAAACAGTTACATATATGATATGTTTTAGAAGCCTTCCCTCCACTGCACAGCAGACAATCACACAGTCACGGTAGCCAGTCATTGCTAGATTCAAACCTTGTACCTATTTAGTTATGCAGTCTAGAGAGCACACCATCAACAGCCAACACTATAGGCTAAGTCATACTACAACTGTGACATAGTTCATTTTTGAAAGAATGAGGTAATCATTGTTTTTCCAAAATTGTGTATGTCCTGGAGATAATAGAATCTTGTACAGTAGTCCGCTGCCAGTGAAAATATATCTTCTAAGTGGAATTTTACAAAAGTGGTGCTGTCACAAAACCAATTGTACATGAAAATACGTGCATTCACACTACTTAAGTAATGCTGGATTTGAAACCCCTCTCTATCTAGTTATGCAATCTAGAGAACACAACATTGGCCACAAGCACCACAGTAGAAGTCAGATTTTTTATATAGAGAGACTGTACTTATGAATGGATGACCTCAGCAGTGAGTTGCACAGGGGATTTTTGTGGTAAAAGAGCAATAAAGTTAAGAAGGTGCTGTGTCCAAAGTTAAATTCTTCTCCTGAGTGGATGTAAACACAGCATATCTGTTTGTGAGGCTTTACTAACCTGACACTAGCATCACACATATGTAAACACACACACATACAATCACTACTTTGAGATTTGAATCACCTACTTAACTAGCTATACAGTCAGGAGAACACAGTATGAACTATATGCACCACAAGAGAAGTCTGACTTTTTTCGTCAGAGTGCAGTTATGAAAGGATGACCTCATCAGTGTGTTGCAGAAAACATGTTTGTGGTAAAAGTGGGATAAGAGGATGGGGGAGTCGTCTCCCAGGTTAAATTATTTCCCTGAATGGGGGCAGATATAGGACATCTGTTCAGGAAGTTATGCATTGGTAACATTTATGCCATACACGCACTAGTTTACCAGTGTGAGAACTGAACCTCCTACCTATTTAATTACACAGTCTGGAGAAAATAGCATTAACCATAAGTGCAACAGAAGTCTGACTCATAAGGGGGGAGAGTGCACTTTTGACAGATTGACATCATCAGTGTTTTACAGAGAAGATGTTTGTGTTAAATGTGGAATAAATTGCAGAGGGAGTGCTGTCCAGAGTTATTTTTTTCTCCTGAGTGGAAATGGACACAGCATATATGTTGCTGAAGCTGTACTTACATCTCACTAGAACCACACACACAAGTTCACCACTGTCAGATGTGAAGCACATACCTAATCAGTTACACAGTCTAGAAACCCAGTATGAATTGCAAGCACTACAGGGCAAGTCTGTCTGTGAAACTGCACATTTGTAAGTATTAAAACGTCACTGTTTGGAACATCAGCTACTGTGCATCACACATTTTGGAACAAATGCATGTGTCTTGACAGGCCAACATAACAGCATTGTGCTTGTCCTATGTTATTACATATTTCTCTGCTAACATCAATGTATGTTATTCATGTACACTGCATTCCTGTGAATGGCATGTACCTGCTTCACAGTATGGACTGTCAGTGACAATCACAAGTGTAAAACAGTGGATTGTCAAGCACACATTCATGGCAGTTCATTTTAAGATGATTTCATGCAAATGGTAACAATTTATTGCTCACTGTCAGTCGTCTTGGCCCATGCTTGCATAATGTGCATTGACAATACAAACACTTCCTGAATATGACAGTGCACTTCTGAATAACATTGATGAATTATGTGTGAAAAGGTTGCATACTATTGTAACAAGGTTGCAAGTGCAACCATTAGAGTGCAGACACACATTGACAGACTGAATTAACTGAGTTAACATCACTGTGAACTCAAGATACATTTTTTTTCAAAATGCCATTAACACATACAGAAGTTGTACAACCTACTCAACATAATTCTTTGTTTTAAGTTTTTTAAACTCTCGATGTGAAGCACACTGCTGGGAAGCTTATTTGTGCAGCTGATGTGAAAGTATCAGTGCATGCGTACTTCCATCATGAGATGATGAACTTAGAATGAGAATTAGCTGTAGTCTATGGCTCTCTGTAATGACCTTCTTTAGATAAGCAGTAAGCACATACAAACATGTCTGAATCTTATGGAAAACAAAAACAAAAAGTAATCTCTGTGGTATCTCAAAACAACCCACTGAACAAGTATAGAGGGTCCAAAAACAAAACAGTGTAAGAAACTTCTCTGTGTGGAAGATTTTCAGTCCATATATCTCTAGTTAATCACTGTATATTATTCAAATCAGACTGACATAGTTATGGTATTCATTTGCATGCATTGTTATAATACTAATCAAAATGTTATGACAAAGGGCATTCTCAGCCCCTCTGTAAAAGTATCTGCAAACTCTCTAACACCTATCTTCTTTCTCTAACTTCTTTGTACTTACACCTTGTGCCACAGAGAACACTACCCGACAGCTGCATTTTCTTCACCAAGAACTATCTAGAGTGCTGACTGCCAGTCACCAACAGCAGGCTTGTTTGTGCTACAGAAGGCAGCCAAAGTTAAATCTTTCATTTTCTTCCTTAGGAAGTGAACCATGTTTGCATGCAGCCAAGCAGAGTGCAAATGCAGAAGGCAATAAAAACAAATAAATAAAATATGGAAAATTACAAAGGAGAATTAGATGAATCAAAGGGTATATCTACCAATAACCAGACAAAGAGGTGCATTACAGTGACACACTCATCCTTCTCACATCTCATTGCCATGTCAGACCTGTAATGCCAGGCATACGTTACCATGACTTTAGATAATGGCAACTACTGTGAAAGGGGATAGACAACAATTGTTAACAATACTGAGAATATTTGATTTTCAAAGAACAGCACAATGATATCAGAAAACGTGTGTCAATCTGTACTCAAGACACCTCCCCCATACAATTTTTGGTTGACTGGATGTTAAATGGTGTATCAGCTGTCCTCTTTCTCTAAAAACACTGTACTTACACCTTGTGCCACAAAAAAAGTTACCTGACAGATGCATTTTCTGTACTGAGTTCTATTCAGAGTGTTCACAGCTGTGCAGCCAGGCTAGTCTGCTCTACAGAAAGCAGCCCAAAGTAAAATTTTCACTTTTTTCCTTAAGAAGTGAATTCTGTTTGCATACTGCTGAGTGGAGAGCAAATGCAAAAGGCATTATAAAAATAATAATTAAAAAAGACCATGTATTGCAGAGTAACACGTTTAATGGATATATGCACCAAGGAACTCAGCAGTTATCGCATTAGCCTGACACAGTCATACTTTTCATATATGCATGCAACATCACAAGTAGCATTTATGTTACACATCATCAGAATTTCCTAAATGGCAGTTGTACTGAAAGAGGATACACAGACAATGATAGGAGGTAGTTCTTGTGATTGTACAGAGAATTGCTCATGACATCAAACTTTATGATATATTGTATAATTGTCATGATTAATACTTTTGAGATATGGACAAGCTGTCCAGCAAATATGACATATATGTCCACATAACTCATGTTACTGCTTTCATATTAGCACACTCTGCACAATGTCATATGTCACAACATCCATTGCACATACTGCTATTAATAATGAGAAGGGGTGAGTTTACGACAACAATCCACTTGTGATATCATTTCACAGAGACAACAGATAAGTTTGTATTGCTTATCACAGACTTTAGCACGTTCATTTCATCTACAACATTGGGCGACAATATCTATTCTGAATCCAGTCATAAAAATATTGTAAACTGGATTTGAACCCTGAAGTATATGGGCTCTTTTTAAAGCTTGTTTCTCTTTCACCTTCTGCCACAGAAACATCTAGTTAGGAGATGGAATTTTTTCAATCTGTACTGTTCAGAGTGCTGATGAAAATGCACACATTAGTTTCAATTGCTCTACTGATGAAATTCCAAATTAAAATTTTCAGTTTTTACCTTGGGAAGTGAACTGTTTCTCACTGTTAGGGAATGCTGCCAGTCATGACTGTGCAAGGCCAAATGGCCAACAAAGGATGTAGGAAAAAATTATATTAAGAAAACATTATGAAACTTTTTTTTAAATGCACATTTATGATGTTACATTCACTTTGCTATCTTTCAAAATGAACATATGCTACTTAAATGTTGTCAGACCAAACAAACCGCCACTGACTGAATCTGAGAAGTTCCTGTCCACCGTCAGAGATTCCTGGCACCTCATCAGAGGGTTGCACATAATTGCTGATGTTGTTTCTGACATGGAGGGCAACACCAGTGCGTATGCTGCAGAATTCCAAGTATACAATGCAATTCAATAATTCATACTCACTTGGTTGGTGTTAGACTTGCTCTCATGTATTCCCCTACCACCCCCTCCCCCTGTGCCAGTGCTGATGACTGAGCACTGCCATTTGCGCAGTTTTTATTTACTTACTGCTGCATATATGTGTTGGAAAGTGAAATGTTTGATGCACATTAATGGCCAAAGTCCATAGCAGGATATTGCAGACATCAGTCACAAGCGATTTCTCACAGTACTATTTATATGAGAGATGTGTCATGTTAGGGACTTATAACTACTTCATATAGGGCTAAGCAGCGATATAACTCTTTTTTTTTTTAAAACGGGTCCCAAACTTACCTTGGGCCTCAGATGAGGGTGGAAGAGGTTGCACATTTTCTCTAGTGATTCCCTGTCTACCCAGTATCGGTCTACACTTTCTGCGTCATGCAGTTCATAATAAGCCAAATGGGGTATAAACAGCCTTCTTCTTCTTGGCAGAGGTTTGGTAGCAGCATCTTGATTTAAAGCCTGTTGCATACACAGATTAATGATGACAACAAACAGCCACTAACATTTTTTTCTAAGTGTAATTGTGGCTGTAATCCAGTGAGTTTTGGATTTCAGGGTAAAGGGCTACACTAAGTATACCTAATTGCTTTATAGGTCACTGAATAGCTTTTATTAGCATATTCTACTGTTTTGAGGCTCTACACTGAGTGCCTTTTAATGAATAGCATGTAGCATGCTATTGTGTCTGTGGTATGCTGTGACGTGTACACAATAGCTACACTTAGTGAAGCCGTCCATGAATCCGGCCATCATGTTAGCACAGGCAAATTCTTTGTCCCTCTTTCTCTCTCTTTCTCTTGTTGTCTTAGTTGTCTCTAAAGTATCATTATCCAGAACTTTCTTCAAGAGAATGCTGATCAAGTTGAGATTACATAACATGCTAATGTTAAAGCAATATTATGCAGAGTTGGTAAAAGCAATTTTAAATATGACAGCAAGCCCTCAGCTGTTGTACTAATTTATGTTTCATTTGGCCACATTTTACTTGAAATCAAATGTACAGTATTGCAAAAAACACATCATTAGCCCATTGTATTAGGACTATGAACTGCTAATGGCTTTATCTAATAGTTCAAGGTTAGATTACTTAAGCCTCCCTTTGCCTACTATGTGACACTGAGCAAGTCACTTAACCAAGCAGTGCTCCTGGGATGCCTCCAGGAAAGAGTTACTTGCCTCTGGGATGCCTCCAGGAAAGAGTTACTTGCCTCTACCAGACTTATGTCATTAAAAAAACACATAGTGAAAAAGTAACCACATGGGAAACAAATGGCACTGATTAACCGTAAATAAACAGAACACCATTATAGCTACTAATAGAGCAGCAAGCTGCCAGCAACTTGTATATTTTTGTTTTGTTTGCATGTGTGGCTCAGCACAACTTCTAGATGGAGGAATTACTGTAGTTTGTGGCAATGTAACAGTGTTGGATGGAAAGGGATGGGGGCAGATACCAAGAACATAATGGTATATTTTTTTCCAAGAGAAAAAATGTGTGTATTGAAGATATAGATGTTAGGGTAAAATTTAATTGTCAGCAGAAATATTTAGATGACTTTGCTATGGGAGAGTCATGCATTCAAGGATACTTAAAAGATTCAGAATAAGTAGATAATGCTAAAACACATTTATAGAAAGTAATGAAACATTACTAATGGAGATGCTGAAAATGTTTCAGCAAACACAAGATCATTTCAATGAGGCATAGGACAAAATTATTATTATTGTTATTTTTAATTAAGCTAAATAAATTGCAATGGTATTTTAAGAACTAAATTCGACAACTGTTACAAGGTAACTGTTATAAAATTAATTGAGAAATAATGAAATGACTAATATTATTCTTACATTAAGGGATATTCAAATAATTTAATACCTCCCTGAAAATTATTATTGTCAATTGCTGCCAACAGTGATCCAGTCGCTGAAGATGTACTCCACAAAATTCTAGTTAGCTGCCAAATTAATTCTGTGATGAGATTTGGTTTATCTAAGTTACTGCAAAGCATCAATGGATAGTTAGACAGTATAACAGAAAGCACTAGTTCGTTTCATGTTTAATCTTCTTTATAATATGAGAACTGAATATAAATATAATCAGTAGTTAGTCACAAACAACAACTTTTGTGAATGTAAAAATGCTTAACATGCAATTACCATTATATATTCAGCATTTATCTGCATTTAGTATTTTATGATTCTGGACGTATAAGAATTTGAAATCACTGTTACTGAACTTATTAAAAGCATGAAATTAGATTAAACTATTAAAGTGCCACTGGGAATACAGACATTCTAAACACACTAAATGCACAGGTGACAGGATTGTATTTGATATACCTGTGGTTGGCAGTTTTATGTATTACCATTAATGTGTGAATCCCAGGTTATACATTTAAAGCCAGAGATTGTGGTATGTTCAGAGAGTTCCCTCTTCCCCAAAATGCAGCTAACTTGTCATATTCAAGCAGTGATGCGGTAAGAGATGCAGTTTCCACATATGAGGAAGGCATAGGTGCCTGCCTCATTTCAAAAATGCATTAAAATGACTTTTTGTAACCACTGTTGTTCACAGTCAGTTGTCTGTAATGTTTTGTGATTACATATCTGTAGATTGATCACAAAGCATTTGCACTTCCATTAGAAAACCCTAATTTACTTATACTCAAATGCTTATTCTGTATTATTGTTATTTTCTAAAACTAGTGGAGAAAGCAGAGCTATTTTAATCAGGTTGCTTCTGCTCTTTGAAAACAGGAGAGGGCCATTGTGGTTTTGTATAAAAATTTATGCTTCTATTGATTTAATGTTAGCATGTGACTCACTTTTATTAATAATAATAATAATAATAATAATATTGATATTTCTGTGGCTGAGATAGACATGATGATGTTACAGCTTAACATTATCAGTGTTACTGCGGTTCAGTATTAACTTACAATGTAGCAATAAATCATGACTGAGTACGGGTAATGCTTGGCTTAATAATGACTGGTATAGGTTCATAGATTCATACTGGGCTAACTACCCTTGCCAGCCATTTTAAGCCTAGCCAGTTACCCCCTGTGAGATTCAAACCCTGTACATTGTGTTTGTAAGCAAACACCTTAACCATCAGGCCACCCTCCCAACCCCTTGGTTTGATAATCCTTGTGATCAAACTAAAAAGCCAGCTGTGGGTAAATAAGCATTATTCACACTCACGGGTGGATTACTGATATTATGCAAAGCCATTATTTAAAGAAACAAAATAACCTTTTTAAGGAATAGTACTGTATTTGCAAACTCCTGCTTTTACTATGCTGAAAGGCTGGTGACAGTTTTCTTGAGCGTTACACATGCGTAACACGTTTATGCACAGATGCTTGCACAGGGCAATGGTTTAAGTGCAGTTTCTGATACTTTTTTTTGAAGAGTCAGAAATGCACATGTTCTACAGTTTATTTGATGGTACTGGTGGACTTCTGATGCATCTAGGTAAGCTTTGTTATTGTTTTAAATTTTTTTTAAATTTTGAGAAATCATTTTTATGGTGTCTTAACACTGGGAAGAAATTGTTTTTTGACTATCCAGTTTGATCCGTTTGTTTTCTCTGCTTTGCGACATGGTGAATATGTAAGCAGTATCTTTCACTTTTGCAGCCAAATGAGACTCAGATGTACTTTTTGCTGAGGGTAACGTTGACTTTACAATAGGAATATTGACTGCTTTGTCCAATCACCATTTGTGTTTTTAAATAATAAAAAATGTCATTGTATAATTCTCAAGCTTACACAGATAATTCACACTGTGAAGTATTTTTTGCACAGGTCATGTGGGTTGTGTTAAAAGTTGTTTAAATAATCATAGATTTCTTTTGGTCATTTTATTAAAATGCTGAACATATCCTTACACTTGCAGAAGAGTTCATTACCAACAATTTGACATTTATTCCATTGTCTATATAGACAAAGATTGAACAAAGGGACGTCCATGTATTTAAAAACAATTAATGCTAAAGCTTGAAATAAAACTAAGGTGTATGTCATCATATGCTTGGTGCTTTAAAATGATAATCTCCAAATTTCATAATAAAATAAAATGTACTTTACTAATTTGGCAATTTGATAAAGACACTGGAGCATAAAGGAAATTTGTACCTTGTCATTATGCGTCTCCATTCAGTTTTGCAAAATCTGTATTATCTGACAGGCAAAACAAGTCAATTCAATTTTGCTGGCAACATCACTGCTTTGTCTGGCAGAAGCCCCATGACAGCAACACCTATCAAAGAACAGTACGTATGCTTCATATTGAACAGAGATGGAAGCAAATGATGATAGCAGGATGCCACGATTCTAAAAAGATTTCTGATTAGTGAAGGTATTACAAAAAAATGTTGCTATTCCTAATATATATCACCTCTCAGGGATGCAGGAGGAAGTTACATTCTTATTAGGATTCCATAAAAAGGGATGCTTACAGCACCCACTGAAACTAATCATTAGTAACTATAGCACTGTTTCCTCATGCAGTTTGCAGATCTTGCTCTCAGACTAAATACTCTGCAAAAATACAAAATGACCCACTGGGGGGAAAAAGTAAATGCTTAAAGAATCTGCTACTGCAGTAAGGCTATGCAGCAGTTATTCAACATGTCTTTTTAAATGTGCTTTAAAAAAGTTAAGGAAATTGTGGTTTTATAGAAGGTAGGTCACCATACGGCCTTTGCTTTGCTCCATTTCAAGACGCATTTAGTAAGTAGCATTAAATTTCCAGCCAGTACCCCTGCACCAGCTATTACATTTCATGCAATGAAGCACACAGAAAACAGAAGTCTCAGAGCTCATTGCCCCAGGACACATAAAAAGTATTAATGTTAGCAGTACGCCTCTGTCATAAATTGCTACTTTTTCTTTTTGGTTTCATTTAAACCAGGCTGTGTTAAAGAGATTACAGTTACTAGTGGAGTGATAGGGACGAAGGAAGGTTAACAGGTAAAGGAGTGGAACAGATGAATAACTGGAGGCTAGGAGCCATCATAATAACTATCAGAGCCATGAACAGCCCCTTGATTTGAGGATGATCCCTGCCATGATTCACTGAAAGGTTCTGTTTGATTAAATGATCCAGTCCTTTGCCCACATACCTGTTTAGAAAGCTCCAGATGACTACTTCTTCAGAGCACCTACTGTTTTTTTTTTCAACTGTACAATCTATCTTTCCTATTTCAGAAATAAAACATTTATCTCAAAGACATCGGATTGTGTTTGGAAGAAAGTTGCCCCACTAAGACCAGTATCTTCCAGGGTGTGATGTTTGCATCTCTTTCCATGATTTATACATTCAGTGTACAGTGCGACCTTTACCTACCACAGTTCTGTAGCCTTGAATGGATGAGAGAACATAATTGATACTTTAGAATCATTATCTCTAAGCTGATGGCCTGATGAAGGTTTTGCAGGCAGAGGGCTTGTGGAAGTAGTGTAACCACAAGATGTCCTTACATTCACTGCTGCAGTATTCATAACTTATGGGATTCCATGCCATGGAAACCCGATGTCTGGCCAGTCTACCAAAGCCTACCATTGTTTTAAGGTGCATTGAACATCACCCAAAAGCTCCTCGTGTAGCATAGGGCCTAAAGGTGACAGTCAGGTGTACCATCCTCAGAATGTTTTTGCTGACAGTCTTAACGCTGTTTCTAACCATCAGTCTGTTTGCCTATGTCCATTTTCCACCTTTCTCTTCCTATTTGGTTTCTAATCACTCAGGATTCTTGGGTTTTGTCAAACATTTGTCAAGGGTACTTCATGGTGTAGATATCCTGTCCTCTTTTTATGGGCATTCCTCAGCCTCCTCAGGAACAACTTCCCTTTTTTCCAGAGGTTCTTTGAGATCTCTTGTCTCAGGGTACTGTTCAAGAGATGCCTGTGTCCCAAAGGGGGAAGGGGTTTTATTCAAGAATGCTTCTAGTGCCCAGAAAAAAGGGTACTTGGAGACCAATTCTAGACCTCTCTCATCTAAACACTTTGCTGAAGGTGCCTTCCTTTCAGATATTGTCTCTTCAGACTCTGTTTCCTTTCTTGCTCTCTTAGGCCTTTTTGATGTCTCTGGATTTGAAGGATGCTTATCTCCATATTCTGATCCATCCTCTTTTCAGGACGTTTTTGTGTTTCTCTGTTGCTTCCTGTCATTTTCAGTTCTGTGCTTTTCCCTTTGGCCTTTCTACTGCCCCAAGGGTGTTCACCAAATGTCTCACTCCTGATATTGATTTTTGCAGGCTTCAAGGGATTCAAAGATTTCCTTACATGGATGACCTGCTGATTCAGGCATCCTCTCCAGAGATCCTTTTGCAAAATCTTAATTTTGCCATTTCTTTTTTTCAAAGCTTGGGGTTCACGATAAACTTCCAAATGTCTTCTCTAGCTCCTTCACAGGATCATGCCTTTTTGGGTTGCAGGATTCAGATGGTGCCAATGCTGACATCCCTGCCTCCTCCAAAGACCTTAGGTCTCATTTCTTACTTTTAAACACTTCTTTCCTTGGCCTCCATTATAGCCAGGGAGTTTCTGAGGGCTCTGGGTTTCATGGTTTCCACCATTCTGATGCTCCCTGTAGCCAAACTCCACATGAGGAAGTTCCAGTGGTTTCTGATGTTGATGTGGCTTCAACATGCACATCCACTAGATTTTGCAGTTCATCTTCTTCCTTGACTCAAGAAGGATCTTCTCTGGTGGATTCAGCAGTTGTCTCTGTATCCAAGGATCCATTTTCATTCCCATCTTCCCTCTCAGAAATTGTTCACAGATGCTTCAGATGTGGGATGGGAAGCAACTTTTGGCTTCCTGAAGGTACAGGGAGTATGGCTGGCTTGTCAGCCAAAGTAGCACTTCAACGTCAAAGAGATGAGAGCTGTTATGCTGACTCTTCAGGCCTTTCATCCTATTTTCTGTTCAGGGCCTCTCAAGGTATTCACAGACAATACCAGTTATGTAGTATATCAACAAACAGGGGGAAACAAGATCTTACCTTCTTTGCCGCTTGGCACTTCTGGCATGGGATCTGGCTGTCAAGTATCAAGTGACTCTTCAGGCAGTTTATATCCCTTTAGGTCAGAACATTGAGGCAGACACTCTGAGCAGGTCCTTCACTCAGTCCCATGAATGTATGCTTCACAGGGATTTATTTCTGGACATTGTTCACCAGTGGGGTACTCCTCACATAGATCTCTTTGTCTCCCCTCTGAACAATCAACTTCTTCTGTTTTATGCCATTGTCCCAGGTCCTCTGGTGTAGAAGGTGGATGCCCTCTCATTTTCTTGGAAGGAGATGTTTCTTTATGCATTCCCTCCCCTTCCTCTCATTCTGAAAGTCTTGCTCAAGATTCAGTAGGATGCTCTCAAAATCTTGTTGGTGACTCCCTTTTGGCCATGACAGCACTGGTTCCCTCTACTTCTGCATCTAGCCAAGGGAAATCATCACAAGTTACCTCACAGGGTGGATTTACTCACACAAGAGGAGGGATCACTCATCCATCCCCACCTGTTCACTCTTCAACTGACACCATGGGTGATAGGAATTTGATTCTCACAGACACCTTTTTTCTGAGGATATTCTGCAGGTTCTGCAGGAGGCCAGGAAACCTACTGCTAGGAAATCCTACTTATCTAGTTGAAAGCTGTTTTCTATTTGGTGTCTCTTTCATAACCTGGACCCACTTACTGTGGATGTTCCTTTGGTTTTACATATCCACGTAGCTAAATGGGTAGAGTTATGGCCTCATGTGGTTCCCTCTTATTTTTGTGAGTTGCTCAATGCTGGTTTGGCCTATTCTTCTATTAAGGTCCACTTATCAGCTGCTTCTGCTTGTTTGCCTTTAACTCCTTCTTTAGCTTCTAGTTTTGAGGCTAAGCAATTTCTTAAGGGTGTCCTTAATATTAGACATCCCAGCAAGCCTATACCTTTCCCTAGGATCTTAATTTTGTTCTGGAGAAATTGACTTTCAGCTTCCTTGCAACATTGTTCTTGGAAGACAGTTCTTTTATTAGTTCTTACTTCTGCCAGATGGATGTCTGAGTTGCATCCCCTTATGGCTTGCCCACCTTTTTTGATATTCCATGAGGACACGGTGTCCTTGTGTACTAATCCTCCTTTTATGCCTAAGGTCGTTAATGAGTTATCACTTAGTCTATTAATTTGCCTACTTTTTTCCCCTCTCTGCAATCTGACAGTGAAAGGGTGCTGCGCACTTTGGACATGCATAGACAGCTCAGATTTTATTTGGATAAGACTAAAGTGATGATAAAATCTGATCAGTTGTTTGTTTCATTTCATCCTAGGATTAGCTGTTTCCAAGCAAACTATTTCTACTTAGATTTCAAAGGGTATTTCTTTTTGTTACACTTTTCATGGCAAGAGCCTTCCTTTATCTGTAAAGGCTCATTCTACTACACCTGTTCCTTCTTCTGGTACTTTTTTCAAGGGCTCAGATGCTAATTCTATTCTTGAAGCAGCTACCTGGACTTCTCTGCATACTTCTACCAAACACTACATGCTGGATGGTCTTTCCAGAGCTACAGCTGGTTTTGCTACTGTCATTCTTCATGGCATCTTAGACGGTTCTACTGCTGCTTCCTCCTCCCAACTTTCTTTTTGAGCTTTGGTACTCTTCCATAAGTTATGAATATGCAGCAGTGAATGTAAGGACATAGTACTTACCATAACAGTAGATGTCCTTGCCTTCACAAATGCAGTTTTCACTCCCTCCCTCCATCCCCTAGTCTTAGTCCTTCCTGGATGTGCAAGTTCTCTTTGGTTTTCCTTGGACTGGTGTTCCTATTGGGGCAATCAGTTCTGAGGATGGTACGCCTGAATGTCACCTTCATGTCCTACGCTACACGAGGAGCATTTGGGTGATGTAAAATTTACCTTAAAGCAATGGTCGGCTTTGGTAGATTGGCAGGACATTGGGCTTCCATGGCAGGGAATCCTATACGTTATGAATATTGTCCTTATACCTGTATTATCGTACATTGGATTTTATTGTACCTTATATTATTATTATTATTTTTGTATTTTGATGGAACTAATTTGTATTTGGAGCTTTTCTCCCCGGGCCTCCGCTGAAAATGGGCATATATATGCAGTTGGACTTTCCCGGTCAACAAATGGGGTCGCCACAGCGGAACTCCAGTCTGCTAATGATTGGTAGTAGATTTTTACATGCCAAGTTGCCGGCCCTGATGCACGACCTTCAACGAAGGTACGCCCATTCACGCATGTCTCCACACAGAAGATGCTCTAGCTGAGAATCGAACAGGACAACATCTTACTGTGAGGCGACAACGCTACCACAGCACCACAACCACAGTGCAAAACAAAAATAAAACAAATAAATAAATAAATACTGCAGCAGTGAAGGCAAGGACATCTACTGTTACGGTAAGATTTTACACAACTGTACTTCACATGAAGAAAGAAAGGTTTCCACTTCTGAGGTAAAAATGGTAGTTGAACTGGTTGTAGGTAAGTGATTCACTTTATTGTATTGTTTTTACTGTTAGGGGCAGAGTTTTAGGGTAAGGGAGGGATTTAACAATCAGGGTTATCGTTGAAGTTTTAGGATTAGGGTCGGAGTTTAAGGGTTAGGAAGGGGGTTTTGGGGTAAGACTGGAGTTTTGTGATATTGGAGGGGGTTTTAGGACTAAGGTTAGATTGGAATTTTAGGGTAAGGGCGAGGTTTTTAGGGTTAGAGTTAGGGACAATGTGTTATGGTTAGTGATGGAGTGTGAGGTTACTGAGGGAGTTTTAAGGTTAGGGTTTGGAGGGAGTTTTTTTAGGTTGAAGAAAGGAGTTATAGGGTTAGGCTTTAGTACATTTAAATAGAGTTGTTTACTTTCAGCCAATGGGTGCAACTCATGTTCACATCCTAAGAACTAAAATATAAAAGTGAGTTACACATGCATGATTTAAGTAACCAGTGTTGATGACCTTCGCTTCAGAGAAAATATTGATATTAATGATTCAGTTCTAGCATGGATATTCTCTGAAATCAGGGACAGCTAAGAGGCATAGTGTAGACATTTTGCCAGAAGCTTGCCATTTATCACTCTTTACAGTCCTTCTGCAACCAAGTGAAAAACACATTTTCAGGTATCAGTTCCCCATAGCGCTTTTATCATTGTTTCTCAGACGTGTTTTGACTGCTTTTCCTTGAGTGTTACCTTGTGACCTTAACCATTATTATCAAGACTTGTGAGTTATAAGTGGAGACTGAACAGAAACTGGTAGAAATACACATCTAGTTATGCTGACCAATTAGTTGCCAACCCTAAGATGGTGGCTCCTATGAAAAAAGAAATAACTAAGAAGTATGACCTGGAATTAGCTTGGTGTTGTTTGTGTGCTATGCCACCACAGAGAACTGAGTCCGAGCAGACTTAGATAAAATTCCTGTCATCCCAGCTAATAGGAGAAGCACTGAAAATGTATCTGGTTATGGAAGGAACTGATTACATGGACTATGATATGGTAAAAAAGAACTTTTGTCCAGAACTGGAATAGTCTGTGTAGTATAATCAATAACATTTTGTAACCAAACTTCTAAAACTGTCAAACTGGTAGCAGCACAGATGCACAACTTAAAACATATTCTAAAGCTTTGCTTGGAGCCTGATCAACAGCAAACTGAAAGTGTTAGAAATTTACCAGCAGACAGATTTAAAAGAGCTTTACCTAGCAATGAAATTAAATGTTCATTGCAAAGTGATTCCAAAAACTCGATAAGCTGCCAGCTTTAGCAGGTGGCTTATCACTTAATGAAACAATGTTTAAAACTGAATTGGCTGCTTCTATGCCTAAAGTTGTAAGAAATGTCCCATTTGTGAAACAAAAAACAAGCAGGTAATGTGTTAAATTGCTTCATGTATGAGGGAGGATCACATTGCTATGCTGTGTGAGATGAAGACTGAATGCTAGTACTGGAAAAGTAAAAAAAAAATCAATGCATTCTAGTTGTTCTTTAGGGCATGATAAAACTACATGTATAATAACCAAGTCAGCACAATGCCATGCTAGTGAAGTGTATTCTGATTTTCAGAAGGAAGGGAGGTTCAAGCTCTGGTAGACAGGGGGAGCATGGTTACCATTGTCAAGGGTCCCCTATTTCACTAACTATAAGATTAGTAACAGCCAAAAAAGTTGAAGTAATATGGCAACAGGAAAGAATATCCTCTCATATATGTAGCAATATGAACAATTTTAGTGAAATTGTTACATCTTATGGCAGTAATACCTAACTTTATGGCTCCCTATTGAATTTGTTTGACTCAGAATTCTAATCCCTGGCAAGACTAAGAAAAAAGGACAAAAAAGCAGGAGAGGAATGAATACCGAACATCACTCTTCTCTTTTAAATTTTATAGGGAGTAAATCTGACCAAACCCTCAAACTTATACATACCATACTGTGTATCACAGGGAATGTTCCAAGAAATGGCGATCTCAGACTTAATATATGTAGGATCAGACTTTCATCCATTTGGTTTCCAGATTACAGGACTCAACATTCCGTGTCCTGATATTTTAAATGGTTAAGATTCTATTCATAATGTAATATTGGGGAAAATTTGTCCTCATTTTAAAACACTATAGAAAATGTGTTAGGAAGGAAGATCTATAGACCCAGTATAATAAGATGATGGATTTGGTAAGGTAGAGGTAAGGCAACAGCTTTATATCCATTCAGTATGAGAACTGGGGGAGTGCAAAGCAGTGACATCCACACAGAGGATCAGAATCAAAAATAAGAGAAGCAAGTTGGTACAGAAACTAAAAATGGGCTAAATGTGTCATGGTTAGACAGTAAAAATTATATTGTTTGTTATTAGAACATGCCCCAAAGGCAGAGCAATAGAAACCCCAAACTGTTAAAGATGTCACTACAGAAACTGATAGAAAACCATAAATCAAGAATTAGTACAAGAAAGAGGTCTCCACACATTGTCTTAAATGAAGTATAAGTACAAAAATTGAGACAGCAAGAGCACCTGTGGACCTTCAGAACAAAGTGAATACTAAAATGAACAAAGCAAGACAAAGCAGAGTTCTGAGCCTATTTCTGCTAATATTAAGCAGAAAACTCAAAGAAAACTAAGGGATCTTTAAATATAATTGCAGTTACTAAGGACCATGTAAACTCAGTGACTGGGAACACTTATCATGCATTCCTTATGTCAAGTATTGCATCACTCTTGCCATGAAAGAATGAGTACAACTCTATATTGCTACATCTATTAAATAAGTGCAAGCCAGCACAGTGAAGAGCCTTGCATATTCCAAGTCTGAGATAAACTACAACATTCTATGACAGTGAACCTAATAGAGTTAAATCAGGGAAATATATGACTGATTTCTAATTTCTAATCCCAGCCAGATGTTTATCTTATAAAAGAGATAGTGGATAAATCAATGGAACTGCAGGAATGTTACTTTGAAAGCAGTCATAGTGAAAGTCATAGATACAGTCTTGAGGGGAGAGATTTTCAATATTAGTTTACAGTCAGAAGGAGCCGTTAGCCAGACTAGATCCAGTTTTATGACTGGGTTACAGGAAGGACTCCTACATTGTCAAATGTCGAATTGGGACATGTTTATAATAAAGTGAGATTTTGCTGATTAAAGCATAACTATAACTAGTGCAAAGGACTTGAACTCCATTTTTACCCAAAATTAAGGCTCACTCTTCTAGACTTTGAGCTGATTCTGTTGTTTAATAAAATATTACTGTGTTTCAGACAGAAATAGTGGTCTTATGCAATTATTAGAGAGCACTTAGATAATTTTTTCCTCACAAAATCTCAGGACATTTGCCATGTTTCCTGTTTTTTTTATTTGCTTTGCAGGACATAACTGCCCAAATAGGGACTGTCTTATGTAAACAACAGGTGGCAACCCTAGTTACAGAACTTGACAGGAGTGTACCAGTAGAGTTAGTCTTCCTGGACTTCAGCAAGGCCATTGAGTCAGTCAGTCAGTCACCCACAGGAAGCTGAAAGGAAAACTGGAGTGACTGGGGTGGGACTACAACTGCAGCTCTGGGTCATTGCTTGTTTAGACAGTAACAAATAGAAGGCTCTTCTAAGATGAGCATTGTCAAACTTAAGGAAATGACAAGTGGGGTACTGCAGAAATCAGCTCCAGTCCTGGCACTCTGCATCATGTTTAATTTAGGTATATCTGAAGCAGCAAAGGACCTGTTTGCTAATTATATAGCAAAATGAGCAGCAATAGATTTGAAGGTAGAAATTTGTGACATTTATGAAGGGAGCACTGGCACATGAGGGTTATACAAAGTACTGCACGAGAGTTAAAACAATCTTGATGTGAAGTACAGTCTGAGACAGGTGAAGTGATCACGACAGAGAAGAAAATAGCGATACTATGTTTACCTGACCTGTACTCAACCTTGTAGGGTGGGGTTGGGCTTGTGGTGGCAGCAAGTAAATAACAGGGTGTTATCACATTCAGCAGAACGTCTCAACCTATTAGAGCAAGAAATCTGGGCAAAAAATAAATAAAAGTGGGACAAAGGCCTAAAAATAGGGACAAGTTTTAAATAAACTTAGAAAGTTGAGAGAATAACAGATGTTGCATTAGCATGAATTTGCTGGACGCCATGAAGTCTAAAACTCAAATGTCTGTCATTATTTTCTGACTTCAATCCTTAATGATTTGCCTCTAGTTTCCCAGAGAGCTACAAGTTTATGAAGAATGGACCAAAATATTAGGCAAAAATCAGGACATATTGTGAAAGTGTGCAAAGTTGAGAGGTATAGTCAGAAATCTAAAATGGAAAGTGAGTCATGTGACCTGGGAGTGATGCCAGTGTTCACTAAAACTTGATTAAAACTTGGAACAATAAGCAGCTAAATAGGTGTACATCTTTTTGTTTAATTACCTTAACACTGTATATCCTTCAAATCAATATACAGATATGAAATTATGTCAAAATTAATTTCATTTTTGACACTGTAGGCTTCTTTTTGAAAGTTGCTCTGACTTGTTGCATTTCAGTGCTGTCATGTGCTTTCTAATGCAGCTTCTATCAAATGGTTCCATGAAAATGGAAGGCCAACTCTAGTTCTGAGAAAGGCACCTGCTGCATTATTCTGTGATAAATCTCATTTTTTGAATGTTTAAATTATGACTGAATGATTTGTTTTCACACATTAAAGCCCAAAATCTTATACTTCCAATATTTAATTTATTACGGGTTCATAGGTTGGTACTAGGCTATTGGCCCTAGGGCCTGTACAAGCCTAGCCATAACAATTCCCTGGCTATTTCTTCCCACACTATTTACTTCCCTGGACCCTTGTCTAGCAGGGTGACTGACGTGATCCCCAGGGTGAATTTCCTTTCTCCCATCCAATCGTCAAGGTTCCTTTTGAAGAGGGCCAAAGAGGTGCTCTGCTTGACATGTATGGGCAGTCTATTTCAGAGTCTGGGGAGTCTCTGGTTCAGGAACCTATCCCCCCAGCATGTTTTGTTTATTGTG
This sequence comes from Protopterus annectens, assembly GCF_019279795.1. Taxonomy (NCBI): domain Eukaryota; kingdom Metazoa; phylum Chordata; order Ceratodontiformes; family Protopteridae; genus Protopterus; species Protopterus annectens. The sequence continues at coordinate 416,902,151 of NC_056744.1, read as the reverse complement.
ATGACAAGGTTTAGATCCCTGGAGCGTGTGGCTCTGAGGGATTGGGATTTCTTTAAGTGTAGCATGTCCAACAGCTCTGGGTTTGACATGGCCTTGTATGTTAAGCAGAGATTGCCTCTGAGTAGACGATATGCTTCAGAATATAGCTGGAGTTTTTTAAGGTGGTCAGCATAGGGCATCTGCTTCAGGCCTGTGATTCTTTTAGTGAGGTATTTCTGTGGCCTTTCCAGTTGTTGCAGGTGTCTTGAGAGGTACATACTAAATGGGGCATTGTATTCTATAATGGGTCTAATGAGGTATGAGTACAGTGGGACAATGATCTCCTTTTTTCTGGATGAAAAGCCCTTAGTGATGAGGTGTGCCACATAGAAGGATTTCCTGACTGTTGTGGCGATGTAGTTATAAAAGGTTAGACCACTGTCCACCTGTGTCCCTAAGTCTCTTATCATACTTTCTGTGTTTAGTGTACTGCCACCTATGTTGTAATTCATGGGTACATGTTTTTTCCCAAAGGGGATAAATATACATTTCTTGGCATTGAGCATGAGCCCATGGCTCTGGCACCAAACATCTGTTTCTGTAAGGCCCTTTTGTAGAGTATCCACATCATTTGGAGATTCAGTAATGGCTCCCAGTTTGCAGTCATCTGCGAACTTTGTTAGCCAGAGTCCCTTAGTGTTGGCCTGTACTTCAGAGAAGTAGATGCCAAACAAGAGTGATCCCAGGACTGAACCCTGAGGTACTCCACTTGTCACTTATCTGGAGCTAGATTTGAAGTCAGCTACTTTTACAGTGTGGGTTCTGTCAGCAAACCAGTTGGTACCCCATCAAGAGATGTAGGGATTAATGCCCAGCTTAATAAGTTTTTCTATGATTCCAGAGTGGGGGATGGTGTCAAAGGCCTTGGCGAGGTCCAGATAGGCTGTGTGGACTACCTTACCCTTGTCCATGGCTCTGGATACTGATTCGAAAAAGTCAATCAGGTTCAGGAGACAAGATCGGCCCTTCACGAACCCAAACTGGGTGGGGTCCAGTGTCTGATGGTTGCCAATGTCTTTGTTTATAAGTTCCATGAAAATATGTTCCATGGCCTTGCAGATCAGGCTTGTCAGACTGATGGAGTGGTAGTTCCTGGGACCCAAGTTGGATCCCCCCTTGTGGAGTGGGATAACTGTAGCTGTGTGCCACTCAGTGGGCACAAAGCCTGAGGTGAGTTTGTTTGTGCTTTAATAAACTACCAACATTTTTTGCTACATTTTATTTTTAGCTCATAATGATGAACTACAACTATCAACATCTTTGAATACAAAACGGAATTTTGCTGAAAAATGGAAATTGTGAATTTAGCTTTTGAACTGTATCATACTCTAAGTGAAACTGCAAAGAAATACGTAAGGTATTCTTTCATGCTACAAACAAGGAAGCCATCAAGGCATTTAGAATAGTTTCTATAAAACAGGAATAGGAAGACAAGTTTTCTGTCTTAAAAAGAAATTATTTATATACTGACAGCTAGAGAAGAATCTGTGATATATAAGTAATTTACCTCTCATAGGAAATTTAAGGGGTTCATGAGTCAATAAACTAGGCTTAAGCATAGGTGTAATTTTGCTGAACTGACCAATTCCCTAATTAAAGACCAGATTGTTTCTTATATTAGAAATTATAAACAAATGAGCAGAGTATTAAGAAAATCATATCTGACACTTGAAAAGGCTACTGATGCATGTAGAATAAGTAAACTGTTTAATATCCAGCTTAAAAACATGACTGAGGAGTTGGAAGAGGGTAAACTAGGTTATATGTGACCACAAAGACAAATGAAACCTGTGTCTGTTAAGATACCAAAAATAAATATGAAATTGCAAGTGAGTTCATGGTTTCCATCATTGTGGCTGGTAAAACAAACATGCAGGAATCACAATCACTGTAAAAGACACACTGAAAATGTTTCTATCACATCTGCAGGCTATGTGGGAGGACACTTTGTATACACTTTCTGAATTCAAGAACAATCCTACCACAATGCTTGTGCTGTCTCATCACTCAGAATGGTTACATTAAGTATGCACACAGTTTACACTTTATGATAACATTTATGTATGAATCAGGGCTAATGTGTAAAACTAAAATGGCTTTGGTACTCTACAATTACATTGTATTAATATAGTGCCTGCTTCATACAGTGTCAGTGCATACAGTGATATAGAGAATGATAGTGAGGATTCACTGTAAGTTACCAGTCTCTGCAGAGCTAATCAATAAACTGGGAAGCTATGGATAAAAGGCAAAACAATTGCATTTAAGATTGATACTGGTGCAGAGTGCAAGTTATTGTCAGATTTTAATGTTAAAGTTGTGAAGGTAAACTATACAAATCAACATGCATTCTCTTGTATTATTCAGGGTATAAGCACAAATTGTTCAAGTCTGTTTAGTCTGTAAATACACATGAAAGAATTACACACTATTGGGTTAGGAGGGTGGCCTAATGGTTAAGGTGTTTGCCTTACAAACTCAAGGTGTAGGGTTTGAGTCTCACAAGGAATAATTGGCTAGGCTTAAAATTGCTCGCAAGGGCAGTTAGCTTAGTACTAACCTATGACTGCTTAAAAACTGAAATGAAGCAGTCTGAGTAGAGGTGCTTGTGTAAAGCCTGTTATGGTGAAAAATAATTAACACTGTTCAGTTTCAGATGATGTCTTATTTGTTGCAGCATATAAAAGCATGTTTAAGCATCAACAGCATCAGTCTGCTCATGCCGATGCAGAACAATCTTGCATTCATAGACAACAGTTATAAAGAATAATCACATAAATGTTCAGCATGAATGTCTGAGTAATACCAAGTTTGTAAAGTACAAGAGCAGTCTGCTGTACAATTTAATGCCCTGATTCAAGGTCTGTGTGCACAAAATCATAAATATAATTACTAAGTAGCTGAACTGACAGGTAAATGCAACAAAAGAATGTTAGTGATCAATGCTTCACTATATGTTCAGAAATAAAAGTCATATTGTCAGTGCACTGCAGTGAATGGATGACATTTTGAAGAAATATAGTGAGCTGTTTGAAGGTTCATGTATTAGCAGGCTGAATATAACATAAAGATTTCACCTGAAATGTGGGGGTTTATATCTTAATGAATGAGTAAAAAGGGAGTACTACCCTCCAAGGCTGTGTTTTACATGAACTACAGAATGAACTGGCACCCCACCTAAGTACCATGTTCAATCATAGCCTTCCCAAAGGCTATGTGCCCACTGAATGGTGCACAGTGATGGTTATCCCACTCCACAAAGGGGGAGCCACCACGGACCCCAGAAACTACCACCTCATTAGCCTGACGAGCCTGGTCTGCAAAGCTATGGAACGTATCATCATGGAACTTATAAACAATGACATTGGTAATCTCCAAACTCAGGACTCCACCCAGTTCGGGTTTTAAAAGGCAGATCATGTCTTCTAAACCTGATAGACTTCTTTGAAGCAGTCACCAAAGCTGTAGATGAGGATAAGGTGGTTCACACAGCCTATCTAGATCTCGCCAAGGCTCTCGACACCATCCCTCACTCTGGAATTATAGATAAACTCCTAAACAAGGTATAAATCCCTATGTCACAAGATGGGTTGTCAAGTGGCTCAGTGACAGAACCCACAATGTGAAAGTAGCAGAATCCAAATCCAATTTCAGACCAGTGACTAGTGGAGTAACACAGTGTTCAGTCCTGGGTCCTCTCCTGTTTGGTATCTACTTCTCTAAAGTACAGGCTAACACAGAAGGTCTTTGGCTAATGAAGTTTGCAGATGACTGCAAACTAGGAGCCATAATCAAAACTCCAAAAGATGTGGACATCCTATAAAAGGGCCTCACTGAGACAGATGCCTGGTGTCAAAGCCATGGCCTGAAGCTCAGTGCCAAAACGTACATTGTCATCCCTTTTGGTAAAAACTCTGTACCCATGAACTACCACATAGGTGGTAGTCTACTTAACACTGAAAGTGTGATAAGAGACCTTGGGACACAGGTGGACAGTAGTCTCTCCTTTGATAATCACATCACCACAGTAGTCAGGAAATCCTTCTACATGGCACACCTCATCACAAAAGGTTTCTCATCCAGGAAAAAAGAGGTCATTGTTCCCCTCTACTCATCACTCATTAGACCCATTATAGAGTACAACACCCCTTTTGGTATGTACCTCACAAGACATCTACAACAACTGGAAAGGCTGCAGAAATGCCTGACAAAGAGGATTACCAGCCTCAAACAGATGCCCTACGCAGACTGTCTCAAAAAACTGCAGCTTAACTCTGTCACATATCACCTACTCAGAGGCAATCTCTGCCTAACACACAAAGCTATGTCAAACCCAGAGCTTTTGGACATGCTCCACTTAAAGAAATCCCAATCCCTATGAGCTACATGCTCTAGGGACCTAAACCTTGTCACCACAATAAACAGAACATGCTGGAGGGATAGATTCCTGTCCCAGAGACTTCCCATACTCTGGAACAAACTACCTATCTATATTAAACAAAGCTCCTCATTAGCACTCTTCAAGAAAAATCCTGATGATTGGATGGGAGATAGGAAATTCACCCCAGGGATCACTTCTGTGGCTCTGCTCGACAGTGGCACAGGAAAATAATTTTCCTGGGTGGCGAAAGCCAGGGTACCTTTTGGCTAGGCTTGTATAGGCCCTATGAAGCAGCAGCTGTGGTTAATACTTAAAAAGGTGTCTTTTGCCCTTAAAACTACAACTGAGCAAAAGTAAAGGCATTTGAAACTGATGGGTGTTATATTGAAGCAGAGAGAATAAAAAAAAGTGGATTAGCAGCAGGGTAACAATTATGAAGCAAGGTAATGTGGGGGTTTATATCTTAATGAATGAGTAAAAAAGGAGTATTACCCTCTTTAGACAACTGAAGTGCTAGTAGCAGCAATGCCAACTACTAAATAGTTTTTCAGTACTTTTGACTGATCATATTCAATGAATCTATCCCCAATCTTTGGACATTCAGTAAACATAAAAGTATATGCAGATGTTGCTGCTGCTGCATCCCACAGCTGACCATCAGTTCAGCAGCTGACACTGCAGTCTCTCCTCATTCACCAGGTTACTGGGCTTCTCCAGCCATACTCTGACCCATGGCTGGGGCTGGTGAGATAACTGAGGAGTCCCAATCTAGCCTTATATGGCTGCTGGGGATTTCTAATTTAAGACCTGTACCTTGTGTTAGGGCCTCAGTAATACCCCTGGGGTAGAACAGACAATGAGTAGACCACACACCACACTGTCCTCACTTCCACAAGGGGTTGATGTCAGCAAGCCATACCACCCACCCTTGGAAATAACTTCAAAGTTATTTCTATATGCCTCTCCTAGGGAGTTCCAATTGCATTGTGCTCCTCTGGCATGAGTCCCTGCATCCCCTCCCATAAAAGACATGCCCTTTCTATCCTCCTTGCCACAACCTCAGATGTCCAGGTTGTCCAAATTGTAGTCAAGGTTTTATCTGGCTATGCCACTGCACTGGCTAGATGCAGATTTTTACTGTTACTTTTGAGATCTCCTCAATAACAGAAGCATTCTAGACTAGAGAGCTGTAGCAACTAGAGGTGAAGGGCTAAATACATCAGTCCGTATTACTAGTGACTCTGTAGTCTAGGGTTCTACAAAACAGGAATTTGATGTGCACTTGATAGAGTTGATCAACAGTCTGAGGTCTTAAGGATTGAAGCTTAACAGTATCAAATGCCAGATTTGTGTGACTTCTCTGAAATGTGTAAGTCTGCAAATGGACTACTGTCAGATGCTGACGCAAAAGGAAAGAAAACACGTTGAAATCACTAACGAGGTCCTTGTCAGCAAAAAGAAACTCCACGACTTAGTCCTGAACGCAATTTATTCATAAAAACCAAGCGTTTTCGCCACAGGGTTCTGTAGCTTCTTCAGAGGAAATGTAGAATGAAGGAATACACTCGTTATATAACAAAAAAACAGGAAGTGACATCTTCATATCCTCAGTTCCATAAATTGTTAAGTTAAAATCAAAAATGTAAAGGTGGACAACTTATATGTTTATAAAATTATTACAGTTAAAAAACATGAGTATAGTCACATGTATAAAAAATGTGTGCACCTTAAGTACATTTTACAATGCTTTAAAAAGAAAACAAGACCAGCTACCTATGTACTCGGATATCAATCATAAAATATACAAGTTGCTACTAAATCTATTGTCAAGACAGTACTTGGTATATAGGAAAGTGTTGTCACAGCCCACAAGGGAAAAGAAATTGAGTCTGTTTCAACTTCAAAAAATATTCCCCATTTTTTAGTAATCCACACAAATTTCGTGTATGAAGCATTAAATGCTCAAAACCACACTTACTCATAATCAAGGGGGACATTTATACGTTATTTTTGTTACTTTGTGCTACTGTCTGAATTACTGACTGAAACCAATAAGTTCCCCCATTCTGCGATTTATCTAAGGTAACTCCTCAGTTTCAGTACTGGGGCTATATTACAGTTACTGTTCAAGCCAGGATGCCTAAACGCATCCAGGCGTAACTGCCATTCTAATTCTCTGTTTTCCAAGATTAGCGAAAAAGGACCACCCCTCATCTTTATGGGCACTTGGTCAATGGCCATAAACTGAAAACTATGGCCTGGGTTTGAACCTATGTGTTTTGCCAGTGCGTTATCATTTTTGTTGGTCTTGATAGCGTACATGTGTTCATACATTCGGTCTCGGAGCCTGCGGTCCGTTTTTCCGATGTAGAACGCTTGGCAACAAACACACATGGCTATGTAAATGATAGATTTGCTTTCACAATTTAATGTGAAATGAATGTTATACTTCCTATCCCTGACCGTAAAAGTTTCTCCTATTCTAACCTTGTTGCACCATTTACAAAAAACACATTTTAACATACCTTTTCTTTTCTGAAATGTGTTTGCTGGTACATCCCTCTGTATCAGTTCCTTCAAATTGTGTGATCTCTTAAAGATAAACCTTGGATTGTTTCCCAGTTTATCAGCCAGGAGCGAGTTTGAGGAAATGAAGTGCCAGTTTTTACGTATTATGGCCAAAACCCCTCTAGAATTACTACTAAAGGTAGTTATAAAACTCAAAGAGTAGTCACGTTCTTCACTTAAGATTATGGATGTGCTCGTCTCACCATTGCCCACATTAGTCTCAGTAAGTGGTACATTAGTGATCGAGACAACATCCATAAGGTCTTGTTGGAATAGTAGAGGTTTATAAAAACCATTTACTCTCTTGGTGGTCACTTCTTCAACCAAGTCTACCAACATTTGGTCAGGGTACCCACGGTTGCCAAACATTTCTCTCAATTGTTCACATTCTTTAGTGAAGTCGCTCAAAGTACTGCACATTCTTCCTGCCCTCACAAGTTGTCCTTTTACAATGGACCGTTTCTGTTGAAATGGATGGAAACTAGAAAAGTGCAAGAATGAGTTGCAGTATGTCGACTTTCTAAATACGGATGATGTCAATCTTCCACTTGTCAAGTCCTTTTCTAACTTGACATCAAGGTAGTCAATCTCACATGTTGAGAATTTAGATGTAAATTTTAGGAATTCTGTTGTTGAATTCATAATTTCAACTAGACCTACAGCTTCTTTTCTTTTTAAAGCATTGTAAAATGTACTTAAGGTGCACACATTTTTTATACATGTGACTATACTCATGTTTTTTAACTGTAATAATTTTATAAACATATAAGTTGTCCACCTTTACATTTTTGATTTTAACTTAACAATTTATGGAACTGAGGATATGAAGATGTCACTTCCTGTTTTTTTGTTATATAACGAGTGTATTCCTTCATTCTACATTTCCTCTGAAGAAGCTACAGAACCCTGTGGCGAAAACGCTTGGTTTTTATGAATAAATTGCGTTCAGGACTAAGTCGTGGAGTTTCTTTTTGCTGACAAGGACCTCGTTAGTACTGTCAGATGCTGACAAGTTCATACATATTGCCAACATGCAACAGCCAACAGAAAAATTTCTTAAACCGGGTATAACATCTGCAAAATTATCTCCTGACTTTCCAGATGTCAGAGCACCACTAATAAAGCTGCTACGGTATTGTACAGTATGATGTTGGTCATAAGAACAAGAAAAGAGTTTTGAGTTGTTTAAACATTTCATTACTACAACAGCAACTAACAAGTACTGTGATGTGACTTTACACTATAACTTTGTTGGCAGATGCTAGTTGACAAGGTCAAGGAAACATATTTCAACCAGACTGGACTTTATGTACACAGAGCTGTGACTGATACACAAGTATGTTATATACACATTGAAAAAAAGATGCTTGCCATATTCTTTGTTTGGCAGAAATACCACAATTACATGTATGGTAAGGGTATTAATATACCATCAGACCATAAAAGCCTTTCACAGCATCTTTATGAAAAGACCAGACAAGGCTAAGTGCATGTATAGAGAATGTTACTGATGTCAGAGAAGTTTGCCTTGCAAATACACTACAAACCAGGGAAACTACATTCAATGCTGATATGCCAAGTAGATAGAATGCACATAAGTGAGTGTATTGACAATTTGCTGGAAGAGAGCTAAAAGTACTACAAAGCATGTCATTATTGTCTATAACAGAAGAAAAGCTACAAGAAGCTATAAAAAGCTACAAAACGTAAAGGTGCATACCAGATTACTTAGAAATAAAGCTCTCCTATGACTTAATTATGAAAGGATGGCCTGACACTGTGAAATTATAACATCCTCTTATTCAAACTGTATTTTCCATTTTTAGACAGACAGTCCTGTGTCTAAGGACTGATATTCAAAAAAGACAGTAATTATTTCTATTCAACTTCAAGAAGGTATGCTGTTTATGATAGCCAAAACATATCTTGGCATAAAGAAGCACAAGGAAAAACTTGCAGTGACATGCATTTATTACTGATATGAACACTTAGTCTAAAATTGTAATGTGTTTGATATGTTTAAGAATCAAAACCAGAAAGAGGAACTTATACCACAGGACATTCCTCCATTACATTGGCTGACGGTAGTAGCTTTGTTCCAATACAGGCATTTCTATTTTAATTCTATGTATGCTACATTTTCTCATGTGCATGTTCTGTTACTCAATATTTTTTGTACTAGCACAGGTGCATGATCTTTTTTAGGTAAGAAATTCACATGGAGGTTATATGTGACAATTGCCTTTAGTCTGTGGGTTAGAATTTTACCAGGTAGTGGGAATTCATATCCCAGGCAGTGGGAATTCATAAATAATACATCAAGATCATAATACCCTTAATCAAATGGTCAGGTTGAAGGGGTGGGTTGTATTGTGTGAAAGAAATATCTTGAAAGATTTCTGTGTACTTACAATCCTCAAATTTCTACTTATCCCTTTGCAAGTACAAAACTATCTTATTGCAAGGTGTATGACTATTGCCAGTGGCACAACTACCTAATGGTCTGTGACTCAAGACAAGAACTACTCTAGTAACTTTCTTACTTGTTCTAGAAATTAAGAAGGCTGCAACAGAGTTGTTACAGGAAACAGTGGAGAAAAAAACTCTTCTATGATGAATCAGCAACAATCTTTGTATTTTAAACAAAGAGGAGATAGAATAAAATAATTATCTGTGGAAGTAGTTTTGGTTACACAAGTACATAAACATGCCACTTGCACTACCACATTTTAGTTCTACAGGATCATATTATGAACAGGGCAAAGATATGCACCTTTATTGTAGGAAAAGAACACAGCTAGCAAAACAGCAGATGTACCACAATGTTTTGACATTTCAGTACAAAAACAGGCTATGTGAGAGTAATTTTGGCATCTTCCCGGAAGAGTTTACAGGAAGTGACTAGTCCTCACTCTTCGAAGGATTCTTGAAATGCTCACCCATGAACTGGTTCAGATTCAGCTAATGTTACTGATCAGAATGCACATGACAATACCAGCACCTGTATCAGTTACAGTAGGGACTATAAGGCCTAAAGATATAGATATTTAAAAAAAACAACACTCAGATAGAAGAACAGTACCCAGCTGTATATGTAGTGTTTATTTTGTTAGTGTAGTAGTAATAAGATTTACATAGTACATGATAGACTATAGTTGTGACTAGTCATTTAAAGTAAAAAAATATATTTAACGGCATGACAGAAAATATGTCTGCTTTGAGCAAATTTTATCAAAACAACAGCAACAGTAATTATTTGCCAGTATGATAATGATTTCCTTTACACAAACACATTTTGTCAAGGACACCGTCTCCTGGGGCATTAAATGTGTGTTTCTAGGTAGAGAAATAGTTAGGCCATCTGTCTCAATGTAGAAATTGAGCCAGTCGTACTGTATCCTGACCCAAATCTGAACTGTTCATCTCCCATCTTACTTTCTACTACTCCATGTGTGTGTATATATATATACCTGTGTGTTTTTAGTTATTTATTGACATTTGATTACTAGGAAAGTCTGACTGGGTAGAAACCCATTTTCAGTGGTGGCCCAGGGAGAAAAGCTCCAAATTGTTACAAAACATTTTAAGAACAATAATTTTACAATCTTTAAAAATAAAACAAAAACATCTGCAGTTGAAATAATTCTAATAAATTAGACACAATATAAAAACATTGGTTAAGAATCAGTACAAGGTATATGATAGTCATTTAATAATAAAGAAATGTTGGACAGTTTGTAGAGAAATTAAGGTAAATTAGTCTAATACAAATAGGAATTGCAATATGAAGTGAGGGGAAAAACAGGCTTATGATATACTTAGAAACTCATGGAAAAGAGTTAGATGGCAGTAAGGAAGTGAAGAAAGGTGAATAACGAGGTATAAGAAATGAAAAGGTACTTGTTCACATTTAGGGGTATAGTTTATAATGGTTTTGAGCAAGAACAGAGCCTTATTTTAGACAGGAAATCTTTCAGAGTGGTTTTGAAAGATTGGAGGGTGGGTATAGACCCGATTGATACAGATAAGGAGTTCCAAGCCTTAGCGACCTTGGTTTCTATTGTCACCCATCAAACACACCTTTTATGAAATGGCTTTTCCAGTGGTGAGGTCTGTGGTAGGACAGACAGATATGCTCAAACTGGAGGTGGGATTATATCAAGGATCAGCTCTGAGCCCTTTCTTATTTGCAATGGTGATAGACAGGTTGTCAGATGAGATCAGACAGGAGTCCCCGTGGACTATGATGTTTGCGGATGACATTGTGATCTGTAGTGAGAGTAGGGAACAGGTTGAGGAGACCCTGGAGAGGTGGGGATATGCTCTAGAGAGGAGAGGAATGAAGGTCAGCAGGACTAAGACAGAATATATGTGTGTGAATGAGAGGAAGGATAGAGGAATGGTGAGGATGCAGGGAGTAGAATTGGTGAAGGTGGATGAGTTTAAATACTTGGGATCAACAGTTCAGAGTAATAGTGAGTGTGAAAGAGAGGTGAAGAAGAGAGTACATGCAGGCTGGAGAAGAGTGTCAGGAGTGATTTGTGATAGACGGCTGCCAGTAAGAGTGAAAGGGAAGGTCTACAAGAGGATAGTGAGACCAGCTATGTTATATGGGTTGGAGACAGTGGTACTGACAAAAAGACAGTAGTCAGAGATGGAGGTGGAAGAGTTAAAGATGTTAAGATTTGCATTGGGTGCGACAAGGATGGACAGCATTAGGAATCAGTATATTAGAGGGCCAGCTCAGGTTGGATGGTTTGGAGACAATTTGCCAGAGAGGTGAGATTGTATTGTTTTGAACATGTGCTGAGAAGGGATGCAGAGTATATTGGGAAAAGGATGCTAAGGATGGAGCTGCAAGGCAAGAGGAAAACAGGAAGTCCTAAGATAAGATTTATAGATGTGGGTGAGAGAGGACATGCAGGTGGTTGGTGTGACAGAGCAAGATGCAGAAGACTGGAAGAAATGGAAACAGGTGGTCCGTTGTGGCGACTCCTAATAAGAACAGCCAAAAGAAGAAGAAGAAGAAGATATCCTTTTGTCACATATAAGGTAAAAATAAAAGTATTTTAACAGACAACATTACGTTGGAAAGATTCTGTCTACTTTCTGAAGAAAATACCCATAACAAACTTATCTTAAGTTAATGTCAACAGACAAAGAAATGCTAGCACATTTATCTGCAAGTAGAATAAACAAGACTAATAAATTAAAAATAATGAAAATATTTGAGAGTGATGTACGTTTAACTCTTTATGGTCTCTGGATATTAACACCATGAGCTGAATAAAAGCCTTTTTAGCAAGTTATTTTCTTAACTAACTATGCCCAGGCTAAAGATGTGAATATAAACATGCAAAATTATCAGCGATCTGACTGAAATATTCAAGAAGAGGTAATATCTCTCTCTTCAGATATATATATATATTTTTTTAGATCAGGGATAGTTCTTTTTACCATGAGTAATAGTATAAGTCCTTTGGCATCTTTTTAGTTTTCAGCTCATAGCTTTCCTGACCCTTCCCTTGGAGAAGCTTTAGATGTAAGAATTTTGCATGCTATGACCTAAGTGCACTAAATTATAAAAACAATTATTTTGTATTATTAAGGGCTGTATTTGCCTTTAGAAGGCTAGTTATTTTCACTCATAGTCATACTCATAGTCATATATATTTTTCTTTAGTTGAACTTATAACTTTGACATCTGCTACTAATCTTTTCCTCCTTGGCCATGGTTTGCTTTCAATTTTTACCATATAGCTGGCATTTCTGTCCTTTCATTTTGTTATGAACAACTATTGTAAATATGCCCTATTAGTATTCAGTGCTGTCCTTTATGTTGAAAAGCTGCAAATCATCTTTTGTTTATGAGTACCAACAAGAAGGAAAAAGGGAAAACGCATCCACTATTTAACTTAAAAAGCTTTTTGTAAGCTTCCCTACCTCAGGTCTTTACTTCTGTACTTCAAACTATAACATGGTTTTTTTTTTAATATCAAATCATTTTTCTAAACAACTGAACTAAGGTCTCACATAACTTTAACTTGCATATTGTTTTACACATTTTCTCTAGTCAAATACAAAGTACCTTGGAGAAAGGAGTGACCACTCCCTGCAACGATGCACTACATTTATTTATCATTTTCAATTTATTATTAGAATTGTAAATGTTATTTCAAATACAGTGTTGGTGTCTGAAAGAAAACACTAAGTCAGTTTTATTTTGTTAAGAAATTATGGTCCACATGCCTTCTTTTTCTTTTTCTTAGAACCCTTAAGAATAAAAGGTGAATCAGCTTAATCATGTGTGTTCATGTCAGCGGTGCTAGTTCAGATAATTTAACATCTCAGTCAGTACACGTGAAATTATAAGGTAACAATGACTACCCGAGGGCTTTATTTAGTTGCCATGTGTTAGTGTTATAACAATTACTGTTCATGTTTCAACAATGAGATTAAAATGAATACTGATAAATCATAGTAGTAGGAGTGACTATTACCTTACTTAAATCAGACATCACGGCAGAATCAGAGTCAGTAACGTTGTCTTACACAAGAAGTGCATTCCTTCCCCATGAATTACAATACCTGTGTAGCAACACAAAGAACTCAAATGTGTTTTACTGGTGTCTTAGAAAAACATACTTAATATGAAGCTCATTTACTGCAGTCTCCTTGGAGAATTATAGTAATGCATTATTTTTTGGGGTAAAACAACCCTTTAGCAATATCTCAAGAAATACTTTCTATATCTGTAATTTTCCTTTCTCGTTTATTCTTTGCTTATGTAGTGATTGCAAGCTAACCTGGTCTCCTTAAGTAACTGTCTGCACTAAAAGTTCTTGTCTTTTGAGAAGCATTGCTATCAGAATCTAGTTCCATGGGGCATTTTCTGGAAAACATAAATTATTCTTCAATGAATCATTCAAGAGATCTCCAAATGATAAGTAAAGGGCAAAGTAAAACCTCGGACTTTAAATTTTTATTGAAGGCTTCAGATGACAGTAGAATATCCAAGTCATCTTAAAGGTCATACGTATTTGTGATATCAAAAATAATCTATCCCGTGTCCTGCCGAACATTAAAATTCTCTTGTGAGTCTTTGTTATTTCTCATATAACTGTTTTTTTAAGGTAGGGCTGAATATACTTAATATTTAAAAGTACAAGAACACAGGGATTATATTTTATTTTAAAGGTGGTACGATGTGAAAAAAAAACATGCTGTAAATATAAGCCATCTTTTTTTTTCCTTTTGTAAGTCCTTTCTGTTAATGTTTCTAGGGAATTATGCCAAAGGTTAAAAGTCTGAGCTAGCATAACAAACAGGTATGTAGTAATGGCTGCTGTCACACTTAACACTACTGTTACCATACTAGAAAATGAACACTCCCCAAGCTGTACAAAAGTGGTATGCTAAATTAGGAATGGTGATCAATAATAAATTAACTGCTCACACTGACGGCCAGTTTTTCAGGCCCGAATCCAGTCTATGCCACAGCAAACAAGGCGCACCAACTTCAGTAAGAAGCAGTTCAGATATGCATGCACTATAAGCCTTCAATCAGAAATTCCCAGCTCAGAGGGGCAGAGTCCAGCCTCTCCTCCCACAAGAGTGCAGACCACGAACCCTCTTAATGTAAAATAACTGGCCTGAAAGCCTAAGTGCTTAAACCAGAATTAATACACTTTAGAATAACAGACACTGAGCCCTCAATCAGCAGTTCCCAACCTAGAAGGATGTAAGCTACCTGTTCTGCCACTACAGTGCAGACCACAAACCCTCTCAGTGCAAAACAACTGGTCCGAAGCCCAAGTGTTTAAACCAGAAGGCTTAGAATGAGTTACACCAAACAGTAATAAATACAATTGAGTACTTTTAAGATGATGCAAAAGTAAAAAAAAGTAGGTAGAAACACAAGTACAGTAAAAGCAGATTAAATTTTTTTTTTTTTTTTTCTGAACAAGTGCTGAGATCAAAGAAACAGATTTGAGTGCTGAAACTAGAAAACTAGCTAGTTATAGGGAAAAAAACTAAGCTAGAAGGCTTCCCTCCAACACAGAAGGGCTTGGGGGCTCAAAAGCCTACAAATAGTCTATACCACTTAACAGGAAAGGCAGGAAACAAGCTTAATTTTTTTTTTTTAATGTTACTGATCAGAATGCACATGACAATACCATTACCTGTATCAGTTACAGTAGGGACTATAAGGCCTAAAGATATAGATATTTAAAAAAAACAACACTCAGATAGAAGAACAGTACCCAGCTGAATATGTAGTGTTTATTTTGTTAGTGTAGTAGTAATAAGATTTACGTAGTACATGATAGACTATAGTTGTGACTAGTCATTTAAAGTAAAAAAGATATATTTAATGGCATGACAGCAAATTTTATCAAAACAACAGCAACAGTAATTATTTGCCAGTATGATAATGATTTCCTTTACACAAACACATTTTGTCAAGGACACCATCTCCTGGGGCATTAAATGTGTGTTTCTAGGTAGAGAAATAGTTAGGCCATCTGTCTCAATGTAGAAATTGAGCCAGTCGTACTGCATCCTGACCCAAATCTGAACTGTTCATCTCCCATCTTACTTTCTACTACTCTATGTATGTATATATACGTGTGTGTTTTTAGTTATTTACTGACATTTGATTACTAGGAAAGTCTGACTGGGTAGAAACCCATTTTCAGTGGTGGCCCAGGGAGAAAAGCTCCAATTTGTTACAAAACATTTTAAGAACAATAATTTTACAATCTTTAAAAATAAAACAAAAACATCTGCAGTTGAAATAATTCTAATAAATTAGACACAATATAAAAACATTGGTTAAGAATCAGTACAAGGTATATGACAATCATTTAATAATAAAGAAATGTTGGACACTTTGTAGAGAAATTAAGGTAAATTAGTCTAATACAAATAGGAATTGCAATATGAAGTGAGGGGAAAAACAGGCTTATGATATACTTAGAAACTCATGGAAAAGAGTTAGATGGCAGTAAGGAAGTGAAGAAAGGTGAATAAAGAGGTATAAGAAATGAAAAGGTACTTGTTCACATTTAGGGGTATAGTTTAATGGTTTTGAGCAAGAACAGAGCCTTATTTTAGACAGGAAATCTTTCAGAGTGGTTTTGAAAGATTGGAGGGTGGGTATAGACCCGATTGATACAGGTAAGGAGTTCCAAGCCTTAGCGACCTTGGTTTCTATTGTCACCTATCAAACACACCTTTTATGAAATGGCTTTTCCATGAACAGTAACCCTTGAATGTTCCTTTTATTGAGCAGGCAAACCATTGTAAAGAAAATAATTGAAATGTAATAGTTGGCCAAAAACAAGGAAGTACCACTATGCATAAGATAAGCTAAACAAACCCTTTTAAAAATTTGCCCTTTTCCCCACTGTAGTGCAATCTCAGAGTTGGTATACATAGTTAGGAGGTTGTGGGAGTGCATCACCCCACATTGGAGGTTGTGGGGGGCTGAGCCCCTCACCTTGGTGGGTTAAGCAAGGTGGTGGGCTGTGCTCCCACACCCCAACTATATATACCAACTCTGAGATTGCACTATGGTGGGGAATAGGGCAAATTTCTAAAAGGGTTTGTTTAGATTACCTTATGTACTGCAGTACTTCCTGTTGCTAGCCATCTATTACACTTCAATGGTTTTCTTTATGAAGGTTTGCCTGTTTGATAAAAGGAACGTTTGAGGGTTAGTGTTCATGGAAAATCTGTTTGATAAAAGGTACATTTGATGGGTGAACATAGACCTGCAACCCTGCATGAGTACATATAATGCCCAACAGATTTGCTAGGTTTGTAAACAGATGAGTTTTTGGTCACTAGATCACAATGACTGACTGGGAACATAGCTGCGTAGAATGCTTTTTAGTGCTGGACAGGCAGATGAATGCTGGGTAATTTTATAGGTGGTAATAAGTCATGTATATGTTAGCTGATGTGGCAGTTCTAACCAATTTACAGTTTTCAGTGCTTTATAGTAGTGGGTTCTGAAAGGGGTATGGGCTGCAAATTTAGCAACTTTGTTATAGCATTGTTCATCTTTTAATTTTTGTGAAGCCTGGAGGTTAGTAAGGATGGGAGTGCCATAAAAAAGAGTGGGGAGGAGATAAGCAGTGGCACGTGTGGTTTCATCCCTTATAAGTCCCCCTTTCTGGCACTTTCATGCAGTGTGACAGGACTGATATCATTATGCTGTCCACAAATGTAAATATTCCCTTTTTTTCCCTTTAAATTTTTATTGAAGGCTTCAGATGACAGTAGAATATCCAAGTCATCTTAAAGGTCATACGTATTTGGCACTAGGAACCTCTGCCAAATAAGACCATGTGCAATAACCTTCACATGAAATCCAAAAAGGTTGGTATACCTTTTATCTGTGCTGCTACTGTAATGAAAATGTTAGCAAAGCCAACAATCAAGCATCATGTGTGATATAACTCCTGTAGTTATGAAGGTTCATGTCATAAACAGTTATCTTTCTCAGGAAACTGTTAATGCATTTGTATGGATTCAAAAGATGGTTTCACATATAATAAGCTTATAGAAACATGAATAGAGTGCAAATATACTTTAGTATATCCTTTTGTCACATTTTTTGTCACAGGGTGATGTGCAGAGCTATAGTAACTACAGTGGGATAAAACTGATCAGTCACAACATGAAGTTATGGGAAAGAGCAGTGGAAGCTTGGTTACGAAGGGAGGTGATGATTAATGAGCAACAGTATGATTTCATGCTGGGAAAGGGCACTACAGATTTGATGTTTGCTCTGAGAGTGTTGATGGAGAAGTATAGAGAAGTTCAGATGGAGTTGCAATGTGTCTTTGTGGACTTAGAGAAAGCATATGACAGGGTGCCTAGAGAGGAGTTGTAGTATTGTATGAGGAAGTTGGGAGTGACAGAGAAGTATGTAAGAGTGGTACAGGATATGTACGAGGGTAGTGTGGCAGCGGTGAGGTCTGCGATGGGAGTGACAGATGCATTTAAGGTGGAGGTGGGATTACATCAATGATCAGCTCTGAGCCCTTTCTTATTTGCAATGGTGATGGACATGTTGTCAGACGAGATCAGACAGGAGTCCCCGTGGACTATGATGTTTGCGGATGACATTGTGATCTGCAGTGAGAGTAGGGAACAGGTTGAGGAGACCCTGGAGAGGTGGGGATATGCTCTAGAGAGGAGAGGAATGAAGGTCAGCAGGACTAAGACAGAATATATGTGTGTGAATGAGAGGAAGGATAGAGGAATGGTGAGGATGCAGGGAGTAGAACTGGTGAAGGTGGATGAGTTTAAATACGTGGGATCAACAGTTCAGAGTAATAGTGAGTGTGGAAGAGAGGTGAAGAAGAGAGTACATGCAGGGTGGAGAAGAGTGTCAGGAGTGATTTGTGATAGACGGGTGCCAGTAAGAGTGAAAGGGAAGGTCTACAAGAGGGTAGTGAGACCAGCTATGTTATATGGGTTGGAGACAGTGATACTGACAAAAAGACAGTAGTCAGAGATGGAGGTGGAAGAGTTAAAGATGTTAAGATTTGCGTTGGGTGCGACAAGGATGGACAGCATTAGGAATCAGTATATTAGAGGGCCAGCTCAGGTTGGACGGTTTGGAGACAACGCCAGAGAGGTGAGATTGTGTTGTTTTGAACATGTGCTGAGAAGGGATGCACAGTATATTGGGAAAAGGATGCTAAGGATGGAGCTGCAAGGCAAGAGGAAAACAGGAAGTCCTAATATAAGATTTATAGATGTGGTGAGAGAGGACATGCAGGTGGTTGGTGTGACAGAGCAAGATGCAGAGGACAGGAAGAAATGGAAACAGTTGATCTGCTGTGGCGACCCCTGATGGGAGCAGCCGAAAGAAGAAGAAGGTATTCTTTTGTCACATATAAGGTAAAATAAAAGTATTTTAACAGACAACATTATGTTGGAAAGATTCTGTCTACTTTCTGAAGAAAATACCCATAACGAACTTATCTTAAGTTAATGTCAACAGACAAAGAAATGCTAGCACTTTTATCTGCAAGTAGAATAAACAAGACTAATAAATTAAAAATAATGAAAATATTTGAGAGTGATGTACGTTTAACTCTTTATGGTCTCTGGATATTAACACCATGAGCTGAATAAATGCCTTTTTAGCAAGTTATTTTCTTAACTAACTATGCCCAGGCTAAAGATGTGAATATAAACATGCAAAATTATCAACGATCTGACTGAAATATTCAAGAAGAGGTAATATCTCTCTCTTCAGATATTTTTTTTTTTTTTAGATCAGGGATAGTTCTTTTTACCATGAGTAATAGTATAAGTCCTTTGGCATCTTTTTAGTTTTCAGCTCATAGCTTCCCTGACCCTTCCCTTGGAGAAGCTTTAGATGTAAGAATTTTGCATGCTATGACCTAAGTGCACTAAATTATAAAAACAATTATTTTGTATTATTAAGGGCTGTATTTGCCTTTAGAAGCCTAGTTATTTTCACTCATAGCCATACTCATAGTCGTATATATTTTTTTTTAGTTGAACTTATAACTTTGACATCTGCTACTAATCTTTTCCTCGTTGGCCATGGTCTGCTTTCAATTTTTACCATATAGCTGGCATTTCTGTCCTTTCATTTTGTTATGAACAACTATTGTAAATATGCCCTACTAGTATTCAGTGCTGTCCTTTATGCTGAAAAGCTGCAAATCATCTTTTGTTTATGAGTGCCAACAAGAAGGAAAAAGGGAAAACGCATCCACTATTTAACTTAAAAAGCTTTTTGTAAACTTCCCTATCTCAGGTCTTTACTTCTGTACTTCAAACTATAACATGTTTTTTTTTTAATATCAAATAATTTTTCTAAACAACTGAACTAAGGTCTCGCATAACTTTAACTTGCAAATTGTTTTACACATTTTCTATAGTCAAATACAAAGTACCTTGGAGAAAGGAGTGACCACTCCCTGCAACGATGCACTACATTTATTTATCATTTTCAATTTATTATTAGAATTGTAAATGTTATTTCAAATACAGTGTTGGTGTCTGAAAGAAAACACTAAGTCAGTTTTATTTTGTTAAGAAATTATGGTCCACACGCCTTCTTTTTCTTTTTCTTAGAACCCTTAAGAATAAAAGGTCAATCAGCTTAATCATGTGTGTTCATGTCAGCGGTGCTAGTTCAGATAATGTAACATCTCAGTCAGTACACGTGAAATTATAAGGTAACAATGACTACCCGAGGGCTTTATTTAGTTGCCATGTGTTAGTGTTATAACAATTACTGTTCATGTTTCAACAATGAGATTAAAATGAATACTGATAAATCATCAGACATCACGGCAGAATCAGAGTCAGTAACGTTGTCTTACACAAGAAGTGCATTCCTTCCCCATGAATTACAATACCTGTGTAGCAACACGAAGAACTCAAATGTGTTTTACTGGTGTCTTAGAAAAACATACTTAATATGAAGCTCATTTACTGCAGTCTCCTTGGAGAATTATAGTAATGCATTATTTTTTGGGGTAAAACAACCCTTTAGCAATATCTCAAGAAATACTTTCTATATCTGTAATTTTCCTTTCTCGTTTATTCTTTGCTTATGTAGTGATTGCAAGCTAACCTGGTCTCCTTAAGTAACTGTCTGCACTAAAAGTTCTTGTCTTTTGAGAAGCATTGCTATCAGAATCTAGTTCCATGGGGCATTTTCTGGAAGACATAAATTATTCTTCAATGAATCATTCAAGAGATCTCCAAATGATAAGTAAAGGGCAAAGTAAAACCTCGGACTTTAAATTTTTATTGAAGGCTTCAGATGACAGTAGAATATCCAAGTCATCTTAAAGGTCATACGTATTTGTGATATCAAACATAATCTATCCCGTGTCCTGCCGAACATTAAAATTCTCTTGTGAGTCTTTGTTATTTCTCATATAACTGTTTTTTTAAGGTAGGGCTGAATATACTTAATATTTAAAAGTACAAGAACACAGGGATTATATTTTATTTTAAAGGTGGTACGATGTGAAAAAAAAAACATGCTGTAAATATAAGCCATCTTTTTTTTTCCTTTTGTAAGTCCTTTCTGTTAATGTTTCTAGGGAATTATGCCAAAGGTTAAAAGTCTGAGCTAGCATAACAAACAGGTATGTAGTAATGGCTGCTGTCACACTTAACACTACTGTTACCATACTAGAAAATGAACACTCCCCAAGCTGTACAAAAGTGGTATGCTAAATTAGGAATGGTGATCAATAATAAATTAACTGCTCACACTGACTGGAGCCTTACTTAGTTTTCTTCAGTTCTGTTTGTGTGCCTTATCCTTCTTGAAGGGGATTTTAAGAAAATAAGTAATTGATGAAGCAGTGCATTAACAATTCTAGACTCTAAACACATTTGATTTGCTATGAGCATTACCTGATACGCATTTTTTGGACTAGTTTTTTCTTTGCACTTACGAAGCTTCACGATGTACATAACACTGACAAATTACGTCAAACTAAAAGTCTAATAAAAGTGTATATATAAAACTGAATGTCTGATAAAGATTTTGAGTACAAATCAGGGGCAAGTTGTAGTTACATAGAGCGTAGAAGTAAATGCTGATACTAAAACTGATTAAAAGTTAAATGCCACACTCAGATTATATAACTATGAAATGTGGAGCTTAATTCAGTTCGTATAGCTATCCCATTAGCAAATAACTAATGAGTACCGTTTAAATCCTGCCATTTAGTCTTTGGAACTTTCTTTCTAAGTATCTTTCTAATGCAGGTTTGAGGACAGCCCGTGAGTATAATGCTTGATTATATCCTCTCTACCAGTCTGCATTCTTTATCTTTTTTCTGAAGTTGTCTGATTTAAGTATTGTTCGCATGTGAAGATGCACACTGTGATATCATGTCAGCTGCCAACCTTTTTATTATTATTATTATTATTTTTATTATTGTCATACCAGTGCAGTCTGAATCTTGATTCTTACTCTTGCCTGCTTCCATTGCATTTTGTTTTTTTCTATGGTAAACATTTCTGTTTTCAAACATTCAAGAATAATGGTAAACAAGTTCAAGTGAGAGAGTTCCTCTCAGCATCCATCGCCAGGGTTAAAGGTTCACTTGGTATTCAACTTATAGGGATAGCTGAGACCTTTATCTATTAGAGGTAGGTCCGCAGCCTCATGGGTTTCCCAAGGGCAGGCATCATTCCTGGTTTGTATCAGGGATATCATTTCACTGCAAAGCTGAGTGTGGGTGCACTTTAGAGTGTTTTTGCTATTTTCTCTATTTGATTGGCTTCTCTGTCCACTCTGCCTGATTATGAGGAGTGGTCCTCTGAGTCATATGGCTGTCACTACTCAGAGCTGAAACTTATTCTGTTTGAGTTCCCTTAATACAGCTGAACTTTTCAAGCTAAGTTGAGAAGGAATTGCAGGTGAGACTATGCCAGGTCATTTGGTGTGAGATACTAGACATTTGTTCAATTCTTATCAGGACCAGGAGTTGCAAGTGGGGATTTCACCTGTAAGTAATTTAGTATGATACCCCCTGCAGGGCAGATTTCTCCTAGTTGTGCAATATTGTTGGTTTACCAAAGCACACAATCCCTCCTGTGCCATCTGTCCACATCTTCAGACTTTTAACTCACACTTCTGTGACTTTCGGCTTGATGTAGACCTCAATGCTGGGAAATCAAGGTTTCTTCCTTACCTGGTTTGTTGGTTAAATAGATGTGAGGATCTGAATTTGTAAGAGTTATTGAATTCCTTGAGTTCCTTTTTATATGAAGCCTCTTTTAAGGATGTGATGTGGTACTTGAGTTTTGCTTATATTTGTACCCATAACTGGCTTAAGGTGTGGGGTGTGGGGCTGTCAACTGCAGTCAATGTGGCCATTCTTGTTGTGGAGCCAGCCTTTGTTGATGTTATGGTACAAGCCTTGAGTCACCCTCACCGTGCTGCTTCTGCTTCTGCCCCGGTAAGGTAGATGCCTTGCATTGTCATCCCACAGTCTGGAGTGTGACATTGTCTCGCTACATCAAGGGTGATGTCTCAGCACTCTGCAGAATTACTCAGCATTTCTTGTGCTTCTACTCCACTGCTCCTCAGCAGGCTGGCAGGGTGTACTATGGAGTAGGGGCAGACACTATTTTTCTGACAAGTGGACTGAAGGGTGACAAAAACATATAATTATTAATTTTAACCTATTTTCAATACTTCTGACTGCCGCCTGTTACACCTGAACAGCAATAAAATGCAAGTAGCATTCACATTAATGGAAATAGCTTCTTAATTGATGGTTTTCTTTGTAAGTAACTTATAATCTCCAATTAAAAACATATCTTGTATATACTGCTAATTAACTGCATTGTTCACTGTAAGCTGCAGAGTTATTCATCAATTAACATTGTATCATTTGCTGTAGAACTTTACTGCTTTTGTCATCAAAACTATTGTTTCTGTTTTTGACCCATGCAACTACCCTAAATGAGTCTGGACTAGGTCCACTAGGATAACTGTTGTACTCCTCTAAACAAATTTAAATATAGCAAAATAAACAGGTACATTGGCCAGACAGCAGTGGATGGTCCTCACCTATGTGTCCATGTTCTCATGGCTGTAAGAACTGCTGACAGAAGGAGCAATAACCCTTCTGGAAATGCTGCATGGGTCATGAACCAAGGAAGAGCTCATGTTCTTCCCGTGGATTCCCTTGATGCACAACTTCAGCATTATAGGAGTTTACTGTATGTGTGTGTGTGTGTGTTTGTGTGTGTGTGTGTGTGTGTGTGTGTGTGTGTGTGTGTGTGTGTGTGTGTGTGTGTGTGTGTGTGTGTGTGTATGTGTGTGTGTGTGTGTGTGTGCGTGTGTGCGTGTGTGTGTGTGTGTGTGTGTGTGTGTGTGTATGGTAGATGCTCTTGGCTAGGGTTGTTGGTTCAGGAATGTGCTTGCATCACCATTCTTGGTTACACTTATCCTTCTTGTGGATGATATGGAAAACCTTCTTCTGGATTCTTCTTTAAGCAGAAGTCTCCAGTTAATGTAGGAGCCACAGTCCCTGCTTAATGCTTCTTGGTTGGTAAATCAGCCATGCCAGGGAGCCAGTGATCTGTCACTATTCTAGGAGGAAGAGGTGCTCCAGCACTTGGTCTGGGGAGGCTTAAACCCAAGCAACTCTATGCTGCCTTGCCTTTGAGCTGGTTTGTCTCTCCTATAATCATAATATATTCCTCCCAACTTGAACCTTGTTTATTGTGTGGTGTGGGCCTCCTCATGTTGCAAACCACCCTGGATACACAGCTATACATGAGCCTCCCACTGTGTGTCCTCCTCTTCTGCAGAACTTTACTCTTTTGTAAGATTCCATGTAGGGTCAAGCTAGCAGGCCAAAATACACTATCTAGAAGAGGTGGAACCCACTGCACTTCTTGGGTAAGCAGTAATCTTGCCCCAATTATTGACCCAGAAACTCATGTTTGTTTTCTAGGTACTAGAGCCACAACCTTCCTTGCTTTTTGAGGGAGGGGCAGGGTCCCTTTGGACACCCAGAAATAACCCATTCCTTCTGTTCCCCTAGTGTGCAGCCTTCCCTCCTATGTGAAAGATTAGCTTATATGTCTCTCCCCTTTGGAGTGTTTTAAGCCATCAGTGTTGACTGGACTCGAAGTGAGTGGTACCTCTCTGTGTCTCCTTCTTGAGGGTATAGGCTTTCACTTGCCTGGCCTTCTACTCCTTCATAAGGGACTGTCCATTGAAAGCTCCTATATTCTGCAGATGCAGTTTTTTTTAATGGGGCTTTCTCATGTGCTACGAATCCCTTATGTTACATTCCTTGATGACTTCTTATTTTAAGAAGTTTGACTCCATATTGTCATCTGCCCCACCTCCCCAGAACTTCTACTATGGGGTAGTAGGTCATCTGCTCTTTACAAGCCTGGGCATCCTTGTCAGTTTGGTTGATGACCACCCTGACATATCTTTGTTTCCTGATTTCTAGTGGATGGATGCTCTCTGGGGAGTCACTATTCTTCACTTGTTTGGACTTTTCAAGATGAGGTATGGGGTGGGGTGAAAACTATGTTCTGTGGGTATGCAATGAGCATGGAGTGAGTTTTCATGGACAATATTCAACTGCCTCCTAGCAGCAGTAGCTGGCTTGAAGAGTGGTATTGCCTTGTACTCCAACTACATTTTTCCATAATGTCCAATCTTACTTTTAACCATCTCCTAGAATTAACTAAACTGACCTATTCATTACCTGCAATAGCAAGAGGCCACCTGCCGATTTATAATTCTTGAGAGTAAAAGCCAGACACCAGGAGTAGTGCTATCATCAATGATGTGGACCAGAGATTTGTACTTTGAGTCTATAACTTTCTTGCTGCAGCTGTGACATCTGTGAATGCATGCATGGATAGACAAGTGCACAATTCCATATATGCCATCTATTATTCCATTGCTAAGTACTGCATAGCCAGTCATAAAGGTCACTGTCTTACCATTCTCCTGAGGTGGTTGTACCATTGGCAACTTTACTTCATCATTCCCAGCTCACCTTCCCTCCCACCCAAAATACTAATCAAACTACATTACTCATTTTTGGAGAGGGCTCCTGGACTTGCTTCAAAGATCTGCCCTGGTCAGGTGCTTGTTCTTTCTGTGAATCTGTTGCTAGCCTGCTCAGCCCTCTCCACCTCTGCACCTCCTTGTTGGGAAGATAACTTCTGAAGAGGTCCTTCTCTGATTAAAGTATAAATTGGGTCACTCAGGTGACTTATCTAGTTTTTTTCACAGAAAGAGCTTGTTCTGTTTCCTGCTGGCGTAGTTGTACACAAGTGTGTGTGTGTGTGTGTGTGTGTGTGTGTGTGTGTGTGTGTGTGTGTGTGTGTGTGTGTGTCTGTGTGTAGGAGGGGGTTCATACCCCTCCTCAGGTGGTTCCTCTTCCTAGCTGTTCCACTTCCAAAGCTTTAGGGATATAACTTTATGTGTTTTAGCATCATGCAGCTCTGTAAAAGTAAGGGAAGAATTGTGTTTGCCCTTGACTGGGACTCCACTGGGGGCTTAATCAAAGTGGATCCCTCAGTTATTGAGCCCTGCTTTACTGAATCACATCTGACTCTGTCTGTGATCTGGTAGGAAGAGCTGAAAATGTCTTGAAAGCTTCTACATAGGGACGCCTAGAACTTGGAATCTGCTTGGTCTTCTAGCTGTGGGCTTTCAGGGTTCTGAACATCTTTTACTGAGTCCTATGTCCACTTGGGGGATTGGAAATAGATCCTGCCCTGGGTATTTGCAGGGAACAGGATGGGATCTAAGACCTGAGCTATCATCAGCACCCACTTCATGGGCTGCCCTCTGTTTTTGTGGAATGTCCCCCAGGAATCTTGAAACTGGTGTGACTGGCATGACAATCAGTGATACAATGCTGTTCCTATGTTAAAGGAGTCCAATCAGTGGAGTGGTAGCCTTCCTCTCTAATATCTCAGTGCTCTGGGAGCTTAAAAAAGGTAAGTTCCTTCTCTCCTATGAGCAGGAATTAACCCTCTGCCTCATTACCACTTCTACTGAGAATATGGTCCTGTCCATTGTCAAGCCTCTCTGTAACAAGTTCTCTGTGGAGCTCAGGAAGGGATGCTCCACACTTATAACTGAGCTGTATTTTGAGGTTTTCAGACAGAGACAGTGAATCCTGTGCTGGACTAGTAGACCCTACTGACAGACCAGTGGAGTGCTGGGATTCTGCTATGGTGGTGATGGATTGGATGCTTGACATCACTGGGTTTTATTTGTGTTTGCCTTGGCCAGGCTTTTCATTTATTTTATTTATTTGAATTTGTTTACTGGAAAAGTCCAACTAGACTGAAGCCTCATTTCATTGGAGCTCATGGGGAAACACTCCAATAAATGTACACAATATAACAAACTCCAGAAAATACAAAAATTACGACATTTAACATCTTGGAAGTATGGTTACAGTATAAATCAAAGATATAGAAAGTACAAAATTCACAAAACAAATAATAAGGTATATGCAATAATATTTAGACCATATAAAGGTCTAGGCCACAGTGAGAAAATGTTGAATTATATATACAAAAGCAGGGAAAGGTAGGTCATAGATGAAAATGCAAAATAGTCTGGGGCCTAAGATGGATCAAGAGGATTCCCACTGGGATTAGGAGAAACGTGGACATGGCACATAGCCATTTAACACTTTTTGCCTTGTTAGACAGCTAAGATTTGAAATAGGAACAACAGGAGAAGGAGAGACCTAGTTGTGAAAGTTTATGAATGAATTTATGATGAGAAACAGTATTAAATGCTTCAGCTATATCAAAAATATGGTTGACATTAAGTTGTTACTATTTTTAAGACAGTGAGGATGATAGTAGAGCAGAATCTGTGCTATGAGAGGGGGTGACAACCATGTTCATATGGAGGAAGAATTCAAATGAAGTAATGTGGCATGCATACATTTTTCCAGGATCTTGGAAGGTGGCAAAAGGATAATAGGTCCAAAATTATTTAGATTTGTTCAACTTCCACCCTTATGGAGTGGCAGTATATAGGAATGTTTCTACGGTTTAATTTCCCCATATCTTGTGGGTTTCTAATATCATAATGAGAATGGACCCCATTCTTAAGTCAGGGTATAATTAAAATTCATGAAATTAGCATTGTTTCAGTTTCTGATGTTAGACAAAAGTGCTCTCTGTAGCACCCACAATGCATTGCCCAGAACGATCTCCTTCTTCAATTCATATGGAGTTGCGTGTATTGGCAGCATATCTAAATATAACTATACCTTATTTTTTATTAGTTCCATTGCTCCTACTACAAATGAAACTGCTTGGGCATCTTTCTTCCACATTACTCTCATTTCTGCCTGCAAATCTTGCTATTTTATGACTTTGTGTCTCTCTGTATGTGAGACACTGCAATCACTAGACATTGCAATTTCTTTGATCAATGCTATTTTTGCCTTTTTTCATGGACTACTATATCTAGTTTTCTTGCATCTAGTTTTTGAATTGTTGGTAATACACGATCCCATGTTATATACACTTCATTGTTCTCTATAATGCTTTGTGGTTCATGTTTCCAATGCTTGTCAGCTACTTCTACATTGTAGCATTTGCACAATCCCCAGTGCAACAATCTTGCCACATTATCGTGCCTTTCAGTATACAGACCCTCTGCCATGAGTGTATCACACCCAGTAACAAGTTGTGCGACTGTTTCTAATTTATGTTTTACAAAGCCTACATTTGTCTGTTTCTCTCACATGTTCAATGGACTTGCAAACAAACATGTACATAGTCCATGATCCCAGACTCCATTATTAACTTGTTATCCTTTGATTTCAACTCGCCTGTCCTTAACTATTCTTGCATTAGTTCTTGATCAATATGAGGTTATTCCAGGAGTTTTCTGTACTTGCAACTACATTTAAGCCTTTTCCACATTCTTGCCTTCTGCTTGGAGCCTTCTCATCTTCTTTCTTTTTTTTTGTTAGCACATTCATTTGCTTCCCGATTTTGGTCTACTTTGGCTTGATTTCCATCATACTTGACAACAATATGCTTCTGATAAACTAAGTAAGGAAGTCATCTTAGATCTAGTCTCTGTGGACCCCACCTTTTTACCTCTGAATGGTTTCATGCCCTCTTGAACTCTCTCTTCAAAGTTCTTTTCAACTTTCCCTTACGGTACTTGTCTGCTATCAGTATTGTGTCAGTGTTTAGCCTTAGATGGAGTTTACCACTGGCTTTGGGCTGCATTCAGAAACAACCCAACTCCAGGAAGACCTGATCCCGATGCACTGGTGGCTGCCACTGGTCTCATACTGTCCACAGACTGAGCCTTGATCACAAGGACTTGGCCCCCCCTGGGTGGCACTGGGGAGATGGACTTCTGTATGCCACATTTCCCTGTGCCCGTTGTCCAGGCAGGGATTTGGCACTGGGCTCTTCCCTTTTCACTCACCATTACTGAGGGAATCCTGGTTAGTTTCTTTTCCTCCGCTTAGTAATATGCTTAAATTTGGTGGGTCACCACATCTGATCTGAGGTCGCATTCTGAGCGTGGTCAGAGGAGGGCAGCAGGCCCACAGGGGCAGATGGATGGACATGCCACCCCTCCCCTGGCCCATGCTCCTGCTGTCACTGGACACCAGGTGGTACAAGAGGGCTGATGTGGCCCCAGCATGTGGGAACTGGGTGGGCAGACATCAGGCTGCTCCCCCATGGCGTGGCTTGGGGCAGCAGCAGAGACTCATCTCCTCTGTCTGCATCTCATGCTGGGGGGACAGGGGGGCTTGTGATGGGCTCCCTTGACTCCCCAGGCATGCCCTTGCTGGGGGTGGGACACCCCCAGGGGCGATGGAAGACACGATGCCCCTCAGACAGGCGTAGCTCCAGGAGTGCATTCAAAGTGTTGATGATCAATGTGTCCTGCAATTCACATTAGTTCTCACAGCTAGCTGCCTTCTTCATTAATGCGTGAACCAAGTGATTCACTGCTCAGAGCTGTACAGTTCTCTTATCGGTTGCCGGGGGCATCGCTGCTCGTGCGGCATTGCACTGGGAGATGAGCATGCGAGGTTTCAGGGGTATCACTGTGGGTGCCCGAACTGGGGGTACTGGCCCCACCCCATGGGATGGCAGGGAGTCCCATGGCAGCCGGCACCCAGCCGTAATGCTGACCTTCTGGGTCTTCAAACTGATGCCTTGTGGGGAGCAGGGTGTCCTCCTCAGGTACCCATGACTGCCGTCAAGTGGAGAGCACACCAGTGTATGCCCCCAGAGTGGCCAAACAAGGCCAGAGTGGAGGGTGTAGTGTCCCCTCACCAGGACAGCACCCAGCCCCTTCCATGTGGGGAGTTGGTCACCCCCGAGCCTCATGGCGGACTATACCACTGGGCCAGGCGTCCCCTTTGCAGCCGTCCCCTCAGGGCAGCAGAGGAGCATCTGCACCCCCCACTGCATGGATGGGACCCCCTCCCATGGCTGAAACGCTGACCTTTTGGGTCTTCAAATTTGCTCCCCATGGGAAGCAGGGCATCCTCCTCAGGTACCCACAGCCACCATTGAGGATAGAGAACACTGGTGTATGCCCCCCAGGGTGGTCCCGCATGGCTGGAGGGGCGGGTGTAGCTTCCCCCTCACTGGATGGTACCTTCCCCCTCCCATGTGAGGAGTTGGTCACCTCTGGGGCGCATGGCAGACTACACCACTGGGCTTGGTGCCCCCTCCACAGCCATCGTTTCAGGGTGGCAGAGGAGCACCTGCACCTCCTGCTGCATGGATGGGACCCCCTCCCTCTTGCTACCAGGAGGTTAGGGGGGATGGATGCCTCCACCTGGGTGGGTGGAGAGAGGCAGAGAAGGTTGGGGAGGTGGAGCGAGGGGAGGTGGTACCTGTGGATAGCGCAGTCCTGCATGCTCCATGTTAATGATCCTTCCACAGGTTCACCTATGGAAACCTTGTTACAACTTTTACTTCTTCTAGATAGCCAAGTTTGATCATGTTCTCGGTGCACCATCGAGGCTGTGAACGACTCCAGTGGGACTGATCCAAGGAACTCACTAAACCATCCTATTGGTAGTAATGACAGATGGTGTGTACAAAGGGCAGGGACTTAATCAATGTGAACTTATGACCTGCACTTACTGGAAATTACTTGTTCATGGGGAATAATTGCAATCTCCAGTCCCTATCATGAATGGGGTTCAGAGGATTACCCGGACCTGTCAGCCAAAGGTAAACACGTTGATCCATTCAGTGTAGCACGAGTGCAGCCCAGGATATCTAAGGGCATCACAGACCTGTTATTGCTCAATCTCGTGTGGCTGAAAGCCACTTGCCCCTCTAAGATGTTGGAGATGACCGCATGGGGTCACATAACTAGTTAGCATGGCAGAGTATTGTTTGTTATTGGAATTAACCCGACAAATCACTCCACCAACTAAGAATGGCCATGCACCACCACTAACAGTATTGACAAAGAGCTATCAATCTGTCAATCCTTTCCGTGCCCGGGCCGGATGGGATTTCCCATTGTGAGTCAAACTAAGATGCAGGCTCCACTCCTGGTGGTGCCCTTCCATCAATTCCTTTAAGTTTCAGCTTTGCAACCATACTCCCCCTGGAACCCAAAGACTTTGATTTCCCAGAAGCTTCCAGGCAGGTCATGGGAATAACACCACTGGATCACTATTCGGCATCATTTATGGTTGGAAATATGATGGTATTTGATTGCCTTCGAGCCTCCAACTTTCATTCTTGCTTAATGAAAACATTCTTGGCAAATGCTTTTGCTTTCGTTCGTCTTGCGCCAGTCCAAGAATTTCACCGCGAGTGGCACAGTATGAATGCTCCAGACTGTCCCTCTTAATCATGGCCCCAGTTCTGAAAACCAGCAAAACAGAACCAGAGTCCTATTCCATTATTCCTAGATGAAGTATCCAGGTGACCAGCCTACTTTGAATACCCTAATTTTTTTAAAGTATTCTTCATGCTTTAAAACTTTTACTATGTTGAGATCTGGTGAGGTCAGCAGATATGTATGCAATTCTATGACTGCAGATCTATACATGTAATCAATTTTGAGGAGGCCTGTGCCTCCTTCTTTATGAGGAATATATATATATATATATATATATATATATATATATATATATATATAAAATCTTGGTAAACACTGATTTTTGTATATCATTTGATAAGCATGAAGAATTGTTCTTGTCCAACTGATCCAATACCTTTTGGGGCCAGTCAATCACCACAAAGCTGTAACTTAAAATAGGAAGAGCAAATTGGTTTATAGCTTGGACTTTGTTCCTAGATGTCAGGACTGTTTTCAATATTAATTTTAGTCTTCTAAAATATTATTTACTGAGTTTTCTTCACATTTTTTTATGTTTTATTGTTGATACCTCATCTAAATTAGCCCTAGGTGTGAGTGCGTGTATGTGTGTGCCTTCTGTGGAAGGTTGGGCGACGGGCTGGCAACTCAACACCGTAAAACTCCACTGCCAATCATGAGCAGACAGGTGATCCACTGTGGCAACCCCTAACCAGGAAAAGCCGAAAGAAGAAGAAGAAGATTGTTGATACCTCATCAGTTGGCAAATATTCATGCACTCCCTTCTACTCAAATTCCTTTATGTCACACTCCTGTCCCAGACTGATATTTTCTTGGTGCCGCAGCTTTTCTGCTTTAAATGTTGCTTTTGCATATTTACTAAGACCAAATAATATTCTTATATCATCTGAAAAGGTTTTGGCCACTTGCACTTGTGCTTTCAGCTCATCATCTGATGAGCTATACAATTTTAAATCATCTACAAAGAGAAGATGAGAAGTCTTCACACTTTGTTGTTTTCTGGGAGCCAAACTGTAACCATGGCCTAATCTGTTAAGTAAACAGCTCAATGGGTTAGTAGCAAGACAAAAGAGCAGTGGTGGCAAAGAGTAACCCTGGAATATCCCCCTTTGAACTTTTATCCCCATAATTATAATTTATCCTTTATCATGGTTTAGCTGCAAAGTGGTTTGCCACTGTTCCATGGTCACTATTATGTAATTGATCAATATGGGGTACATATTATACATCTGTAAGCACTTCTTTATCCATGGATGTGGGATGCTGTCAAAAACATTTTTTGTAAGCTATCTATCCATGACATACATAGATTCTTCACCTTCACCTTCATTCACTTCTTCATTATGACCTTTTTTAATAACATATGTTCCTTTGTTCCATATGACTTTCTTTTGTTACCCTTTTATTTTGTTGCCATGATTGAGGTTTTTATTCTAAATGATTATAAACTCTTTTGTCATCAATTCCAGTAAATAGTTTATACATCGTCAGAAAACAAGTTATTGGTCTACAGTTTTTAGGATAGCTTGCAGATTAACTCTTATAGAAGGGTATCAGTTTTCCTGTTGTTAACCAGGTTGTTGTTTGTTTGGAATGTGCATATACATATTTCTTACTCAGGACTAAATCTTCACGCAAAATGTTAGTACCATTAACCAGAAGCTGGGTACTGCATCTAGGCCCGGGGATTTCCAGGTGGAAGCTTTTCTTAATTTTGTTTCAGTTTCTCTGGCCATTACTTCATCCCATTTCATATCCTGTACATTTGAACTTTTTATTGTTTCCTTTATTTATTGTATCCATTCAGCATCTTTGTTATGTTCCACAGGGTCTTCATAGATATATCTCCAAAATGTGTCTAGTTCTTCTTTTTTGGTGGCGTTTATATTACTTTTGCTTTATTTCCCATTAATATATAGAACTTTTTTGGCCATCAATGAATTGATTATTTTATACTTTTCCTTTATATTTATCTGTATATCTCCTAAGTTCTTCTGCCTGCTCTGAAATCTTTAATTTATTATTTGCAGGAATGTATGATACATCTGGGTCTGTTCAGATACTGCACATTGCTTTTATCATGTCTATCTTTCTAAGTATTTTTGTTGATCTGTTCTCTCTTCCATACTCTTTTTGCAGTGACACTTCTTGTCTTAATTGCTTTATAGTTTCCTCTATTTGATCCTTCCATGATGGCATTTGATTTCTTACCTTTCTTTCCCTTAATACAGTGTGTTCTTGTTTAAAGACTTTATCTTTTATTACTTTAGCTGCACAGTAGTATATCTTATTTAGGTCTATCACATGAATTTCTCTCAATAGTCTTGATTACGGTGTTCATTTGTATTATCAGACTTCTAACATTTTGTGTCTTATTGGCTTTCTGTAATCTATTTCTTTCATCAATCTTAATTTGTCTGTCTATCTCTTGCTCTCTGTTTCTTGCTGGCATTCTACAGAAAGTTCCAGAACATCTTCTTGTGATATATTCTCTTCAGCTGCATCCTGCATCATCTGTTGCTCTTTCATATGGGAACTCACTGGCCTATCACTCCACAGCATTGACTATGTCAGAGTTGCCACAGTTTCCCATTCCTTCCCTTGCTGTGCAACTCCAACTGAACTTTTGTACTGGTTTCCTACTGTTTCCAGCATTGAAGAACATGAGATCTTGGTATAGCTCTATTAATGATAATGGAATTTGTATAAGCTTTTGTGTTCGCAGCATGTTTGACATATTCGTGGTGTAGATTATCAGGAAGTAGTCTTTTGGGCTTCAATTTGGAGAGACAAGACGGCACTGGAAAAGTTAAATGAATAGTTAAGGTGGGAAGGAGAGGTGGCAACCTGGATGAAGTGGCTATTGAAGGGACAGGCTGTGCCATTGTCAGAGTTAGTGGGCTGCAAAATCTTTAGTTTCTTGCTTGATTTGAAGGTTGCATACTCTGGTGAAAAGGAGCAATGTGGTGAGTATGGGGAATGTGTGTACTTATCTTATTAATGTGTGAGTTCATCATGTGTCATCATGAGTGCACATTTTTTTCCTGAATGGAAGAACTTCCTGAAAAAAAATTACATGATTGGTGGAGCGTGGCGATAAAGCCAACAAAAAGGATGTCACCCCACAGTACAGCTTATGTTTTTTATACACTTTATTGAACATTTCAAAACATACCATACCATCATTGCTCAGACTTACCAAAACATTTTATTTTTATGTTAATCCTTTTTGTACAATAATAATATTGGTAGAAATACACTTTATATAACAAATATAACAAAGCTTAACATAACATTCTTCATTTTATATACATATTGCAACCCTTACATTTCAGCACTGTAATATTAATTCACATTTCTGTTTTCCACTAACTCCACCCATCTTAAGGAGAGAGATCTATCCATTTTTTAACTTCATCTCCTGACCAGGCATATCTACTAATGAAACATGACGCATAAGTTATGACACCCACTCTACCCCTAGAACCTGACAAAATTCACTTGTAGATATTATAAATGTTTCCATCTGATGTGCCTGTTAAGTATTTTCACACATTCCTGCTTTACATTTTCCTATTTTTTCTTATCAATAAGGGCTTTTTGTACGTTTAGTTTCTCAGTTATTGGGCTTCCATCTCTTCTCTCCAGCTTATATGACCCTCCCAGTCTTTAGCTCTAATACTTCTTACCTATCCTCCCAGATACAGTAAAAGTACTTTTTTTGCTCTCTGCACCAGTTCTTCTCTTCACGTAACCCCAAGAGTATGAACTTCCATCAAGTTGGGGCTACCTTCTCAAAAACTCTTTCCCAATCCACTAGACAACTATTCCTTAAATGTTTAACTGTCTGGCGCTCCCAAAACAAATACAAACTTCCTGCCTCTTTTTCTCCACATCTCCAACATTTTTCTTCCCCTCTTTCTAACATCTCTGTAACTAAAAATAAAAGTTTTGAAGCACCTATGTAATCATTGCAAATACTGATCACATATCATAAATACAGCTTTTAATTTATCGCACCTTCTCAATACTTCACTCCATTCTTCTTCAGATATAATTATTCTCTCTGTTTCCTTCTTAATTTTTCCATTCCCTGGCCATATTTACTATCCAATAACCTTACATTATCTTTCACATTTATGTCCCAGGTACAAATCCCTTTTTTCTCGAGTAATATAATTGATTATTTCTTCATTGCACCAGTACTTATTAACCAAGTCTTAGCAGCCAATTTCAGTTGCATATAGAACAACGTATATGTTAGGAATTTATATTTTTGCATTGGCATAGTGTAGTCTTTATATTCAAATAACTTACAGAGCACCGTACTTTAGTAGGTTAAATCAATGAGTTAAAACAGAGCTATATATTGTTGATGACAATTTGATTTGATCAGTTACTCATCACATGCTTTATGATTCTGATCATTCAAAATTAAACAAAGACTGAACTGTAATAAAAAAGTGACACAGCTCTTGCATCTAGTCGGCCTAGACAATGACTCAATAAGTAAACAAATTACATGTTTTTATTTATTTATCTGTTTACTTATATTTGTTTTCCAGGGTATAGAACTGATGTCCAGGGACCTTCATGTTCAGCCTGGGAGCTGTGTCTGGTTAAGTGACTTTGACACAGCTAGGTAATGGATACTGAGGGCATCAAACCTTGCACCTCTGGACCACAGGAAACCGCTCATTAACTCATTATTTGAAACATAAAAATATTTATTTGTGAAGCAATTTGTTTAATTTACTTTTTTCTTCTACGCATACATTCATTGCTATTTAGTTATTTGTATTTTCTTGTATAAAAGAAAAAACAAACAGCAGTAATGCACAGGCAAGAAAAATGTGTTGTTACTCTGCAATTTTTGATTTAAATATTACAGGCTAATCTTTAAAGTACGGGCCCAGTGAAGCTGCTATTAAATGTACACTTGGAGGACAATGTTCTGTATGGCTTGGGCTGTCAGGATCTGGACACTGGGGATAGTGTAATGTCCCATGAAATGGTCTACTGTAGGAATGGATATTTTGTTGTTGTGAATACAGATATCAGTAAGCATGCAACTGGCAGAAAAAAAGCTAAGCATAGCATACTGTCTGTGCTATGATGCTGCCAGTGTGCCACCCTCTGTAGGCACCAGAGTGACCAACAATGTCCTGCAGTGTGGCACAGATGCCCTGTATACATACCAGTATGACCCACACTCAGCCTCTGCTCTCCTAACATGTATACAGGGCAACATTTCAGTTACTTTTTGTCTTGTATACTGTAGCCATTACACTTTGTTACATCCAGTGTTAATGATAAAATTACTTTCCTGACATAAATCCAGGGCTTATCTATACAATCCTACCTTGATTTGTGATTTACTGTGAAGTTGACTGGTAAGACAAGTTTTATTTGAATTTATATTTTATTTGTTATCACTGTTTTTACTGTTTGCAGGTAGGAAGGGATAGCTTTTTAACAAGATTTACTCTGAGTCATATTTTGTTATTTTACCTTTAATTTCACTGTTGTTTGCTAGAAAGGAATAGGTTTTAGAGAGGCAAGTTCTAGCTATCCCAAGGGGCCTAGACAGCTATAAATCCACACAGACTTCAGAGAGGAAAATCCAGAGCATATCTAAACAACCCTACCTTGGTTTATGGTTTACTGTGAAGGTGACTGGTAAGAGAAGTTTTATTTGAATTTATATTTTATTTGTTATCACTGTTTTTACTGTTTGTAGGTAGGAAGGGATAGCTTTTTAACAAGATTTACTCTGATTCATATTTTGTTATTTTACCTTTAATTTCACTGTTGGTTGTTAGAAAGGAATAGGTTTTAGAGAGGCTAGCTCTAGCTATCCCAAGGGGCCTAGACAGCTATAAATCCATACAGAGAGGAAAATCCAGAGCATATCTAAACAACCCTACCTTGGTTTGTGGTTTACTGTGGAGTTGACTGATAAGAGAAGTTTTATTTGAATTTATGTTTTATTTGTCTTCACTATTTTTCACTGTTTGTAGGTAAGAAGGGATAGCTTGTTAACAAGATTTACTTTGATTCATATTTTGTTTTACCTTTAATTTCATTGTTGACTGATAGAAAGGAAAATCCAGAGCATATCTAAACAATCCTTAAAAGGTAAGACACCCTTGATCACTATAAGTAAAAAACTAAGAGCTCTCATAAAATCATCCAAAGCAAATTTTGAGAGAAAAATAGCTAAAGACTCAAAAGACAATCATAAGGCCTTCTTTAGCTATGTTAGAAACCTGGGAGGAAACTCCCAGATATGCTCAGAACTAGTTCAAAATGATGTGAAGATTACTGATCCTACAGACATTGCCAACATACTGGCTGACAGGTTCAGTGCAAACTCTCCCCCCCCCCAAAGGAGAGATATCTATACCAAGCGATTGCAGCCCCCCAAACAT
Source organism: Protopterus annectens (assembly GCF_019279795.1). Taxonomy (NCBI): domain Eukaryota; kingdom Metazoa; phylum Chordata; order Ceratodontiformes; family Protopteridae; genus Protopterus; species Protopterus annectens. The sequence goes on along the minus strand of NC_056744.1, from coordinate 416,864,335 downwards.
CTCCAACGCCCAAGTGAGAACTGCTCTCTCCAAAGCAAAAAACACAGCATCCATGGGACCTGATGGTGTCCCCGGCTGTGTGCTCCACGAACTCAACGAGGAATTAAACCCACAGCTAGGACAGCTGTTTAATCATAGTCTTACCTCTGGATACGTGCAGGGGTGGCGCACTGCAACTGTGGTCCCACTTCACAAAGGCGGTGCCTCCACCGACCCTGGAAATTACCGCCCATTAGCTTGACAAGCCTTATCTGCAAAGCCATGGAGAGGATCATAATGGACCTCATAAATAAAGACATAGGGAATTTGCAGACTTTGGATCCATCCCAGTTTGGCTTTGTCAAAGGCAGATCATGCCTTCTAAACTTGGTTGACTTTTGAAACAGTCACCAAAGCCATTGATGAGGAAAGGCAGTCCATACAGCCTACCTCGATCTGGCGAAGGCCTTCGATACAATACCCCACTCGGGTATCATTGAAAAACTCATCAGCTTAAATGTTAACCCATACATCACAAGATGGGTTGCAAACTGGCTGAGTGACAGAACCCACAGGGTCAGAGTTGCTGGCGCCATGTCAGACTCAAAGCCTGTCACAAGTGGTGTACCACAGGGCTCAGTCCTGGGCCCACTCTTGTTTGGCATCTACTTTTCCAAGTACAAGAAAACACAGGAGGGTTATGGCTGACAAAGTTTGCAGATGACTGCAAACTGGGCCATAGTAGAAAACACATCTGACACAGATATCCTTCAGAAGGGTCTCACAGAAACGGATAACTGGTGCCAGAGTCATGGCCTAAAGTTAAATGCCAAAAAATGCATAGTCATACCCTTCGGGAAAAACAAGGTTACCCCTAGCTACCAAATAGGTGGCAATCCACTGAGCACAGAAGAAGTTATCAGGGACCTGGGGACCCAGGTTGATAGTAGTCTGTCATTCGACACCCATGTAGCTAAAGTAGTTAGGAAGACCTTCTACATTGCCCACCTTATCATGAAGGGATTCTCATCTAGATCAAGGAGGTCATAGTCTCCTACTCATCACTCATCAGACCAATGATTGAGTACAATGCTCCATTGAATGTATCTGACCCGACACTTGCAGCAGCTGGAGAGGCCACAAAAGTTCCTCACCAAAAGGATAAAGGGTCTCAAACATCTGTCCTATGCTGCCCGACTGAAAGAACTCCAGCTCTATTCAGTCGCCACCGCTTGCTCAGAGGTGACCTTTGCCTAACATACAAGGCCATGTCAAACCCAGATTTGATGAATATGCTTCACCTCAAAAATCTAGATCCGTCAGAGTCACAAGGCGGAGACTTAAACCTCGACACGGCTATTAATAGGGCGTGCTGGAGGGATAGATTCATCACCCAAAGACTCCTATGCTGTGGAATAAAATCCGGTATATGTGAGGCAGAGCAGCTGGCCTTGTTCAAGAGAAATCTTGACCAATGGATGGGAGATCGCAGATATACCCCAGGGATTACCTCAGTGTCACTGCTCAACAGAGGCACAGCAAAATAATGGGTATAGTTCCCCATACTAAAGGGGTGGCGTAGGCCACAAAACTATGGGCTAGGCTTGTAAATGCCCTCGGGCAGATAGCCTAGTATGAACCTATGAACCTATGAACCTATGAACCTACCTTGATTTATGATTTATTGATCTTTACTGTTAAAAAGAAGTGCAACTGTGAATGTTAGTGAGCAGAAGCTACTGTGCGTGATGTAAAGGAATTACAGCTTTTGTCTGGCTTGCAGAACTTGTACAGTCAGAACAACTTTACTGTTCGTACTTTAGTATTTAGTTGTAAATTGCTTGTGTGATTTTTGTCATAGTAGTTAAGTTCTCTATGAATTCTGTGGTTACTGATTTTAATTACTTTTTTCATTTACAATATTTTATTCGTTTGAAGCTGAATATGGATTCCTTAAATGAGTATGCAATTAATGATTTTGCTAATGCACAAATATCTTGTATAGTGTAATACATGCTATGCATATTTAACGGTAATACCTGATAACACTGGTGATCTATGTTCCTCGTGTCAAAAGCTGGATGATTTGCTTACCATTGTTAGCGGTAAATCTAGACTAAATGATGATGACTGCACTTGTTCAATTGGCATGGCTTGGAGAACTGTTATTACATATATTAATGACTGGACTGGTGAGGTAAATAATGTTAGGCATATAACAAATAGAACATATTTAGAAAATCATGCATCTATTGTCTGCAAAGATCATTCAACCGCTATGAAACAAGATGATGCCCCTGACAACTTTGAAATTCTGGATGTAAGTATTCAGCAATCTGAGGATCTGGATTGTTTAGAAAGAAACAAAAAAGAAAGAAAGGAGGAAGTTCTCAACAAATAACAAGGAAGAAAAAGAAACTGACTAATGACTGTAAAGGAAAGAGAATACGTAGTAAAAAGGATTCTGCTTTGTTATGTAACACACTGGTGACAGGGAATGATGATATTTTTCTATCAAAAAAACCTTTAGTCTACAGAAAAAGGCATCATTTTTCCAAAAGAGAAGTTAGAAAAAAGAGGCAAGGGGCTGGTGAAAAGGAAGAAATCAAAACTGAATGTGGAAGGATTGGAGAACATTACTGTAAGAAAAAAGAAGAGAAAGACAGATGTTGATTACATGGCTCAAGCTGCGATTTTACAATGCCAGCTGGATGACAATTTAATATACAATGAAAACAGTGGGATTAATAAGACTAATGGTGATGATGATCTATCCTTCGTAACAACTGACAGGGCAGATATTACTGTAGTAGAAGTTGAAGATTCTTCAGAGCTGGTCAGCAAAGATATTCTTGTAATTGGAGATTCAGTTATTAGAGGAACTGATACTTATGTTTGTAGAGAAGATAATGAACATCAAATAGTGTTATGCTTGCCCGGAGCAAAAATAGAAGATGTGAGACAAGCCTTGGAACACCTTAATATAAGGAAGTACAGCTCTATTTTTATTCATGTTGGAACAAATGATCTCATCCGCAAGGACTCTCTGATTGTTAGTAGGGAACTGGCACCCCTCTTAGATAGTATAGCTTGTACTGGTGTTAGGAAATATTTTTCACAAATCAACTACAGAAGGGATAGTCAGGTCACTGTGAATGAAAAGAGTTTTTTTGGGTAAATACCTACATGGAAAAAATGTCCTGTTTTAAAAACTGGAACTGTGTAGAGCATCCAAGCCTAGTTTTGGGCACATGTCAGACGGGATGGCGTATATTTGTCAAGATCAGGGAAGAGAATTTTTGCAGCAGATATTTTGCAATATTTGACAAACACTAGGCAGGATTTTTGCCAGATCGAAAATGATAGCAACATTCGATGCATCTCTGATGGTGGTTAATGCTAGGAGCATTAATAATAAAGTTTTTTATTGTAACATTTGCTATGTTCCCACAAGATTGATGTTGTTATTGTTTATGAATCATGGTTAAAGAACAATGACTGGAAATCAGTTCTGTCGGGATATAAATGTTTTTACTGTAACAGGCATTCTAACAAAAAAATCAGGTTAAGGTGTTATGATAGGGATTAAAGATAGTTATGAGACCTGTGACTATTACATGTTCAGTGGTAACACCAATACTATAGGCTGCATAGCTGTGACAGTAAAGACAACCCTGGAAAATATAACAATTGTTGGAGTGTATAGTCCACAAAATTCAAGTGCAGATGACCTAGAGGAATTCATACATTTCTTACATGAAACAGAAGAGGGAAGAATACTATTTATTGGCTGGGGACTTAAATTTACCGGAAACCGACTGGAATAATATTGATTCAACAACATTAGTAAGGATAGTATTCACAATGTATATTCAAGAACAACAATTGCTTCAGATTGTAAAGAAACATACCAGGGGACGGAACATACGAGACATTGTGTTCCTAAAGAAATTACTGTTACTTCAAGTCAAGTTTTATCACCATTGATGTGCAGTGATCATGGGGTTATAAAGGTTAATTTGTTGCTAGATAATTCTGACAAACTGAAATCTAAGCCAATGCACAGACGGTTAATTACAGATTATATGGAAGCAAAACAGTCACTATGTAAAACTAATTGGACTGAGGTGTTCAGCGGAAAAACTGCAGATGGAATGTGGAAAGTTTTGAAAGAGAAATTGTTTGAGTGCAAAAAATAAAACAAAAAAATGTTTAACATCAGGATCTAGGCATACAATGTCAGGGGGGTATATTTCCATAAGAACAAGATACCTGATTAAGGTGAGAGGCAAAAAATATAAGAAATGGAAGAGAGGTTGTACTACAACTTCAAAAACTGAAATAAACAAGCTGGACAAACAGATTAAGCATAGTGTGAGACAAGGTCAAGAAAAAATTGAAGAAAATTTATATAAAGATATTAAGAATAATAGGAAACCTTTGTATAGATACATAAGATGTGGAAGGAGTAAAGACATACAGATTGATACACTGTGTCAGATACTAAAATTTATTCTCGGACACAACAGATTTATATATATATATATATATATATATATATATATATATATATATATATATATTTACAAAATCTTATGCAAAAGAGTTTGGCTCCACAAAAGGGGTGATAATTTGTCCTAGTGACATCCAGGTAACCTCAAATACTGAGAATCAAATTAGATTATATTGATAAAGAACTGTGTAAACTGGATCCAAACAAAGCACAGGGAGGAGACAGAATTAGTAACAATGACCTGAGAATACTTCAGCAAGAACTTATGGTGCCATTATATCTATTATTCACTAGGTCATATAAATATAGGGAGATTCCTCAAGATTGGAGACATGTGCGTATTAACCCTCTCCTTAAGGGAAAGGGGAGTAGGACAAACCCAGAGTCATATAGACCCTTAAGTCTACTTTCATGTTGTGGAAACATAATGGGGAATCTAATATTGGATAGGTTATTGTCAAAATTGGACAGGCTGGGACTTGAAACCATACATCAGCATGCATATGTTGAAAATAGATCTATTACCACCTTAATATTATGTTCTACAACAATATAACAACACCTATGAACGAAAATTGTGCTGTGATATAATTTATATAGATTTAACTTTAGCATTTGACTGGGTCATACACAAAACACTGATCAATAAATTTGAGATGTACTCTTGAAAAGATGGATACCTGCATGGCTTACAAATAGGACATGGCAAGTATCATACAGCAACTGGACAGGTGAAATTCTTGGTTATAGTCAGGGTGTACCACAGTCTCTGTCCTAGACCCTTACTTGTTTAGATTGCATCTTCCAGACCTAACTTTTTCATCTGAGGCATTCTACAGTCTAAATGCAGACAACCTGAAATTGGGTAACCTGATTACATGTGTTACAGCATGCCTGCAATATAACTTGACTAAATTGACCATTTAGGCGTAGGAGAATAATATGCTGATAAATACATAAAAAAATAAGCATATGAGATTTGGGAGACATAAATCAAAAGGTGAATATTTAATACAGCACACAGTGATTGAAACTGTAGACTCATTTAAGGATCTGGGTATATGGTTAGATCCAGCTATGAATTTTTCTAATCATATCAACCAATTGGTAATGATATTTATAGAACTATAGATAGTATGAAAAAGAGTTATAAAGTTTAGGAAATCTAAAACGATGAAGCCATTGTTTGTTAGTTACATTAGATCCAATCTTGAGTATGGAATAACAATATGGAAACCTTATAAGAAAACAATCATGAGTAAATTGGAAAGAGCACAGCGGAAATATATCAAGGGCATCCATGGATGTGAAAATTTAAATTATTATGAAAGACTAAAGTATCTGAATGTATACAGTGTCTGTTATAGATATCTAAGAGGAGATCTTATTCAGGTATATAGGGCATTTAGAGACAACTACCTCTAGGAATGTTTGGAGTTATCAAAAAGTACAACAGAATCATCAAACAACCTATGCAGAAGATTCTAGAGGAATGAGAATTGTATTAATTGGTTCTCTGAGAGAGTAACTGATGCACAGAGCAGACTACCAAATTACATTAAAGCAAGTACTAGTTTAGATATTTTTAAGGATAGCCTGGACAGTTATTTTGGGAACAAATGTTTTGATATGTTGGCAAGCTAGAAGGACATAATGCCCGTACTTAAAATATTCGTATGCATGTATGTATAATGTTTTTTTCATGATATTTAGTTTTCTGTATCCCTGTCTTACTGGATGTGTTAAAAAGCAATTGACGGAAACTGAGCATATGTGTTTGTTTGGGTCTACTTTACATGGTCGACTTTTCACAAAGTTGACTTTTATATGGCCGAGACCATATGATCGACTTTTGGAAAGCTGACCATGTAAAATAAACACAAAAAAATGCAACGAACACTTACCTTTAAACTGTTAGGAGGGGCAAGCCCCTGCACCTCTGAGGGCTCTGCCCCCACACCCCCCGTAACTTAAATATACCAACTCTGAGATCACACTACAGTGTGGGAGAGGGAAATTTTCCCATTCTGCACTGTACAGAGATAGCGGTTCCCCATGGTCTGCTTTTCAAAAGTCAATCATATGGTCTCAGCCATATGAAAGTCGACTTTGTGAAAAGTCGACCATGTGAAGGGGACCCGTTTGTTCATATCGCGATACTCTAAACTACAGCATACTAATTTATGTACATCAATGTGAGTGGTTATAATGATTACATTAATTGTTTTGCTTCTAAAAGGAAAAAAATGGAATGCTAAGCTGTCAAGAACTGCTTTATTATGCAAGGCTTATTCTCTTTCTACAACATATTTTGTACCCCAGTAATATAACTCCATTTTGATGTTATTTCCCTTCACTACATATCCTCACTGAATTAGAATTGTACAATATTAAAGCCAGGCCTCCTTTCAACATATCTTGGCTTGGGTGTGAGTAGCACATTGATTTTTTTTTTTAAGATGTATGTTCTCTTGTGATTGTTTTTCTGGGTTTGCATATATTCTCAACTAATTTTCTTGATTTTTTTTAAGGAAAAAGTACAAAGAAAATTAGCCTTAGAAACATTGTCATGTATCCCAAGGATTGCAGTCCTATTAAAGACTTGGTAACTTGCCTTGTGGTAGGTGCGGAAGCCAGGCTAAGATCTCCTGAATAGAATTATGTGAACTTTTGCTCTCCATCCTGTGGATGTCACTGCATTGTTTCAAGGTTTTCCATGTGCTCAGTTAAAATGACTTGAACATAGTACTCTTCAACCTGAAATTCTCTATTGGCAGATGAGCACTGCTTAGATGACTGAGCTTACAGTCTTATGACAGGGCAATTTATTTACAGTTTTGTGGGCCGGATCAAATTGTCACTGCCCATGATGCCATTTTGGGTGTGTGGGGGAGGGGTTCAAAGTTTATCAGTCCATCCCTAATGTCATGGTGGATGTAGCCTTTGTGAGTGGTGGTGGGTTAAAAACCATCAAAGATTTACCATTAACAATTTACAGTAAGTAAGCAATGGGTAGAAAAGATGTTGCTGTACTATTATTTGTATACAAAGAAGCCCTTAAACATTTAATTCTAAAGATCCAGATAAAATTGCAGCAAAAGGATGTGTTTACTACATGTCCAACTTCTAAATTTTACACAGGAGACTTTGAAAAATAAAGTTTAAAAAAAGGTAGCATTCTGAAAGTGAATCCAATTGGTTTGCTAAGTTTTGGAGTGCTTTTGTGGATACTTCTTCAGATCTGTGGAGTGTCTATGTTTGTAACATGGGTGGTCTGGTGTTTGTGGTTTAAAGAGGTAAAGTTGCTTCCCTTCTCCTGTCCATTTTAGGGTTTGGTTCTTCACACACCATGGCTGACAGTGGCTAGATTGCATGTGTCCTGTGCTGAACAATATAGAAATGTAGCGATGGTGAGTGTGTGTTGGCTATGTACTTAGGATTAGGTACATTAATGTACTTAACATTGCCAATGAGTTCTAAAATGAAGGCATTGACCAGATTTCACTTTACAGTCCTTTACCCAGGTTTATTTATTTATTTTACATTTGTTTACTGGGATGGTCCGACTGGGACAGAACCTTTCTTCAGCGGAGACCTGGGGCTCCACTCAATTCTTAACATAAAAAAATCCTATTAAAGACTTGGTAACTAATAAAAAAATAAAAACAGTAATAAAACAGAACATGATATGCCAAACTAGTTAAGCAGCATTACAACAGAACATTACATATATAATTCATGCATATACAAAAAACATAAAGGTTAGATAGGAAGTTAAGTTATCATAGAGATTCACCTAAACATGTAAAGCACAGTTAACAATACTTTATATCTTACTGAGTGCTTCAAAGAAATGGATCATGTAAATAGATCTACCTGACTTACTTCCTTAGTTAATTAGCTTTGAACTGAGGGGGATGGCTGGTCATATGAGGTATGGTAGTAGTTGTTTTTTAATTAAAATTGTGCTCATAGTTTACCTATTTCAACTTTAAAGTAGTAAAAGGGCTAACTACTCACTGATGATGGGTTTATGGCGAAATCAAGCTGAAGTGCCGAACCGCCTTGCCATGTGGTCTCTATGGATCACTTGCTTACCATCAGTTTACAGGATCTAAATGCTGTACTAAAGGGAATAATTAGGTTTAACTGTGAAATCCATGCTACTAGTGGGGGTGGAGGGAGCTGCACTACTGAGAACATGGTCAATACACTGGAACTGGGTACTAGCCATTGGCTTAGGGCACATAAAAATAGATTACATAATGAGGCCCAAGGTGGATTCCATGTGAAAGCAGGCTTAAGTAGTGCATGTGTATTAAATTGGGGTCTGAAAGACTTGTCAGTAGCCTAAAGTGATAAGGGACCAAAATGGCCCACAATGTATAGGGTTTGACCAACCTAAGTGGGGTGTAATACAAGCAGCCAACTATGAAGGGATCTAAAGGAGGCTCAACTAGCATCAATCTAGGAGCTGACACAACTAGTGGATCTGGGTCAGAAGCCTTAGGAATTCTGTAATAATTTAAACATCAATTAAAATATTTAAGTACAATTATATTAGGGGGTGGTGGGTCCCCTAGTGCAGCAAGAGCAGATTCTGTGGAAGGATGAACTGGAGGAGGAGGGGGAGCAGAAGTGGACTAAGGAATGGATTGGGAACAGATGGGTTGGAAAAAGATAGGACCTTACAAGGTAATCTCAGGGGTCTAGTGTGCATGAGATCCTATTTATTATGGGCTGATCAATCAAAAGCTTTTTGCATGGGATGGAATAGTGAGCCAGGTTCATCAAGGTTGTAGCTCGTTCTGTGTTAAAATATTATTAAAATAAAAATGTTTAATCCAAAACAGAGATGTTTAGAAAGTAGAAAGAAAGAGATTATGGAGACTTAGGGTTGGACCATAGTTAATGGTATCAAGCCTTGTTGGGCTACAGCTGTCTGCTTTAATGTGTATGTGAGTGGGTGTGTTTGTGTGTGGGGAGGGGTGAGTTGGGCTTCCATCAGTGCTGTCGGAAACATGCTAAAAATGGCTAGGCCTACATGAAGACCAGCTCCAAGTTAACTATTGGCTGTGACATGAGATAAAAAGCCATTTACCATTTCTAGCAAATACAAATGAAATTACAGATGTCTTGGAAACCACTTATAATACATCGATATTAACATTGATAATAACATTGAAATGTAAAACGTTGGGACAAAGAAGACATATAAGTTAAAACAGAAAGGTATATTGGAAGCCAATTTATGTTTACCATTCCTTGATGTGTTCCTTGTTAGGATTCCTTTCCTGTTGTACCTTTTGGGCCTGGGACTAATGAGTTGTTGTCCACCTGTCCAGAGAAAATGTGTTCAGTTTTGCTGGTGATGATGTTTAGTCCTCTGGGGTGTTCATTTGTCTTTCATGTAGGCATGTTGATAGTCTTTGGAGGGGGGTCTGCCAGATTCCTGGTGTGAATTGGGATGTTTGGGTACATGATGTCTTAGTAGAATTTCTTGCTGTCTGGCCTGCAGATGTTTAATATACAGTGGATGAATTCTGTGGTGTTGAGCCCACATACTTTTTTTGCATGTAATCTGATCTGACATTCGAGTTCCTTTTTCTCCAGTTTATCACTGGCACCTACCACAAGACAAGTTACCAAGGCTTTAATAGAGTTCTCCTTTTCACCATAATTTGGTAGCTGTGTAATTACTTGCCACTACAAGACTGGGTAGTACCCTTCTGAGTTTTAAAAAGGGTTACAATCCAGCACAGTTATAAATGTATGGGAGCAAGACATTGAAAGAAAATGAAAGACAAGCTGAATTGTAGTATGTTGCATTGCAAGATGTATTGACTGAAAATTAATGCAAGAATGATTATGTATTTTTTGAAGAAAAGCAACATCTTTTTACTAAAAATAAAGTTCCCCTGGCCAAATGGTACCCTACTGCCAGCATCACTGGCCTGTGCTGCACATGTGCGAATGCTAAGTACCACAAGTACAAAGTAATACTCACTGCACATGTGCGAATGGTAAGTACCACAAGTACAAAGAAGTAATACTCACTGCACATGTGCGAATGGTAAGTACCACAAGTACAAAGAAGTAATACTCACTGCACATGTGCGAATGGTAAGTACCATAGGTACGTAGAAGTAATCCACACAGTGTTTAACACGTTTCTAATAAAACCAAAAAAAAAAAAAGCTTGTTTTGTTAGAGATTCTGTTCAGCACAGAAGCTAACTAAAGTGAGTTAGCAGTGCATAATATACCAAAACTTTAAAATAAAAGTGTTTAATTGCAGTACAGTAAGTGGCTGGCAGTGGATTCTTTGGGACTGTGGACCCTTGGAAGCTGCCCAAATTGTCACTATTATAATCTGCTATGGTGTGACATGGGAGATAAACCTTTAGATGAAGTATATTGCTAGCACTCACAATTAGGGGCAAGTGGAGGAAGAAGTTAAGCGTGTTGATAATGGGCATAACCTGAGACTGAACAGGTGAAGTAGTGATGTAATTGATGAACGTGCTCCTCCTGCAGAGCAATCCCCCAGGAACCTCAGTGAAGAATCTCAATACATGGGCAGCACAGTGATGCAGCATTTAGTGTTGTTGCCTCACAGCAATAGGTTCTCTGGTTCGATTCTTGGCTGGGAATGCCTTCTATGCTGAGTTTGCATGTCCTCCCTGCGTTTGCATGGGTTTCCTCTGGGTGCTCCAGTTTCCTCCCACATTCCAAAGACATGTGTCTGGACCATTTCTCCCTGGATCTCTGCTGAAAATGGGCTCTATCCCAGTCGGACTTTCCCAGTAACCAAATGTTAAATAAATAAATAACTGGATGAAGATTGTTTAAACAATCACTGTGTTGACCAGTGGATGTGTAGCTGTTGTCTACTCATCTTACCAGCTAACATTGATTAATCAGCCTTCTTAAATGATAAGCCTTAGCTAATTATAACATTATTCCATGTCTCTTGTGGATTACCCTGGAATTTATTCATTTCTGGAAAGGTTTGCTCATAAGAGGACAGCATGACTGACCAAAATTCAAAGACAAAGTGGATAAAAGAGTAACACATACCTAGTCATGATATATTGCATATATGCCATGGCTGGTGCTTTGTTATTTTCTTTTTTCTTTGTGTTTTTAATTGTTATTCTCTAACTATTTGTGTAATAAAATAGTTCCTGGAATTATTGCTCTAAATAAATAAATCATAGCCTTAAGACTATAACAACAGTAACTAAACCAGTCCTTTACTTATACACTTTTCAGTACTTGGCAATACCTTTTCAGTAGCTGGCAGTTAGCACAGAGGAATGCAGTGATGGGCTGTTACTGAGCTAGTTCTTGAGGTATAGTGATCGATTCATTCAGCCTTCATTTCCTAATGTGTGGCCTTGAGCAGCTTACTTAACCAGACAGTGCTTTGACGCACTCAGGAAATTGAGCTAGGTTCCTCAATATTCTTCTGGACTCTGCATGCCTAGTAACTACCTATGAACCTATGAAACTTGACAACTATTGAGCAATTTTTCTTAATGGGGCTTTCTCATGTGCTACGAATCCCTTATGTTACATTCCTTGATGACTTCTTATTTTAAGAAGTTTGACTCCATATTGTCGTCTGCCCCACCTCTCCAGAACTTCTACTATGGGGTAGTAGGTCATCTGCTCTTTACAAGCCTGGGCATCCTTGTCAGTTTGGTTGATGACCACCCTGACATATCTTTGTTTCCTGATTTCTAGTGGATGGATGCTCACTGGGGAGTCACTATTCTTCACTTGTTTGGACTTTTCAAGATGAGGTACGGGGTGGGATGAAAACTATGTTCTGTGGGTATGCAATGAGCATGGAGTGAGTCTTCATGGACAGTATTCAACTGCCTCCTAGCAGCAGTAGCTGGCTTGGAGAGTGGTATTGCCTTGTACTCCAACTACATTTTTCCATAATGTCCAATCTTACTTTTAACCATCTCCTAGAATTAACTAAACTGACATATTCATTACCTGCAATAGCAAGAGGCCACCTGCCGATTTATAATTCTTGAGAGTAAAAGCCAGACACCAGGAGTAGTGCTATCATCAATGATGTGGACCAGAGATTTGTACTTTGAGTCTATAACTTCCTTGCTGCAGCTGTGACATCTGTGAATGCATGCATGGATAGACAAGTGCACAATTCCATATATGCCATCTATTATTCCATTGCTAAGCACTGCATAGCCAGTCATAAAGGTCACTGTCTTACCATTCTCCTGAGGTGGTTGTACCATTGGCAACTTTACTTCATCATTCCCAGCTCACCTTCCCTCCCACCCAAAATACTAATCAAACTACATTACTCATTCTTGGAGAGGGCTCCTGGACTTGCTTCAAAGATCTGCCCTGGTCAGGTACTTGTTCTTTCTGTGAATCTGTGGCTAGCCTGCTCAGCCCTCTCCACCTCTGCACCTCCTTGTTGGGAAGGTAACTTCTGAAGAGGTCCTTCTCTGATTAAAGTATAAATTGGGTCACTCAGGTGACTTATCTAGTTTTTTTCACAGAAAGAGCTTGTTCTGTTTCCTGCTGGCGTAGTTGTACACGTGTGTGTGTGTGTGTGTGTGTGTGTGTGTGTGTGTGTGTGTGTGTGTGTGTGTGTGTGTGTGTGTGTGTAGGAGGGGGTTCATACCCCTCCTCAGGTGGTTCCTCTTCCTAGCTGTTCCACTTCCAAAGCTTTAGGGATATAACTTTATGTGTTTTAGCATCATGCAGCTCTGTAAAAGTAAGGGAAGAATTGTGTTTGCCCTTGACTGGGACTCCACTGGGGGCTTAATCAAAGTGGATCCATCAGTTATTGAGCCCTGCTTTACTGAATCACATCTGACTCTGTCTGTGATCTGGTAGGAAGAGCTGAAAATGTCTTGAAAGCTTCTACATAGGGACGCCTAGAACTTGGAATCTGCTTGGTCTTCTAGCTGTGGGCTTTCAGGGTTCTGAACATCTTTTACTGAGTCTTATGTCCACTTGGGGGATTGGAAATAGATCCTGCCCTGGGTATTTGCGGGGAACAGGATGGGATCTAAGACCTGAGTTATTATCAGAACCCACTTCATGGGCTGCCCTCTGTTTTTGTGGAATGTCCCCCAGGAATCTTGAAACTCTGGTGTGATTGGCATGACAATCAGTGATACAATGCTGTTCCTATGTTAAAGGAGTCCAATCAGTGGGAGTGATAGCCTTCCTCTCTAATATCTCAGTGCTCTGGGAGCTTAAAAAAGGTAAGTTCCTTCTCTCCTATGGGCAGGAATTAACCCTCTGCCTCATTACCACTTCTACTGAGAATATGGTCCTGTCCATCGTCAAGCCTTTCTTTACCAAGTTCTCTGTGGAGCTCAGGAAGGGATGCTCCACATTTATAACTGAGCTGTATTTTGAGGTTTTCAGACAGAAACAGTGAATCCTGTGCTGGACTAGTAGATCCTACTGACAGACCAGTGGAGTGCTGGGATTCTGCTATGGTGGTGATGGATTCGATGCTTGACATCACTAGGTTTTATTTGTGCTTGCCTTGGCCAGGCTTTTCATTTATTTTATTTATTTGAATTTGTTTACTGGAAAAGTCCAACTAGACTGAAGCCTCATTTCATTGGAGCTCTTGGGGAAAAACTCCAATAAATGTACACAATATAACAAACTCCAGAAAATACAAAAATTATGACATTTAACATCTTGGAAGTATGGTAACAGTATAAATCAAAGATATAGAAAGTACAAAATTCACAAAACAAATAATAAGGTATATGCAATAATATTTAGACCATATAAAGGTCTAGGCCACAGTGAGAAAATGTTGAATTATATATACAAAAGCAGGGAAAGGTAGGTCATAGATGAAAATGCAAAATAGTCTGGGGCCTAAGATGGATCAAGTGGATTCCCACTGGGATTAGGAGAAACGTGGACATGGCACAAAGCCATTTAACACTTTTTGTCTTGTTAGACAGCTAAGATTTGAAATAGGAACAACAGGAGAAGGAGAGACCTAGTTGTGAAAGTTTATGAATGAATTTATGATGAGAAACAGTATTAAATGCTTCAGCTATATCGAAAATATGGTTGACATTAAGTTGTTACTATTTTTAAGAAGGTGAGGATGATAGTAGAGCAGAATCTGTGCTATGAGGGGGGTGACAACCATGTTCATATGCAGGAAGAATTCAAATGAAGTAATGTGGCATGCATACATTTTTCCAGGATCTTGGAAGGTGGTAAAATGATAATATTAGGTCCAAAATGATTTAGATTTGTTCAACTTCCACCCTTATGGAGTGGCAGTATATAGGATTGTTTCTATGGTTTAATTTCCCCAAATCTTGTGGGTTTCTAATATCATAATAAGAATGGACCCCATTCTTAAGTCAGGGTATAATTAAAATTCATGAAATTAGCATTGTTTCAGTTTCTGATGTTAGACAATAGTGCTCTCTGTAGCACCCACAATGCTTTGCCCAGAACGATCTCCTTCTTCAATTCATATGGAGTTGCGTGTATTGGCAGCATATCTAATTATAACTATACATTATTTTTTATTAGTTCCATTGCTCCTACTACTAATGAAACTGCTTGGGCATCCTTCTTCCACATTACTCTCATTTCTGCCTGCAAATCTTGCTATTTTATGACTTTGTGTCTCTCTGTATGTGAGACACTGCAATCACTAGACATTGCAATTTCTTTGATCAATGCTATTTTTGCCTTTTTTCATGGACTACTATATCTAGTTTTCTTGCATCTAGTTTTTGAATTGTTGGTAATACATGATCCCATGTTATATACACTTCATTGTTCTCTATAATGCTTTGTGGTTCATGTTTCCAATGCTTGTCAGCTACTTCTACATTGTAGCATTTGCACAATCCCCAGTGCAACAATCTTGCCACATTATCGTGCCTTTCAGTATACAGACCCTCTGCCATGAGTGTATCACACCCAGTAACAAGTTGTGCGACTGTTTCTAATTTATTTTTTACAAAGCCTACATTTGTCTGTTTCTCTTACATGTTCAATGGACTTGCAAACAAACATGTACATAGTCCATGATCCCAGACGCCATTATTAACTTGTTATCCTTTGGTTTCAACTCACCCGTCCTTAACTATTCTTGCATTAGTTCTTGATCAATATGAGGTTATTCCAGGAGTTTTCTGTACTTGCAACTACATTTAAGTCTTTTCCACATTCTTGCCTTCTGCTTGGAGCCTTCTCATCTTCTTTCTTTTTTTTTGTTAGCACATTCATTTGCTTCCCGATTTTGGTCTACTTTGGCTTGATTTCCATCATACTTGACAACAATATGCTTCTGATAAACTAAGTAAGGAAGTCATCTTAGATCTAGTCTCTGTGGACCCCACCTTTTTACCTCTGAATGGTGTTATGCCCTCTTGAACTCTCTCTTCAAAGTTCTTTTCAACTTTCCCTTATGGTACTTGTCTGCTATCGGTATTGTGTCAGTGTTTAGCCTTAGATGGAGTTTATCACCGGCTTTGGGCTGCATTCAGAAACAACCCAACTCCAGGAAGACCTGATCCCGACGCACTGGTGGCTGCCACTGGTCTCACACTGCCCACAGACTGAGCCTTGATCACAAGGACTTGGCCCCCTGGGTGGCACTGGGGAGATGGACTTCTGTATGCCACATTTCCCTGTGCCCGTTGCCCAGGCAGGGATTTGGGCACTGGGCCCTTCCCTTTTCACTCGCCATTACTGAGGGAATCCTGGTTAGTTTCTTTTCCTCTGCTTAGTAATATGCTTAAATTTGGTGGGTCACCACATCTGATCTGCGTTCGCATTCTGAGCATGGTCAGAGGAGGGCAGCAGGCCCACAGGGACAGAAGGATGGACATGCCACCCCTCCCCTGGCCCACGCTCCTGCTATTGCTGGACTCCAGGTGGTAGAAGAGGGCTGATGTGGCCCCAGCATGTGGGAACTGGGTGGGCAGACATCAGGCTGTTCCCCCATGGCGTGGCTTGGGGCAGCAGCAGAAACTCATCTCCTCTGTCTGCATCTCACCCTGGGGGGACAGGGGGGCTTGTGATGGGCTCCCTTGACTCCCCAGGCATGCCCTTACTGGGAGTGGGACACCCCCAGGGGTGATGGAAGGCACGATGACCCTCAGACAGGCGTAGCTCCAGGAGTAACCGAGAACTCCAAAGTGCATTCAAAATGTTGATGATCAATGTGTCCTGCAATTCACATTAGTTTTCACAGCTAGCTGCCTTCTTCATCAATGCACGAACTAAGTGATTCACTGCTCAGAGCTGTACAGTTCGCTTGTTGGTTGCTGGGGGCATTGCTGCCCATGCGGCATTGCACTGGGAGATGAGCATGCGAGGTTTCAGGGGTATCATTGTGGGTGCCCGAATTGGGGGTACTGGCCCCGCCCCATGGGATGGCAGGGAGTCCCATGGTGACCGGCACACAGCCGTAATGCTGACCTTCTGGGTCTTCAAACAGATGCCTTGCGGGGAGCAGGGTGTCCTCCTCAGGTACCCATGACTGCCGTCAAGTGGAGAGCATACCAGTGTATGCCCCCAGAGTGGCCCCACAAGGCCAGAGTGGGGGGTGTAGTGTCCCCTCACCAGGAAAGCACCCACCCCCTTCCATGTGAGGAGTTGGTCACCCCCGAGCCTCATGGCGGACTGCACCGCTGGGCCAGGCATCCCCTTTGCAGCCGTCCCCTCAGGGCAGCAGAGGAGCACCTGCACCCCCCCACTGCATGGATGGGACCCCCTCCCATGGCTGAAATGCTGACCTTTTGGGTCTTCAAACTTGCTCCCCGTGGGAAGCAGGGCATCCTCCTCAGGTACCCACAGCCACCATTGAGGATAGAGGACAGTGGTGTATGCCCCCCAGGGTGGTCCCACATGGCTGGAGGGGTGGGTGTAGCTTCCCCTCACTGGATGGCACCTTCCCCTTCCCACGTGAGGAGTTGGTCACCTCTGGGGTGCATGGCAGACTGCACCGCTGGGCTTGGTGCCCCCTCCACAGCCATCGTCTCAGGGTGGCAGAGGAGCACCTGCACCTCCTGCTGTGTGGATGGGACCCCCTCCCTCTTGCTACCAGGAGGTGAGGGGGGGATGGATGCCTCCACCTAGGTGGGTGCAGAGAGGCAGAGAAGGTTGGGGAGGTGGAGCGAGGGGAGGCGGTACCTGTGGATAGCGCAGTCCTGCATGCTCCATGTTAATGATCTTTCCACAGATTCACCTATGGAAACCTTGTTACAACTTTTACTTCTTCTAGATAGCCAAGTTTGATCATGTTCTTGGTGCACCATCGGGGCTGTGACCGACTCCAGTGGGACCAATCCAAGGACCTCACTAAACCATCCTATTGGTAGTAATGACAGATGGTGTGTACAGAGGCAGGGACTTAATCAATGTGAACTTATGACCTGCACTTACTGGAAATTCTTTGTTCGTGGGGGAATAATTGCAATCTCCAGTCCCTATCATGAATGGGGTTCAGAGGATTACCCGGACCTGTCAGCCAAAGGTAAACACATGTTGATCCATTCAGTGTAGCACGAGTGCAGCCCAGGATATCTAAGGGCATCACAGACCTGTTATTGCTCAATTTCATGTGGCTGAAAGCCACTTGCCCCTCTAAGATGATGGAGATGACCGCATGGGGTCACGTAACTAGTTAGCATGGCAGAGTATTGTTTGTTATCGGAATTAACCTGACAAATCACTCCACCAACTAAGAATGGCCATGCACCACCACTAACAGTATTGACAAAGAGCTATCAATCTGTCAATCCTTTCCGTGCCCGGGCTGGATGGGATTTCCCATTGTGAGTCAAATTAAGATGCAGGCTCCACTCCTGGTGGTGCCCTTCCATCAATTCCTTTAAGTTTCAGCTTTGCAACCATACTCCCCCTGGAACCCAAAGACTTTGATTTCCCAGAAGCTCCCAGGCAGGTCATGGGAATAACACCACTGGATCACTAGTCGGCATCATTTATGGTTGGAACTATGATGGTATTTGATTGCCTTCGAGCCTCCAACTTTCATTCTTGATTAATGAAAACATTCTTGGCAAATGCTTTTGCTTTTGTTCGTCTTGCGCCAGTCCAAGAATTTCACCTCTAGTGGCACAGTATGAATGCCCCAGACTATCCCTCTTAATCATGGCTCCAGTTCTGAAAAACAGCAAAACAGAACCAGAGTCCTATTCCATTATTCCTAGATGAAGTATCCAGGTGACCAGCCACTTTGAATACCCTAATTTTTTCAAAGTATTCTTCATGTTTTAAAACTTTTACTATGTTGAGATCTGGTGAGGTCAGCAGATATGTATGCAATTCTATGACTGCAGATCTATACATGTAATCAATTTTGAGGAGGCCTGTGCCTCCTTCTGAATGAGGAATATATATATATATATATATATATATATATATATATATATATATATATATATAATCTTGGTAAACACTGATTTTTGTATATCATTTGATAAGCATGAAGAATTGTTCTTGTCCAACTGATCCAATAACTTTTGGGGCCAGTCAATCACCACAAAGCTGTAACTTAAAATTGGAAGAGCAAATTGGTTTATAGCTTGGACTTTGTTCCTAGATGTCAGGACTGTTTTTAATATTAATTTTAGTCTTCTAAAATATTATTTACTGAGTTTTCTTCACATTTTTTTATGTTTTATTGTTGATACCTCATCTAAATTAGCCCTAGGTGTGAGTGCGTGCATGTGTGTGCCTTCTGTGGAAGGTTGGGCGATGGGCTGGCAACTCAACACCGCAAAACTCCACTGCCAATCATGAGCAGACAGGTGATCCACTGTGGCAACCCCTAACCGGGAAAAGCCGAAAGAAGAAGAAGAAGATTGTTGATACCTCATCAGTTGGCAAATATTCATGCACTCCCTTCTACTCAAATTCCTTTATGTCACATTCCTGTCCCAGACTGATATTTTCTTGGTGCTTCAGATTTTCTGCTTTAAATGTTGCTTTTGCATATTTACTAAGACCAAATAATATTCTTATATCGTCTGAAAAGGTTTTGGCCACTTGCACTTGTGCTTTCAGCTCATCATCTGATGAGCTATACAATTTTAAATCATCTACAAAGAGAAGATGAGAAGTCTTCACACTTTGTTGTTTTCTGGGAGCCAAACTGTAACCATGGCCTGATCTGTTAAATAAACAGCTCAATGGGTTAGTAGCAAGACAAAAGAGCAGTGGTGGCAAAGAGTAACCCTGGAATATCCCCCTTTGAACTTTTATCCCCATAATTATAATTTATCCTTTATCATGGTTTAGCTGCAAAGTGGTTTGCCACTGTTCCATGGTCACTATTATGTAATTGATCAATATAGGGTACATATTATACATATGTAAGCACTTTTTTATCCATGGACGTGGGATGCTGTCAAAAACTTTTTTTGTAATCTATCTATCCGTGACATAGATTCTTCACCTTCACCTTCATTCACTTCTTCATTATGACCTTTTTTAATAACATATCTTCCTTTGTTCCATATGACTTTCTTTTGTTACCCTTTTATTTTGTTGCCATGATTGAGGTTTTTATTCTAAATGATTATAAACTCTTTTGTCATCAATTCCAGTAAATAGTTTATACATCGTCAGAAAACAAGTTATTGGTCTACAGTTTTTAGGATAGCTTGCAGATTAACTCTTATGGAAGAGTATCAGTTTTCCTGTTGTTAACCAGGTTGTTGTTTGTTTGGAATGTGCATATACATATTTCTTACTCAGGACTAAATCTTCATGCAAAAGGTTAGTACCATTAGCCAGAAGCTGGGTACTGCATCTAGGCCTAGGGATTTCCAGGTGGAAGCTTTTCTTAATTTTGTTTCAGTTTCTCTGGCCATTACTTCATCCCATTTCATATCCTGTACATTTGAACTTTTTATTGTTTCCGTTATTTATTATATCCATTCAGCATCTTTGTTATGTTTCACAGGGTCTTCATAGATATATCTCCAAAATGTGTCTAGTTCTTCTTTTTTGGTGGCATTTATATTACTTTTGCTTTATTTCCCATTAATATATAGAACTTTTTTGGCCATCAATGAATTGATTATTTTATACTTTTCCTTTATATTTATCTGTATATCTCCTAAGTTCTTCTGCCTGCCCTGAAATCTTTAGTTTATTATTTGCAGGAATGTGTGATACATCTGGGTCTGTTCAGATACTGCACATTACTTTTATCACGTCTATCTTTCTAAGTATTTTTGTTGATCTGTTCTCTCTTCCATACTCTTTTTGCAGTGACACTTCTTGTCTTAATTGCTTTATAGTTTTCTCTATTTGATACTTCCATGATGGCATTTGATTTCTTACCTTTCCTTCCCTTAATACACTGTGTTCTTGTTTAAAGACGTTATCTTTTATTACTTTAGCTGCACAGTAGTATATCTTATTTAGGTCTATCACATGAATTTCTCTCAATAGTCTTGATTACAGTGTTCATTTGTATTATCAGACTTCTAACATTTTGTGTCTTATTGACTTTCTGTAATCTATTTCTTTCATCAATCTTAATTTGTCTGTCTATCTCTTGCTCTCTGTTTCTTGCTGGCATTCTACAGAAATTTCCAGGACATCTTCACGATATATATTCTCTTCAGCTGCATCCTGCGTCATCTGTTGCTCTTTCATATGGGAACTCACTGGCCTATCACTCCACAGCATTGACTATGTCAGAGTTGCCACAGTTTCCCATTCCTTCCCTTGCTGTGCAACTCCAACTGAACTTTTGTACTGGTTTCCTACTGTTTCCAGCATTGAAGAACATGAGATCTTGGTATAGCTCTATTAATGATAATGGAATTTGTATAAGCTTTTGTGTTCACAGCATGTTTGACATATTCGTGGTGTAGATTATCAGGAAGTAGTCTTTTGGGCTTCAATTTGGAGAGATAAGACGGCACTGGAAAAGTTAAATGAACAGTTAAGGTGGGAAGGAGAGGTGGCAACCTGGATGAAGTGGCTATTGAAGAGACAGGCTCTACCATTGTCAGAGTTAGTGGGCTGCAAAATCTTCAGTGTCTTGCTTGATTTGAAGGTTGCATACTCTGGTGAAAAGGAGCAATGTAGTGAGTATGGGGAATGTGTGTACTTATCTTATTAATGTGTGAGTTCATCATGTGTCATCATGAGTGCACATTTTTTTCCTGAATGGAAGAACTTCCTGAAAAAAAATTACATGATTGGTGGAGCGTGGCGATAAAGCCAACAAAAAGGATGTCACCCCACAGTACAGCTTATGTTTTTTTATACACTTTATTGAACATTTCAAAACATACCATACCATCATTGCTCAGACTTACCAAAACATTTTATTTTTATGTTAATCCTTTTTGTACAATAATAATATTGGTAGAAATACACTTTATATAACAAATATAACAAAGCTTAACATAACATTCTTCATTTTATATACATATTGCAACCCTTACATTTCAGCACTGTAATATTAATTCACATTTCTGTTTTCCACTAACTCCACCCATCTTAAGGAGAGAGATCTATCCATTTTTTAACTTCATCTCCTGACCAGGCATATCTACTAATGAAACATGACGCATAAGTTATGACACCCACTCTACCCCTAGAACCTGACAAAATTCACTTGTAGATATTATAAATGTTTCCATCTGATGTGCCTGTTAAGTATTTTCACACATTCCTGCTTTACATTTTCCCTATTTTTTCTTATCAATAAGGGCTTTTTGTACATGTTTAGTTTCTCAGTTATTGGGCTTCCATCTCTTCTCTCCAGCTTATATGACCCTCCCAGCTTTTAGCTGTAATACTTCTTACCTATCCTCCCAGATACAGTAAAAGTACTTTATTTTTGCTCTCTGCACCAGTTCTTCTCTTCACGTAACCCCAAGAGTATGAACTTCCATCAAGTTGGGGCTACCTTCTCAAAAACTCTTTCCCAATCCACTAGACAACTATTCCTTAAATGTTTAACTGTCTGGCGCTCCCAAAACAAATACAAACTTCCTGCCTCTTTTTCTCCACATCTCCAACATTTTTACTTCCCCTCTTTCCAACATCTCTGTAACTAAAAATAAAAGTTTTGAAGCACCTATGTAATCATTGCAAATACTGATCACATATCATAAATACAGCTTTTAATTTATTGCACCTTCTCAATACTTCACTCCATTCTTCTTCAGATATAATTATTCTCTCTGTTTCCTTCTTAATTTTCCATTCCCTGGCCATATTTACTATCCAATAACCTTGCATTATCTTTCACATTTATGTCCCGGGTACAAATCCCTTTTTTCTTGAGTAATATAATTGATTATTTCTTCATTGCACGAGTACTTATTAACCAAGTCTTAGCAGCAAATTTCAGTTGCATATAGAACAACGTATATGTTAGGAATTTATATTTTTGCATTGGCATAGTGCAGTCTTTATATTCAAATAACTTACAGAGCACTGTACTTTAGTAGGTCAAATCAATGAGTTAAAACAGAGCTATATATTGTTGATGACAATTTGATTTGATCAGTTACTCATCACATGCTTTATGATTCTGAACATTCAAAATTAAACAAAGACTAAACTGTAATAAAAAAGTGACACAGCTCTTGCATCTAGTCGGCCTAGACAATGACTCAATAAGTAAACAAATTACATGTTTTTATTTATTTATCTGTTTACTTATATTTGTTTTCCAGGGTATAGAACTGATGTCCATGGACCTTCATGTTCAGCCTGGGAGCTGTGTCTGGTTAAGTGACTTGCTCACAGTGACACAGCTAGGTAATGGATGCCGAGGGCATCAAACCTTGCACCTCTGGACCACAGGAAACAGCTCATTAACTCGTTATTTGAAACATAAAAGTATTTATTAGTGAAGCAATTTGTTTTCTTTACTTTTTTCTTCTACGCATACATTCATTGCTATTTAGTTATTTGTATTTTCTTGTATAAAAGAAAAAACAAACAGCAGTAATGCACAGGCAAGAAAAATGTGTTGTTACTCTGCAATTTTTGATTTAAATATTACAGGCTAATCTTTAAAGTACTGGCCCAGTGAAGCTGCTATTAAATGTACACTTGGAGGACAATGTTCAGCATGGCTTGGGCTGTCAGGATCTGGACACTGGGGATAGTGTAATGTCCCATGAAATGGTCTACTGTAGGAATGGATATTTTGTTGTTGTGAATACAGATATCAGTAAGCATGCAACTAGCAGAAAAAAGCTAAGCATAGCATACTGTCTGTGCTATGATGCTGCCAGTGTGCCACCCTCTGTAGGCACCAGAGTGACCAACAATGTCCTGCAGTGTGGCACAGATGCCCTGTATACATACCAGTATGACCCACACTCAGCCTCTGCTCTCCTAGCATGTATACAGGGCAACATTTCAGTTACTTTTTGTCTTGTATACTGTAGCCATTACACTTTGTTACATCCAGTGTTAATGATAAGATTACTTTCCTGACATAAATCCAGGGCTTATCTATACAATCCTACCTTGATTTGTGATTTACTGTGAAGTTGACTGGTAAGACAAGTTTTATTTGAATTTATATTTTATTTGTTATCACTATTTTTACTGTTTGCAGGTAGGAAGGGATAGCTTTTTAACAAGATTTACTCTGAGTCATATTTTGTTATTTTACCTTTAATTTCACTGTTGTTTGCTAGAAAGGAATAGGTTTTAGAGAGGCAAGTTCTCGCTATCCCAAGGGGCCTAGACAGCTATAAATCCACACAGACTTCAGAGAGGAAAATCCAGAGCATAGCTAAACAACCCTACCTTGGTTTGTGGTTTACTGTGAAGGTGACTGGTAAGAGAAGTTTTATTTGAATTTATATTTTATTTGTTATCACTGTTTTTACTGTTTGTAGGTAGGAAGGGATAGCTTTTTAACAAGATTTACTCTGATTCATATTTTGTTATTTTACCTTTAATTTTACTGTTGGTTGTTAGAAAGGAATAGGTTTTAGAGAGGCTAGCTCTAGCTATCCCAAGGGGCCTAGACAGCTATAAATCCATACAGACTGCAGAGAGGAAAATCCAGAGCATATTTAAACAACCCTACCTTGGTTTGTGGTTTACTGTGGAGTTGACTGATAAGAGAAGTTTTATTTGAATTTATGTTTTATTTGTCTTCACTATTTTTCACTGTTTGTAGGTAAGAAGGGATAGCTTGTTAACAAGATTTACTTTGATTCATATTTTGTTTTACCTTTAATTTCATTGTTGACTGATAGAAAGGAAAATCCAGAGCATATCTAAACAATCCTACCTTGGTTTATGATTTATTGATCTTTACTGTTAAAAAGAAGTGCAACTGTGAATGTTAGTGAGCAGAAGCTACTGTGCGTGATGTAAAGGAATTACAGCTTTTGTCTGGCTTGCAGAACTTGTACAGTCAGAACAACTTTACTGTTCGTACTTTAGTATTTAGTTGTAAATTGCTTGTGTGATTTTTGTCATAGTAGTTAAGTTCTCTTTGAATTCTGTGGTTACTGATTTTAATTACTTTTTTCATTTACAGTATTTTATTCGTTTGAAGCTGAATATGGATTCCTTAAATGAGTATGCAATTAATGATTTTGCTAATGCACAAATATCTTGTATAGTGTAATACATGCTATGCATATTTAACGGTAATACCTGATAACACTGGTGATCTATGTTCCTTGTGTCAAAAGCTGGATGATTTGCTTACCATTGTTAGCGTAAATCTAGACTAAATGATGATGACTGCACTTGTTCAATTGGCACGGCTTGGAGAACTGTTGTTACATATATTATTGACTGGACTGGTGAGGTAAATAATGTTAGGCGTAGAACAAATAGAATATATTTAGAAAATCATGCATCTATTGTCTGCAAAGATCATTCAACTGCTATGAAACAAGATGATGCCCCTGACAACTTTGGAATTCTGGATGTAAATATTCAGCAATCAAGAACTGGATTGTTTAGAAAGAAACAAAAAAGAAAGAAAGGAAGAAGTTCTCAACAAATAACAAGGAAGAAAAAAGAAACTGACCAATGAATGTAAAGGAAAGAGAATATGTAGTAAAAAGGATTCTGCTTTGTTATGTAACATACTGGTGACAGGGAATGAAGATATCTGTCTATCAGAAAACCCTCAGTCTACAGAAAAAAGCATCACCTTTCCAATGGAAAAGGTAGAAAAAAGGGGCAGGTGAAAAGGAGGAAATCAAAACTGAACATGGAAGGATTGAAGAACATTACTGTAAGAAAAAAGAAGAGAGAGACATGTTGACTACATGGCTCAAGCTGTGATTTTACAATACCACCTGGATGACAATTTAATACACAATGAAAACAGTGGGATTAATAAGACTAATGGTGATGATGATCTATCCTTCGTAACAACTTACAGGGCAGATATTACTGTAGTAGAAGTTGAAGATTCTTCAGAGCTGGTCAGCAAAGATATTCTTTTAATTGGAGATTCAGTTATTAGAGGAAATGATACTTATATTTGCCGAGAAGATAATGAACATCAAATAGTGTTGTGCTTGCCAGGAGCAAAGACAGAAGATATGAGACAAGCCTTGGAACACCTTAATGTAAGGAAGTACAGCTCTATTTTTATTCATGTTGGTACAAATGATCTCATCCGCAAGGACTCTCTGATTGTTAGTAGGGAACTGGCACCCCTCTTAGATAGTATAGCTTGTACTGGTGTTAGGAAATATTTTTCACAAATCACCTACAGAAGGGATAGTCGGGTCACTGAGAATGAAAAGAGTTTTTTTGGGTAAATACCTACATGGAAAAAATGTCCTGTTTTAAAAACTGGAACTGTGTAGAGCATCCAAGCCTAGTTTTGGGCACATGTGTTCAGACGGGATGGCGTATATTTGTCAAGATCAGGGAAGAGAATTTTTGCAGCAGATATTTTGCAATATTTGACAAACACTAGGCAGGATTTTTGCCAGATTGAAAATTATGGCAACATTCGATGCATCTCTGATGGTGGTTAATGCTAGGAGCATTAATAATAAAGTTTTCTTATTGTAACATTTGCTGTGTTCCCACAAGATTGATGTTGTTATTGTTTATGAATCATGGTTAAAGAACAATGACTGGAAATCAGTTCTGTCGGGATATAAATGTTTTTACTGTAACAGGCATTCTAACAAAAAAATCAGGTTAAGGTGTTATGATAGGGATTAAAGATAGTTATGAGACCTGTGACTATTACATGTTCAGTGATAACACCAATACTATAGGTTGCATAACTGTGACAGTAAAGACAACCCTGGAAAATATAACAATTGTTGGAGTGTATAGTCCACAAAATTCAAGTGCAGATGACCTAGAGGAATTCATACATTTCTTACATGAAACAGAAGAGGGAAGAATACTATTTATTGGCTGGGGACTTAAATTTACCTGAAACCGACTGGAATAATATTGATTCAACAACATTAGTAAGGATAGTATTCACAATGTATATTCAAGAACAACAATTGCTTCAGATTGTAAAGAAACATACCAGGGGACGGAACATACTAGACATTGTTTGTGTTCCTAAAGAAATTACTGTTACTTCAAGTCAAGTTTTATCACCATTGATGTGCAGTGATCATGGGGTTATAAAGGTTAATTTGTTGCTAGATAATTCTGACAAACTGAAATCTAAGCCAATGCACAGATGGTTAATTACAGATTATATGGAAGCAAAACAGTCACTATGTAAAACTAATTGGACTGAGGTGTTCAGCGGAAAAACTGCAGATGGAATGTGGAAAGTTTTGAAAGAGAAATTGTTTGAGTGCAAAAAATAAAACAAAAAAATGTTTAACATCAGGATCTAGGCATACAATGCCAGGGGGGGTATATTTCCATAAGAACAAGATACCTGATTAAGGTGAGAGGCAAAAAATATAAGAAATGGAAGAGAGGTTGAACTACAACTTCAAAAACTGAAATAAACAAGCTGGACAAACAGATTAAGCATAGTGTGAGACAAGGTCAAGAAAAAAACTGAAGAAAATGTATATAAAGATATTAAGAATAATAGAAAACCTTTATATAGATACATAAGATGTGGAAGGAGTAAAGACATACAAATTGATACGCTGTGTCAGATACTAAAATTTATTCTCGGACACAACAGATTATATATATATATATTTACAAAATCTTATGCAAAAGAGTTTGGCTCTACAAAAGGGGCGATAATTTGTCCTAGTGACATCCAGGTAACCTCAAATACTGAGAATCAAATTAGATTATATTGATAAAGAACTGTATAAACTGGATCCAAACAAAGCACAGGGAGGAGACAGAATTAGTAACAATGACCTGAGAATACTTCAGCAAGAACTTATGGTGCCATTATATCTATTATTCACTAGGTCATATAAATATAGGGAGATTCCTCAAGATTGGAGACATGCGCGTATTAACCCTCTCTTTAAGGGAAAGGGGAGTAGGACAAACCCAGAGTCATACAGACCCTTAAGTCTACTTTCATGTTGTGGAAACATAATGGAGAATGTAATATCGGATAGGTTATTGTCAAAATTGGATAGGCTGGGACTTGAAACCATACATCAGCATGCATATGTTGAAAATAGATCTATTACCACCTTAATATTATGTTCTGCAACAATATAACAACACCTATGAACAAAAATTGTGCTGTGATATAATTTATATAGATTTAACTTCAGCATTTGACTGGGTCATACACAAAACACTGATCAATAAATCTGAGATGTACTCTTGAAAAGATGGATACCTGCATGGCTTACAAATAGGACATGGCAAGTATCATACAGCAACTGGACAGGTGAAATTCTTGGTTATAGTCAGGGTGTACCACAGTCTCTGTCCTAGACCCTTACTTGTTTAGATTGCATCTTCCAGACCTAACTTTTTCATCTGAGGCATTCTACAGTCTAAATGCAGACAACCTGAAATTGGACAACCTGATTACATGTGTTACAGCATGCCTGCAATATAACTTGACTAAATTGACCATTTAGGTGCAGGAAAATAATATGCTGATAAATACATAAAAATAAGCATATGAGATTTGGGAGACATAAATCAAAACGTGAATATTTAATACAGCACACAGTGATTGAAACTGTAGACTCATTTAAGGATCTGGGTATATGGTTAGATCCAGCTATGAATTTTTCTAATCATGTCAACCAATTGGTAATGATATTTATAGAACTATAGGTAGTATGAAAAAGATTTATAAAGTTTAGGAAATCTAAAACAATGAAGCCATTGTTTGTTAGTTAAATTAAATCCAATCTTGAGTATGGAATAACAATATGGAAACCTTATAAGAAAACAATCATGAGTAAACTGGAAAGAGTACAGCGGAAATATATCAAGGGCATCCATGGATGTGAAAATTTAAATTATTATGAAAGACTAAAGTATCTGAATGTATACAGTGTCTGTTATAGATATCTAAGTGGAATTCTTATTCAGGTATATAGGGCATTTAGAGACATCTACCTCTGGGAATGTTTGGAGTTATCAAAAAGTACAACAGAATCATCAAACAACCTATGCAGAAGATTCTAGAGGAATGAGAAGTGTATTAATTGGTTCTCCGAGAGAGTAACTGATGCACAGAGCAGACTACCAAATTACATTAAAGCAAGTACTAATTTAGATATTTTTAAGGATAGCCTGGACAGATATTTTGGGAACAAATGTTTTGATATATTGACAAGCTAGAAGGGCATAATGCCCGTACTTAAAATATTCGTATGCATGTATGTATAATGTTTTTTTCATGATATTTAGTTTTCTGTATCCCTCTCTTACTGGATGTGTTGAAAAGCAGTTGACGGAAAATGAGCATATGTGTTTGTTTGGGTCTACTTTACATGGTCGACTTTTCACAAAGTTGACTTTTATATGGCCGAGACCATATGATCGACTTTTGGAAAGCTGACCATGTAAAATAAATACAAAAAAATGCAACGAACACTTACCTTTAAACTGTTAGCAGGGGGGCAAGCCCCCCTGCACCCCCTGTGGGGGGCTCTGCCCCCACACCCCCCGTAACTTAAATATACCAACTCTGAGATCACACTACAGTGCAGGAGAGGGAAATTTTCCCATTCTGCACTGTACAGAGATAGCGGTTCCCCATGGTCTGCTTTTCAAAAGTCGATCATATGGTCTCGGCCATATGAAAGTCGACTTTGTGAAAAGTCGACCATGTGAAGGGGACCCGTTTGTTCATATCGCGATACTCTAAACTACAGCATACTAATTTATGTACATCAATGTGAGTGGTTATAATGATTACATTAATTGTTTTGCTTCTAAAAGAAAAAAAAATGGAATGCTAAGCTGTCAAGAACTGCTTTATTATGCAAGGCTTATTCTCTTCCTACAACATATTTTGTACCCCAGTAATATAACTCCATTTTGATGTTATTTCCCTTCACTACATATCCTCACTGAATTAGAATTGTACACTATTAAAGCCAGGCCTCCTTTCAACATACCTTGGCTTGGGTGTGAGTAGCACATTGATTTTTTTTTTTAAGATGTATGTTCTCTCGTGATTGTTTTTCTGGGTTTGCATATATTCTCAACTAATTTTCTTGATTTTTTTTAAGGAAAAAGTACAAAGAAAATTAGCCTTAGAAACATTGTCATGTATCCCAAGGATTGCAGTCCTATTAAAGACTTGGTAACTTGCCTTGTGGTAGGTGCGGAAGCCAGGCCAAGATCTCCTGAATAGAATTATGTGAACTTTTGCTCTCCATCCTGTGGATGTCACTGCATTGTTTCAAGGTTTTCCATGTGCTCAGTTAAAATGACTTGAACATAGTACTCTTCAACCTGAAATTCTCTATTGGCAGATGAGCACTGCTTAGATGACTGAGCTTGCAGTCTTATGACAGGGCAATTTATTTACAGTTTTGTGGGCCGTATCAAATTGTCACTGCCCATGATGTCATTTTGGGTGTGTGGGAGAGGGGTTCAAAGTTTATTAGTCCATCCCTAATGTCATGGTGGATGTAGCCCTTTATGAGTGGTAGTGGGTTAAAAACCATCAAAGATTTACCATTAACAATTTACAGTAAGTAAGCAATGGGTAGAAAAGATGTTGCTGTACTATTATTTGTATACAAAGAAGCCCTTAAACATTTAATTCTAAAGATCCAGATAAAGTTGCAGCAAAAGGATGTGTTTACTACATGTCCAACTTCTAAATTTTACACATGAGAACTTTGAAAAATAAAGTTTAAAAAAAGGTAGCATTCTGAAAGTGAATCCAATTGGTTTGCTAAGTTTTGGAGTGCTTTTGTGGATACTTCTTCAGATCTGTGGAGTGTCTATGTTTGTAACATGGGCGGTCTGGTGTTTGTGGTTTAAAGAGGGAAAGTTGCTTCCCTTCTCTTGTCCATTTTAGGGTTTGGTTCTTCACACACCATGGCTGACAGTGGCTAGATTGCATGTGTCCTGTGCTGAACAATATAGAAATGTAGCGATGGTGGGTGTGTGTTGGCTATGTACTTAGGATTAGGTACATTAATGTACTTAACATTGCCAATGAGTTCTAAAATGAAGGCATTGACCAGATTTCACTTTACAGTCCTTTACCCAGGTTTATTTATTTATTTTACATTTGTTTACTGGGATGGTCTGACTGGGACAGAACCTTTTTTCAGCGGAGACCTGGAGCTCCACTCAATTCTTAACATAAAAAAATCCTATTAAAGACTTGGTAACTAATAAAAAAATAAAAACAGTAATAAAACAGAACATGATATGCCAAACTAGTTAAGCAGCATTACAACAGAACATTACATATATAATTAATGTATATACAAAAAACATAAAAGTTAGATAGGAAGTTAAGTTATCATAGAGATTCACCTAAACATGTAAAGCACAGTTAACAATACTTTATATCTTACTGAGTGCTTCAAAGAAATGGATCATGTAAATAGATCTACCTGACTTACTTCCTTAGTTAATTAGCTTTGAACTGAGGGGGATGGCTGGTCATATGAGGTATGGTAGTAGTTGTTTTTTTAATTAAAATTGTGCCCATAGTTTACCTATTTCAACTTTAAAGTAGTAAAAGGGCTAACTACTCACTGACGATGTGTTTATGGCGAAATCAAGCTGAAGTGCCGAACCGCCTTGCCATGTGGTCTCCACGGATCACTTGCTTACCATCAGTTTACAGGATCTAAATGCTGTACTAAAGGGAATAATTAGGTTTAACTGTGAAATCCATGCTACTAGTGGAGGTGGAGGGAGCTGCACTACTGAGAACATGGTCAATACACTGGAACTGGGTACTAGCCATTGGCCAAGGGCACATAAAAATAGATTACATAATGAGGCCCAAGGTGGATTCCATGTGAAAGCAGGCTTAAGTAGTGCATGTGTATTAAATTGGGGTCTGAAAGACTTGTCAGTAGCCTAAAGTGATAAGGGACCAAAATGGCCCACAATGTATAGGAGACTTCCAGGGTTTGACCAACCTAAGTGGGGTGTAATACAAGCAGCCAACTATGAAGGGATCTAAAGGAGGCTCAACTGGCATCAATCTAGGAGCTGACACAACTAGTGGATCTGGGTCAGAAGCCTTAGGAATTCTGTAATAATTTAAACATCAATTAAAATATTTAAGTACGATTATATTAGGGGGTGGTGGGTCCCCTAGTGCAGCAAGAGCAGATTCTGTGGAAGGATGAACTGGAGGAGGAGGGGGAGCAGAATTGGACTAAGGAATGGATTGGGAACAGATGGGTTGGAAAAAGATAGGACCTTACAAGGTAATCTCAGGGGTCTAGTGTGCATGAGATCCTATTTATAATGGGCTGATCAATCAAAAGATTTTTGCATGGGATGGAATAGTGAGCCAGGTTCATCAAGGTTGTAGCTCGTTCTGTGTTAAAATATTATTAAAATAAAAATGTTTAATCCAAAATTAGAAGTTATGTACCTACCATAACGTTCCATGTTAGTTGTCTTCTCTCACCTTCTTTCTTGCTGGATGGGTTCGGAGCCAATCCTCGGCTCCGACTCGGCACTTGCTAAGCTCGAGAGTCACTTTTACCAGCTCGAGGCAGCCCCATATCCCATGATGCAAGGTGGTGATTACCCAGATCTCGTTTGGTATCTAGAGGAAACTGCCCATAATCTTCCCACAAAGGAAAGAAGAACAACTAACCTGAGAAGGCTGTAAGGGGAACCCAGGTAATTAAAGTCCAGAGCTAACTGGTGCCCAAGGAAGAACAATCTCCCAGAGAAGAAGGAAGTTCAAGGTCTGTCCAGGCTAGGGGGACAGGAGGGAGGGACGCAAGAAAGAAGGCGAGAGAAGACAACTAACATGGAACGTTATGGTAAGTACATAACTTCTAAATGTTAAGTTGTCAATCTCGCCTTCATTCTTGCTGGATGGGACCGCATCCCTAGCACCTCTATCCTGGGTGGCTCAATGCAACAGACTCTGGAGAACTGTGGAACCAAAACTTGCCCTGTCCCTGGAGGCCAAATCCAATTTGTAATGAGAAACGAAGGTATGAGGAGTGGCCCAAGTGGCTGCTGCACAAATAGTGTCTAAGGGTAGTCTAGCCTGAAAAGCTGTAGATGTGGCTAGACCTCTTGTAGAATGTGCTTTAGGTTTTGAGATCAGTTGTTTGCCCCTAAGCTGATAAATGTCAGAAATAGTGGAAGACAGCCATCTGGATAAAGTCACTTTAGAAACAGGGAGACCTTTCTTATTTTCAGCATAAGAAAGAAAAAGCTGATCAGACTTCCTAAATTGCTTTGTTCTGTCCAAGTAATATCTGAGTTGGCAATGAACATCTAGGTAATGCAATCTTTGTTCCGCCCTGTCAGAATGATTGGGGAAAAATACTGGAAGATCAATAGATTGGTTTAAATTTGTTTTAGAAGCAACCTTGGGCAAAAAGGATGGATTGGTTCTCAAGGATACTCTATCCTTGTGGAAGACCAAGTAAGGGGGATGAACACAGAGAGCATGAAGTTCAGACACTCTCCTAGCCGAGGTAATAGCAACTAGAAAGAGAGTCTTCCAAGAAAGAAATTTTAATGAGCATGTAGCAGCCGGTTCGAAAGGGGGAAGTATCAAGGATGCCAGCACTAAATTTAGGTCCCACTGCGGTGGAGGATCCCTAACAGGGGGTTTAAGTAGGAATACCCCTCTGAGAAAGGCTTTACAAAGTTTGTGAGACATAATGTTCTGGTCTGCAAATCCGATATGGAAATTCGAGATTGTTGCCAACTGGACTTTAACTGTGGAAGAAGAAGAAGAACCGGAGTGAAAAACTTCAGCTAGAAAGTCCAAGACTGACTGAATAGGGGCAGTAAAGGGGTCTATGTTCTTAGACTTTGCCCAAAAGGAGAAATGTTGCCATTTGCTAGAGTAAATCCTTCTGGTAGAGGACTTTAGAGAAGCTACTATGATATCTCTAACGGGGTTAGAGATCATAGGAAGCCTGGCTAAGGAAGGAAGTGGAGCAACCAAGCAGTGAGGTTGAGGGAACGAATGGACCGGTGCAGTTGACCTGACTGGTGGGTCAGAAGATCTGGAACTGGGTCCAGATGCCAAGGCTGCACCAAGAGATGGCGATGAAGGAACGGGAACCAAATTTGTCGAGGCCAGTAAGGGGCAATGAAAATCAGCTTGGCTCTCAAGACGGTAGCTTTCTAGAGTACTTGAGGTATTAACGGAAAGGGGGGAAAGGCATAAAGAAGTCCCGGGGCCAATCCTGGGTTAGAGCGTCTCTGGGGGGATGGCTCGGAAGTGGAAAGAGAGAGAAGAAGTCTGGACATTTGCTGTTTTGGGGTGTAGCAAAAAGGTCGCAGCATGGGTGGCCCCACTTCTGAAAAATCTCTTCCACTATAGATTGTTTGAGAGACCACTCGTGAGGCATGAGTATAGCTCTTCTCAATCTGTCCGCTATGATGTTGGTTTTCCCGGGGATATGCATTGCTATCAGAAACCGATGAGAGGAGATCGCCCATTGCCAAAGACTGAGAGCTTCTCGACACAAAGGATAGGACTTGGTCCCGCCCTGTTTGTTGATGTACCATACCACGGACATGTTGTCCGTGTGAACTGCAATTGTTCCTAAGGGAAGAAAATTGTTGAGGGCTTGCAACGTTAGAAGCACTGCTCTCATCTCTAGGACATTTATGTGCAGGTGGTATTCGAATGGTTGCCATGTGCCATGGACCATCCTGCCCTGATAATGCCCCCCCCACCCGATCAGGGAGGAATCCGAAGTGACCGTGGCTACCGAGGCCGGGGGGACAAATGGTCTGCCCTGATGGACTAGGGGGGAAGAAGTCCACCAGGATAGATGGCTCTTGCAGGTCTGTGTCACAAGGATTTTGTGATGCATGGGTAAGTGCTGGAAGGACCATTGGCTAAACAACATCCACTGTAGGAGATGCATGTAAAATGGGCCAGAGGAAGAAGTTTGATGGCAGCTGCCATAAGGCCTAACACTTTCAGGACCAACCTGGTTTGTACCTTTTTGCTGAATAGGATGATCCAAACATGGTTTTGGATATCCAGGATTCTTTGGTTTGTTAGGTTTGCTGACATCCAAGTAGTGTCTAGATCTGTGCCTATAAAGGTAATAGATTGGTAAGGCGATAAGGAAGACTTTTCGAAGTTGACTGAAATCCCTAACTGGCCGCAGAGACGTAGAGTGTAATCCCTGGCCTGGAGAAGTTGATGCCTGGTGGTGGCTGAGAGGAGCCAGTCGTCTAGGTATGGAAACACCTGGAATCCCTGATGTCTCAGGTGAGCCGTGACCGCTGCCATGCATTTGGTGAACACTCTGGGGGCTGTAGTGAGACCAAAGGGCAGGGCTCTGAATTGAAAATGACTGGTCCCCAGCCGAAAGCGGAGAAACCTTCTGGAGCGTCTGTGGATTTTTATGTGATAGTATGCATCTTGAAGGTCTATGGAGCACATCCAGTTGTTTTTGCCCAGAAAGGGCAAAATCGATTGAAGTGTGACCATCTGAAATCTTGCCTTTTTGACAGACATGTTTAGCCTGCTGAGGTCTAAT
The DNA here is from genome assembly GCF_019279795.1 of Protopterus annectens. NCBI lineage: Eukaryota > Metazoa > Chordata > Ceratodontiformes > Protopteridae > Protopterus > Protopterus annectens. The sequence continues at coordinate 416,828,732 of NC_056744.1, read as the reverse complement.
ATTGGTCTCCAGTCTCCCGTCTTTTTGGGGACCAAAAAGAACCTTGAGTAGATTCTGGACTCTAAATGATCTGTTGGAACTGGCTGGATGGCCCTTTTCTCTAGAAGCTTTGAAACCTCTAGCTTTGCAATTTCCCTTAGACCGGGTGGAACGTCTGGAAGGGATCCTTTTTGAGGGAAGGGGCTTCTCTCGAAAGGTATTTTGTAACCCTCGGATATGATCGACTGTACCCATTTGTCTTGAGAGAGGGAAAGCCAGGCTTCTGGGTACAGCGACATTTGTCTTGAGAGAGGGAAAGCCAGGCTTCTGGGTACAGCGACAATCTCCCCCCGACTGCCTCCAAGGGTGGGCAGTCGGGCAACACCTCAGGGATGCTGGAAGGGCTTGTCAGAGAGAGGCTCTCTGCTGCCCTGGTTCTGCAGACCCCCTCTGCCCCTAGGGTGGCATCTGTTGTTATTAACCCCTCTGCCTCTGGGGGAAAACTGACCACGTGCATCAGGCGTGACTCCTTGAGATTTTCGGAACCACATTTTCCCTCCCTTCTGACCTTTGGGGTAAGGCCTTGAAGGGGTGGAGAAATGGACTCCTATGGCAGAAAGAGTCTTGCCGTCTTGCTCGCACCTGGTCAAAGTGTCCTTCACCTGAGGTCCAAACAAAGTTGTCCCATCAAAGGGAGAGTTTGTGAAGGACGCCTTAAAGAGGTCTGCAAAATTGCAAAGCCGCATCCAGGACTGACGTCTGAGAGCCACTCCTGTGCCTGCGGCTCTACTCGCCCCATCGGCTGCATAAGAAATGAGCCGCATGGAGGAGTTAGTTATGGAATTTAGTATTCCCAGCTGAGAGGCAATCTTCTCTTGAGCCCCAACAGCTGACGGATCCTGTACTACCTCACCCAATTCTTTGAGGATATCTCTTTGAAGTCGGGTGAAGTGACATAAATAATTCAGTGAACGCATAGCAAAGGTCGCTGAAGAAAGCATCCGCTTACCATACCTGTCCATGGTCCTAGACTCCTTGTTAGGAGGATGGACTGGTATGGAAGGATCTGCAAGTTCCTTTCTGGTGGCGGCTGCCACCACCATGGCATCAACCGGGACGCCTTTAGTGAGAAACTGTTTTTCAGTGGGGGCCGTGATAAATTTAGAAGGCCTCCTGGGGACTGGTTCCACAGAATCAGGAGATACCCACGCCTTTCGAGCTATCACTTCCATGAGGGGGTCGAAAGGCGGAGACACCCAGGAGGTGGAGGGTCGAGATCCAAAAGCCTCCAGGTATACCGATTCATCCTCGGAGGGATTAATGGAGGGCCAGTTCCCCCTCTGTTTCAGGAGTTCAAGGATGTCTGAAAAGGAGACATCCTCAGAGGGGGATCTTGGGGACCCCTCTGACTCATCTAAGTTGGTATCTGATGTCGTAGACTCAGGGGAGTCTAAGTGCTTCCTCTTGCAGGTCCTCTTATGCGGGGGTTCCCCTGAAGGATCAGGAGAAACCTCGGAAGAGGAAGTTCTTCCCAATGGGGAAACCTGGGGCGATGGATCTCTGGGTCCGGGAGCAAGAGAGTGGGAAGAGATATCTACAGGCACCGTAGAGGGAGGAGCTAAAGGAACCGACTGCTGACTGAGCTCGGGGGCTAGCACACTCCTCATCACCTCGAAGGCTCCCCTCCCGGGGAGGACCGAGAGCTCCCGCTCCGAAGAAACAGGAATCCCCGGCCCCACCGAAAGGTAAGGCTCCGAAGCAGATGTCGGCACCGAGCTCACCAAGGCCGAAGCTCCGAGAGGGAGAACGGGGTCGGACAAGGGTCCGATGCCACTCGCCCCCTCGGAACCAACCAGGGAAGCCCGACGACCGGATCCCTCCAAGGACAGTCTCAAGGAGGAGATAGGAGTCGAAGACGATGGAGCTGAAAGGGCTGGTATCGGCTCCGAAGCACCAACAGTCACGGTACCAATAATCTCCGGCTCCGAGCTCTGAAGGAGAGTCGAAGGAGGAATTTCTGGAGGGTGTGGAATAGCGGTCGTCTGCTGAGACGGGCTATGGAGCATCTGGGCCAGTGCCTGTGATTTCAGCAGTCTACTCACCACTCTCTCCAAGTCATGGTCTGAGAGTCTGGAAGACCTTGAGGATCGGCTCCGATGGATCCGCTCTGAAAGTAAGGGAGAGGCCAGAGCCGTGTGGATAGACTCCAGTGAAGGAGATCTAGATCTCTTTCTCGACGGAGCCATCGGAGCCGAAGAACCTTCGGTTCCAGTTGGAGCCAACAACTTGTCGGCTCTGAGCTGGGTTAGAGATGTGTCGGCTCCAGCCGGAGCCGACGCAGGCTTCGAAGCAAGGGTATCGGCTCCAGCCGGAGCTGACACAGGTACCGAAGCCAGGGTATCGGTGCTGATCGGCACCGATACTAAAACTTCTGAGAAGGAAGGATCGGCTCCGGACGGAGCCGATCTCGACTCCGGTGGAGTCGGAACCAAGGCCACAGACTTGGACACTGAAGGCTGGGCCTTGGATGGCTTTGAGGGCTTCCCCAAGCCGGACTTAGCCGGGGAGCTCTCATCCTTGAGAAGACCTCTTAGGATAAGTTTATTTCTACGTTCCTGCAGGACTCTCTGGCTAAATGAGTGGCAAATAGCACAGGAGTCCTGCAGGTGTAGGGGTCCCAGGCAATAAATACAAGAAGTGTGACCATCTGTCAGAGACATCTTCTGACAGCACGAGTCACACATCTTGAAGCCTGAGACCCTAGTGTCTTTAGACATGACTGAGTTCTAAACACAAACACACACACCACTCAGTCCAAAAATTACACTAACTATACAAAACTAAGTACAGAGAAATAAAAACACAGACACACCTAAACAAATCCTGACAGGAAATTGTTTGGGAGGGTAAGGCCTAAGGCCTGAATAACAGAAAATATGGACAAGGGAATGGGAAACTAATGGGAATAGGGCTAAGTGAATCGGGGAACTAATAAACTATGAATATGAAAAAAATTAAGGTACTGGGATAGCTAAATCTCTCAGAAAGAGTAATTACAATCACTTACCAGGAGCTGGCAAAAAAGGTGACCTCATGAGCGAAGCGGCAAACGAGATCTGGGTAATCACCGCCTTGCATCATGGGATATGGGGCTGCCTTGAGCTGGTAAAAGTGACTCTCGAGCTTAGCAAGTGCCGAGTTGGATCTGAGGATCGGCTCCGAACCCTTCCAGCAAAAATGAAGGTGAGATTGACAACTTAACATCAGGGATGTTTAGAAAGTTGAAAGAAAGAGATTATGGAGACTTAGGGTTGGACCATAGTTAATGGTATCAAGCCTTGTTGGGCTACAGCTGTCTGCTTTAATGTGTATGTGAGTGGGTGTGTTTGTGTGTGGGGAGGGGTGAGTTGGGCTTCCATCAGTGCTGTCGGAAACATGCTAAAAATGGCTAGCCCTATATGAAGACCAGCTCCAAGTTAACTATTGGCTGTGACATGAGATAAAAAGCCATTTACCATTTCTAGCAAATACAAATGAAATTACAGATGGCTTGGAAGCCACTTATAATACATCGATATTAACATTGATAATAACATTGAAATGTAAAACATTGGGACAAAGAAGACATATAAGTTAAAATAGAAAGGTATATTGGAAGCCAATTTATGTTTACCTTTCCTTGATGTGTTCCTTGTTAGGATTCCTTTCCTGTTGTACCTTTTGGGCCTGGAACTAATGAGTTGTTGTCCACCTGTCCAGAGAAAATGTGTTCAGTTTTGCTGGTGATGATGTTTAGTCCTCTGGGGTGATCATTTGTCTTTCATGTAGGCATGTTGATAGTCTTTGGAGGGGGGTCTGTCAGATTCCTGGTGTGAAGTGGGATGTTTGGGTACATGATGTCTTAGTAGAATTTCTTGCTGTCTGGCTTGCAGAGGTTTAATATACAGTGGATGAATTCTGTGGTGTTGAGCCCACATACTTTTTTTGCATGTAATCTGATCTGACATTCAAGTTCCTTTTTCTCCAGTTTATCACTGGCACCTACCACAAGACAAGTTACCAAGGCTTTAATAGAGTTCTCCTTTTCACCATAATTTGGTAGCTGTGTAATTACTTGCCACTACAAGACTGGGTAGTACCCTTCTGAGTTTTAAAAAGGGTTACAATCCAGCACAGTTATAAATGCACGGGAGCAAGACATTGAAAGAAAATGAAAGACAAGCTGAATTGTAGTATGTTGCATTGCAAGATGTATTGACTGAAAATTAATGCAAGAATGATTATGTATTTTTTGAAGAAAAGCAACATCTCTTTACTAAAAATAAAGTTCCCCTGGCCAAATGGTACCCTACTGCCAGCATCACACGCCTGTGCTGCACATGTGCGAATGCTAAGTACCACAAGTACAAAGTAATACTCACTGCACATGTGCGAATGGTAAGTACCACAAGTACAAAGAAGTAATACTCACTGCACATGTGTGAATGGTAAGTACCACAAATACAAAGAAGTAATACTCACTGCACATGTGCGAATGGTAAGTACCACAAGTACAAAGAAGTAATACTCACTGCACATGCGTGAATGGTAAGTACCACAAGTACAAAGAAGTAATACTCACTGCACATGTGTGAATGGTAAGTACCAGAAGTACAAAGAAGTAATACTCACTGCACATGTGCGAATGGTAAGTACCACAAGTACAAAGAAGTAATACTCACTGCACATGTGGGAATGGTAAGTACTATAGGTATGTAGAAGTAATCCACACAGTGTTTAACACGTTTCTAATAAAACCAAAAAAAAAGAAAAAAAAAGCTTGTTTTGTTAGAGATTCTGTTCAGCACAGAAGCTAACTAAAGTGAGTTAGCAGTGCATAATATACCAAAACTTTAAAATAAAAGTGTTTAATTGCAGTACAGTAAGTGGCTGGCAGTGGATTCTTTGGGACTGTGGACCCTTGGAAGCTGCCCAAATTGTCACTATTATAATCTGCTATGGTGTGACATGGGAGATAAACCTCTAGATGAAGTATATTGCTAGCACTCACAATTAGGGGCAAGAGGAGAAAGAAGTTAAGCATGTTGATAATGGGCATAACCTGAGACTGAACAGGTGAAGTAGTGATGTAATTGATGAACGTGCTCCTCCTGCAGAGCAATCCCCCAGGAACCTCAGTGAAGAATCTCAATACATGGGCAGCACAGTGATGCAGCATTTAGTGTTGTTGCCTCACAGCAATAGGTTCTCTGGTTCGATTCTTGCCTAGGAATGCCTTCTATGCTGAGTTTGCATGTCCTCCCTACATTTGCATGGGTTTCCTCTGGGTGCTCCAGTTTCATCCCACATTCCAAAGACATGTGTCTGGACCATTTCTCCTGGATCTCTGCTGAAAATGGGCTCTATCCCAGTCGGACTTTCCCAGTAACCAGATGTTAAATAAATAAATAACTGGATGAAGATTGTTTAAACAATCACTGTGTTGACCAGTGGATGTGTAGCTGTTGTCTACTCATCTTACCAGCTAACATTGATTAATCAGCTTTCTTAAATGATAAGCCTTAGCTAATTATAACATTATTCCATGTCTCTTGTGGATTACCCTGGAATTTATTTATTTCTGGAAAGGTTTGCTCGTAAGAGGACAGCATGACTGACCAAAATTCAAAGACAAAGTGGATAAAAGAGTAACACATACCTAGTCATGATATATTGCATATATGCCATGGCTGGTGCTTTGTTATTTTCTTTTTTCTTTGTGTTTTTAATTGTTATTCTCTAACTATTTGTGTAATAAAATAGTTCCTGGAATTATTGCTCTAAATAAATAAATCATAGCCTTAAGACTATAACAACAGTAACTCCACCAGTCCTTTACTTATACACTTTTCAGTACTTGGCAATACCTTTTCAGTAGCTGGCAGTTAGCACAGAGGAATGCAGTGATGGGCTGTTACTGAGCTAGTTCTTGAGGTATAGTGATCGATTCATTCAGCCTTCATTTCCTAATGTGTGGCCCTGAGCAACTTACTTAACCAGACAGTACTTTGACGCACTCAGGAAATTGGGCTAGGTTCCTCAATAGTCTTCTGGACTCTGCATGCCTAGTAACTACCTATGAACCTATGAAACTTGACAACTATTGATCAATCACTCAAGTGTCACACAAGTACACAAACATAAGTAGACAAGATAATGAACCAGTTGAAAGACTCCTATAAAATTACAAACTGGCTCAATTGAGAAGCCATGTGTGCTAGAGGTATTAATGTCCTACTAGCCAGATTGGAATACACTCTTCCTGCTGAAACATCCCACTCTGCCCAAAATATTTATTTGATCTAAGAAACTGAAAACAAAATACTGAGGTTCATATACCTAGCCAACTCTAATGAGAATGTACCCACTCATTAAGAAAAACTGAAAGTATACAGTTAGTAAGACCTCCATTCAAACTTAACACTGCTGAGAGTACATTTTGTGAAAATTCTGCTGAAAAAGTATCTCACTGAAGAAAATCAATGTAATTGTAAACATGATCCAGGTAAACTAGCAATTCCCATATCACCTCAACCTGTCCAGTTTCTGTCAATACCTACTGTCTTTCTTTCCATAGTCATTTCATACACTCACTCCCATCAGATGGTTCAGCTCAGGTTTGTGAGATAGAGATTAGCCTAGGCACTGTCTGTGAATTCTTAAATTTGAGTATATATCTCATTTGGCTTAATATTACATAATGTTTCACTATCTGTATAAGGTTTTGCTACTTGTATGTATATATACTGTGTGTTTCCTATTGTAAAAGCATCAAGTGCTTATAATAATCTGTTGCTATTTATGTTTATGTATAACGTCTTGCCTCCTTGACCCAGGTCATGTCTGATAAAGGTCTTAGGATCAGTCTACCTACATGGTTAACAGATTAAAATAAAAAAAAAAAACAACAACAAAGAAACAAATAAATAAACCAGTTTTAATGTATTCAGTGGCATGGGGAAACCAGACTATGTCTTAGAAGCAAAGCAGGCTATATTTCTTAATGAAATACCACTCCATCACATGACACACACTCACAGACATGTGTGCATGCACACTCGAGCACACATACACACACACACACACACACACACACACACACACACACACACACACACACACACACACACACACGATGAGAGATTATTACTTCACCTACCTACATGTTTATAGGATGTGAGAGAAGCAGATCACATGATGAGTATGCACATGGACAGAAGGAGAACATTCAAAGTTATTGCAGCTGAGAACCTAACTGGACAATCAAGCATTGTAAGGTAGCAATAAGGAAGCAATACATCATGTGAGTACTTATCCATGATATGAATTATTTTTTTTTTTTAGAAATGTAACACCATTTGATTTTTAAAGAACCACACGGCAGACACACAAAGAGGTAGGCACACATTTGCACACACATGAATATATAAATATATACCTACATATGTACACACACACACACACACACACACACACACACACACACACACACACACACACACACACACACACACACACACATTTGTACTTTGAATCTGACTGTATAAACCATCCTACATCCTGTTATATAAAAGAAGCTGCAGATAAGAATGTTTTTAAATTGTTTTAGGAGTACAGGATCATATCTTTGGTACTGGTTCTCTACAGCAATCCACTTCCCTGTCATTAAATGCACCTGGTGAAGGTACAAATTATTTTTAAGTCCTAGAATGAGCATTTTACTACTGATTTATGTTTCAGTTCCATACAGTTAGTATATATAGAGAGACACATGGAGATTTTATTCCAAAAGAAAATGCAGTTTCTGCTTATGTTTACTGTGAGAGCAAGTTCTATATAAAGGATTTAATATAGTACATCATCCTGTAAGTATTCATGTTAGTTTTGTGAGAAAAAGCTAAATCTGGAATATCTAGCTAACTTTAACACTGAAAATGATGTCAGGTGGGTGTAGATAATTTGAATGTTTTGTCATTCAGCATTATCACACTGCTGGGAGCAAATTACATATTAAAGTGCAACTGTGGGGAGAAAGTGCTGCTTAGTTGATAAACACAAATGCTATCAACATGGATTTAACTTTAAATAAGGCTGTTTATTTTCTAACCATGAAATATTAAGGAACTGATTCATTGTTGGGAGGCAGTTTTATCCAATCAAATTAGTAGTAAAATATGTGCCATAGTATAACACTATGTGCTTATATTGCAGAATATTTTAGAAATAATCTATGACTGTGTGTGGGTAATGCTCATTTACTCACAGCTGGCATGATCAGATCATGAGGGAAAATGCTATTATTTGAAAAAAGAAAGAATTGCATACCTTCCTGACACCATTGTATAAATGAGCTTTTTGATGCTGTAGTCTTTTTCTGCCATATTCTGTGACTGGAGCAATCTTCATAATGAACGTCACTGCAACTGGGACATGTTTATTCTGGAACTTGTGCAATGCAGTAAGAAAAATATAGGGCATTGTTCAGAGTCATGCTGTACTACTGTTTATGCTACCCTGAAGTTGTTGTTCTTAATTCGGCTTTTAGGGATCGCCACAGCGGAACTCCAGTCCGCTAATGATTAGCAGTAGATTTTTATGGTGCCGAGCTGCCAGCTCGATGCCCAACCCTCAACAAAGGCATGCCCATTCACGCATGTCTTTTGAACACCATGCGGCCGCGGGGAGGACATGCAGACTCCACACAGAAGGCACTCCAGCCGTGAATCGAATGTGAGAACCTCTTGCTGTGAGGCAACAATGCTACTGCTGCACCACCGCAGCTACCCTGAAGTATGTGTAATAATTTGCACTATGGTTAGATAAGTAATAAATATCTAATGGACACCTGTTACTCTTCACAGAACATTCTCCACCAGTCTCTTGGTTCCTGTCTTTTCCTGTTGGTAGTTTTACTGGATCACTTCTTCAGCTAGAAGTAAAAAACAGAAGGATACTCCTGTTTACCTGTATTTAACCATATTCTACATGTACACATCTTATATTCCATGTAATCATTTATTTTTGTCTTATCTTGTCTGATTGTAACTGTTGAATGCATACATGTGAATTATTAAAATTCACTAGTTAAATATTCTACTGTGTTGTGTAGGGTACTAAAGAAATATGAACGCAGGTTTGTCTGTTGTTTGTAAAAATGCATGTGACACTCTGAAAAATCTGATCTGCAAATGCTTAAATGTAACAATTCAGGGAAGTGTGAATTTCCTTTTCTGCAGTACTTTGTCTTGTTGTTTGTCTTTTCCCGGTTAGGGGTCGCCACAGCGGAACTCCAGTTTGCTAATGATTGGCAATTTTTTTTATGGTGCCAAGTTGCCAGCCCGATGCCCAACTTTCAATGAAGGCACACCCATTCAACGCATGTCTTTCAAACGCCCACTCGACTGCGGGGAGGACATGCAGACTCCACACAGAAGACACTCCCAACCCAAGCTGAGAATTGAACTGGAGAACCTTTTGCTGTGAGGCAACAATGCTACCACTGCACCACCGCGTAATTCCGCAGTACTTTGTCTAGCTGAAATGACACTCACCACACCCTAGTCAGACTGACTGTTGAGGGAGGAAAGTGAGGGTTACTTAGAAGAAATAATGTGCAGCATGTAACCTTTCAGAAAATAAGCTGTTTTCCTTCATTACTGTACATTCTGCGGTACTTTGTCTAATGTACAGTAATGAAGGAAAACAGCTTATTTTCTGAAAGGTTACATGCTGCACATTATTTCATCTAAGTAACCCTCACTTTCCTCCCTCAACAGTCAGTCTGACTAGGGTGTGCTGAGTGTCATTTCAGCTTTTTACTTATATCTAATTATTCTTACATAAGCTGTATTCTTGTAATAGTAAAAAAAAGTCTTACAACTTTTTTATTTTAATGCTACACAATTCTTTGCATCTAACTGCAAGTTTAATTTCTTAACTGTATTACATGTTGTCGGCATTCATGATATTTGACCATTACTAATGATACATGTACAGAGTTATGTTTACAGATTACTATTTTCATATTCGTTACTGACCTCTTCATTTATTACTGTAACACCTTAACAGATGGCAGTATTTTGTCTCTGTCTGAACAGGTGGATGTCTGACTACATAAGTGGTATGTATTTTTTAATCCATTTCAGAATGTCACCTGAAGCACATATTTGCAGGTTATGATATCTGGCAGTTGAAATATATGTACTTGTACAAATGTTTTTCCACTCCTCTGTTGTACTATATTTTTTCCACTCCTCTGTTGTATAAATATATATATATATATATATATATATATATATATATATATATATATATATATATACATATATATATGTGTGTGTGTGTGTGTGTGTTCACTTACTGTACAACTCTGGCCTTCTTGCCTGAACCTGATCAGCCCACTCAGCCAGTTGGATAGCACTACGTTTTTGCAAGTCATCATAAATATATGTGATGGCATTCCTGACTGGAGCGGGTTATATCTGTCAGGGTTGACAGCTAGTCACCCAACACCTGCCATATATCGTTTTTTTTTCAAGTACTGATATGCATGCATGCCTGGATCGTCTCCAGGTGTGAGTCATGCCGAAGGTAAAGCACGATCAAGGTCTCTTACTCAGGCCAGTCAGGAGCACAGCCTCATGCCTTCACAGGTGCTGCCATCATTTGAAGAGCCAGAACCAGAATAAGGAAAATATGGCAAGGGATGTATTATACAAGCCTAGAACCACTCCCTTTTGGGTGTGAGATCACCTTGACCAACCCCTTTTTTACTAGCATGCTCATTAGACTAGGTATTGATAACACTGGCAGGTTTGGTATAACCAAAACTGCTTTGTCTCACACTTTTTTTTAAAGAAAATAATAACAAAATTCGAACCACCATGCTATAAAATACCAGTTATTTATTAAGACACAATGTAAGAGCTATCGGGTGAAGTACCCTTCATCAGACAATTCACAAATAAACTGAATCACATTTAAAACACAAAGTATAACTGGTATTTTGCAGTGTGGTGGTTCAAAATTTGTTATTATTTTCTTCACTTGCTCTGGTTGCTGAATTCGAACCTTTAGTGTTCTAGGTCCTATTCTGACTTTTTTTTCTTAAAGTGAAACAATTACCAGACCATACAATTACTAATGGATTATTTCTAAATTTATCTAAATTGGTTAGGTGTTGCCAGTAATATTTCTTTATAAAATTTGCATTTTTTCTTATGTCCGACTTTAGCAGCATTTGGTTTCATTCACTGATGTGGGACATATTACTTTTTTGTTTATTAATAGATAGTAGAGAAAGAACTGTCAGTAGTAATGTGAGGAAATATTTCTAGGAATTTGTATATGTATTACTTGTTAGGGTGTGACATACAGACTTGGATGGCCAAGGATTAACCTTCAGATTCATTACAGCCTCACGTTCAGATGACTTCATTTAGAATTTTACCAGTATATCCCTATATTTACTAGTTTTGGCCAAGCAGCATTTGTCCGCAAACAGCTTGGCATTGCTGTGGCCTACTACTGAGTTTCAAAATGTTCACAGCACATCCATGCTTTTTCAGACTTGATCATGTATCATAGGGACCCCTCTTCTCATTCTATTACATTACTCTCTCCTCCCTTTACCCTTTAATGTAGCTATACTCACCTCACCTCTCCCATTCTACTCCACTTCCTCACTTAGTAACATTAAACCCCTCCCACGATGGGGCCCTACCTCCCCCTACTCTTCTAGCTAACTTTTTTATTCTGTCTCTACCTACGCCTACAATGCCACTGACTACCATAATCAAAATATCTTACGCTACCATTCTCCAACACACACATATATATCTCCTCAACATACATCTAAGCAATATAGCCTCATCAGCCCACATTTATACCACTATTACAATACTATGCTCCTCCCATTTAAACAAATATGTTCTCACAACCCTCAGTTGTCCAACAACAAATATAATCACATAACAATTAAACTGAAAAATCTAGTACTATACTCCCTAAAATATATAAAACTCCAGGCAGATATCCATCCTAACCTAGGTCCCGAATGTCATCTTAATCAACAGCTCACCCCAATATCTCTTTCTACTTCCATATTCCAAAATTGCTTAGATACCACCTTACATACCTCACTACCAACAACTTCTAACTCTAATATTCTAATAACCAAGTTCAGTCTTAGAACTTGTCTAAATAAAATCACTGAATTCAATGCCACACTGGCCACTTACACTCCCGACATAGCTGTTATAACAGAGACCTGGTTAAAGCCCCATATCAAAGATTCCGAAATTACAATTAATGGATATAATATTATAAGACAAGCCAGACTAAACAAGTGTGTGGGGGGTGCCAATTATGTACAAAGACTCATTCAATATAGAAAATATTAAATTTTACTCCCTCAGACATCTCCAGGGCTGAAATCCTAATCACATGTCTACATATTAACTCTCAAAAAACGTCATTATTGCAGCTATTTACCTGCTTCCAGGTAACACCCAGCATGGTATAGAATCCCTTCTCTCTTGGTCCACTTTTTCTTTTAACCAGGAAACTATCATCCTAGGCAACTTCAACCTTGACTGGCTCTCATGTAACTAACTGCCCCACTAGCTTTATTAATCTTTATAGTTTCACCCAAATCATAAGCTGTCCTACCCACATTGACAAACACTCTAATAAACAGTCATTACTTGACTGGATACTAATTAACAAGCCTAACTTGGGGTACCAAGCTAGCTGTTTACCTGTCACATTAAGTGACCATTTCCCCGCATTTCTAATAAGGACAATGGTAAAAACCCAACCAGCATCCTATTCACATACACCCATAGCAAAAATAATTTTTTCCCCTTACACATTCAATTTCTTACTCCAACATTGTGATTGGAACTAACAACTAGACCTTGCAGTAGAATACTTTAACATCAAATTTCTTGACATCTTAAATAAGCTTGCACCCATTAGGAAAATACATTCCTGACCCAGAGACTCCCCAGACCTCTGGAATAGACTGCCCATACATGTCAAGCAGAGTGCCTCCTTGGCCCTCTTCAAAAGGAACCTTGACGACTGGATGGGAGATAGATAATTTACCACATGGATCATGTCAGTCGCCCTGCTAGACAGGGGTCCAGGGAAGTAAATATTGTGGGAAGAAATAGCCAGGGAATTATTATGGGTAGGCTTGTACAGGCCCTAGGGCTGATAGCCTAGTACCAACCAATGAACCTATAAACCTATGAACAAATCCAAACAATTACCATGGCTATCTAATGAAACTAAACTTCTAATCAAACAAAGAGATAGGGCTTGCTGACTATATCACATGACCAAGGAGAAAGGCCTTATTATTATTATTAAGAAACCAGAAAAAGGTGATCCTTGGCAGGAAAAAAACTACTTTCTAAACTGTCAGCAAAAGTATCATCATAACCCCCAAAAGTTCTGGCCAAACATCAACTACCTGCTTAACCTTGGTAAAATCCCAACCCCTGCACCCACCTCATCTAATACCTCCGAACTCTTAGCCTCACAGTTCAATTCTCACTTCATCACCTCCATAACTATCCTCCTAGATAACAAAGATAACCTACCACTTATGGTCCCCCCCACCTACAACTGAACTTGCTAACTCTTTCTCTTTTTGTCCCTTCCAAACAGCATACATAAAAAACTCCTAGGCAAACTGAAACCCTGTAGTCTTGCTGCTGACAAACTACCTAATGAATTTCTAAAATTAGCTGCTCAATCCATCACTTATCCCATTTCAATCATAATCCATCAATCTCTGAACATTATGCACCTGTCCTCTAGAAAACCTCCCACATCATACCCCTCCACAAGGGCGGCCCTTCTAGAGATATTTCTAACTATCAACCTACAGCTATCCTCTCCCTTAGCCAAAATCCTACAGAAATGCTTACACCAAGAACTCATGAATCACCTCATCATTAACAATGTACTATCCATCACCCAGCATGGCTTTAAACCTGAACACAGTATGAACACAGCACTTATATCCTTTACCGATACTATCTGCCAATTTAGAAATGCAGGACAGCTAGTATCAGCAATCTTCATGGACATGTCTAAAGCTTCTGACACTGTATCCCATCAACTTCTGCTCAATAAACTCGCAACTTATAACCTCAACCAATCTTCTCTCACATGGTTCCACAGCTGTCTGACTGACAACAAGCTACAAAATGGAACAGCATTCTCTCTCCACTCCTACCTATCACCACTGAGGTACCCCAAGGTTCCATACTTGCTACCTTCCTTTTTCCATATTTATAGAAACGCGGTGGTGGTTCTGCGGTAGCGTTGTCACCTTGCAGTAAGACGCTGTCCGGTTTGATTCACAGCTAGAGCGTCTTCTGAGTGGAGACATGCATGAATGGGCGTACCTTCATTGAAGGTTGTGCATCAGGGTTGGTAACTCAGCACGTAAAAATCAACTACCAATTATTAGCGGACCGGAGTTCTGCTGTGGCGACCCCTAACAGGGAAAAGCCAAAAGACACAAACAAACAAACAAAAACCAATAACCTAAATTAAGCCAACCAGCTTGCAACCATCATCCAATATGCAGATGACTCCTGTCTTATCTGTTCAGCCCCCTCCCCACAATAACTTCAATATATAACACAATCAGCTTTCCAAGACATTGAGAATTATCTCTCCAGCCATAAACTTATCCTTAACCCAAACAAAACCAAGTTAATGATCTTTACAAACAAATCATCCATGCACAGTTTACCACCCATCACTATTCATTCCTCTAATAGTACTAAAATAGAACCTACCGACCAAACTAAACACCGAGATGTCACAATAGATGACAGACTAAAATTCAATAAACACATCTCCCTAACAATCAGAAAAGTCCACTGCAAACTTGGCACCCTCTACAGAGCCAAACCTTACCTCACACACGAAGCCAGGCTAGTCACAGCTAGATCGCTCTTGCTATCTTCCCTCCTTTACTGCTCCACTATCTTCACCAACATTCATAAGACTGACCTTAATAACTTAGTCATGCTACAAGATAGCTAAGTTTGTAGCCAATAAGCCATATAAAACCCATCACTACTCTGTTCTTCAGCAGCTCAAATGGCTAGAACTGCCCAATCTCTTATCACAAAAGCAACTTATTTTCACTCACAAAGTCATTCACAATCCCAGTAACTGCCCTGCTCTCTGAAAACTTAATACGACCCAACTCTACCTGTAGAACCCTTTGATCATCTAACAAACTTATGCTAAAAGTTACCAAGTCTCACAGCTATTATGGTGATTCCCTCTACTACTAAAGAAATAGCTAAGGATTGGAATGCTGTTCCTCAACACATCCAGACTAACTCAAACCTGTCCTCTTTTTAAAAAAAACCTTAAAGGATCATCTCAATAGTCACTGGCTCCGCAACTGTATAGCCCCTGGCTAATTCCACTTCGTTTTTCTACTTGAATAATGCCTTTTTATTATAACCTTTAAATTTCTTTTTAATAAACAAGGGGTGTATCACCTCACTCTGGCAAACAATCCAGGTCACATATTGCCATTGTATGAGCGGTCTTCATATGTTAGTTTGCACACAGCTCTCTTTCTAACTATATATACTGTTAACTTGTTGAATTGTATTCATATTCTTTCACTCCATTATATTGTACTGTTCATGTGAATGTGTTAAAATGCATAATTAATTTATGTATATAATTTAATAGCTGTCATTCTTTTGTTCACTGTACTGGAGATTTTTTCCCTGGGTCTTCGCTGAAAACGGGCTACTAGCCCAGTTGGACACTACCTGGTTAACAAATGTAAATCAATAAATAAATAAACAAACAAACAAATAAATAAATGTAGTATGTCACTTGCATTCACAATTGGTGAAAATCTGGAATATGCCAATGTACATTGTAATATATTTGCATTATACTATGATTCATATCATCATCATCTTCTTTCGGCTGTTCCCGTTAGGGGTCGCCACAGCAGATCATCTGTTTCCATTTCTTCCTGTCCTCTGCATCATGCTCTTTCACACCAACCGCCTGCATGTCCTTTCTCACCACATCCATAAACCTCATCTTAGGCCTTCCTCTTTTCCTCTTACCTGGCAGCTCCATCCTTAGCATCCTTTTCCCAATATACCCAGCATCCCTCCTCAGCACATGTCCAAACCAACGCAATCTCGCCTCTCTTGCTTTGTCTCCAAACTGTCCAACCTGAGCTGACCCTCTAATATACTGATTCCTAATCCTGTCTATCCTAGTCACACCCAGTGCAAATCTTAACATCTTTAACTCTGCTACAGTCAGCTCTGACTCCTGCCTTTTCGACAATGCTACAATCTCCAACCCATATAACATAGCTGGTCTCACTACCCTCTTGTAGACCTTCGCTTTCAGTCTTATTGGTACCCATCTGTCACAAATCACTCCTGACACTCTTCTCCACCCATTCCACCCTGCCTGTACTCTCTTCTTCACCTCTCTTCCACACTCACCATTACTCTGAACTGTTGATCCCAAGTACTTAAACTCATCCACCTTTACCAACTCTACTCCTTGCATCCTCACCATTCCTCTACCCTCCCACTCATTTACACACATATATTCTGTTTTACCCCTGCTGACCTTCATTCCTCGCCTCTCTAAAGCATATCTCCACCTCTCCAGGGTCTCCTCAACCTGGTCCTTACTCTCACTACATATCGCAATGTCATCTGCAAACATCATAGTCCACGGGGCCTCCTGTCTAATCTCATCTGTCAACCTATCTATCACCACTGCAAATAAGAAAGGGCTCAGAGCTGATCCTTGATGTAAAACCACCTCCACCTTAAACGTATCTGTCACTCCCACCACAGTCCTCACCAATGTCACACTACCCTTGTACATATCCTGTACCACTCTTACATACTTCTCTGCCACTCCCGACACAAGGCACATGTGGCAGGGCATAAAAGCCATAACCGAATACAAACCCCTGTCAGCTCAATGCGAGGAAAACATAGAATTCCTGGATAGGCTGAAAACGTTTTTTCTGCAGGTTTGAGGAAAAGAACAACTCCAAGGCAGTGAAACTCACTACAGACCCAGGAGATGAAGTGCTCAGCCTCAGGGAAGTAAATAGTGTGGGAAGAAATAGCCAGGGAATTGTTATGGCTAGGCTTGTATAGGCCCTAGGGCCGTTAGCCTAGTACCAGCCTATGAACCTATGAATCTATGAACCTAAACTCAATAGAGGTGAAGAGGACCCTACAGCAGGGGAACCCTAGGAAGGCTGTAGTACTGGACAACATCATGGGAAAGGTGTTAAAGGACTGTGCTGAACAACAAAGCACTGTACTCACTAATATATTTAACATCTCCCTGGATCAAGTGAAGGTACCCAAATGCTTCACAAACACAAATATTATTTCACTGCTGAAAAAATCATCTCAGTCAAGCCTCAACGACTACAAACCAGTAGCCCTCACATCCACCATTATGAAAAGCTTGAAAAGGGTTAGCCAAAAATCACCTGACAGCAAGCCTTCCAGTAGCACTAGATCCACACCAGTTCACATATCATGCCAATTGCTCCACTGCGGATGCCATTTTGGTTGAACTGCATCTCTCATTGGTACACCTTGAGAACAAGGACAGCTATGTTAGAATGCTGTTTATTGACTTCAGTTCAGCATTCAATACTGTCATCCCACAACAGCTAATCAAAAAACTTGTTCTTCTAGGTATCAATGCCCATATGTGCAACTGGATCCTGGACTGAAAGACCTCAAAGGGTATGTGTGGGCAATAACTCTTCAAAAAGCATCACAATCAACACAGGAGCACCTCAAAGCTATGTGTTGAGTCCAGTACTGTTTACTGTACTAACACAGAAATGTATAATTAGATTCAACACCAGCCACATCAAGTTTGTGGATGGCACTACATTCGTGGGCCTCATTAGTAAAGAAGATGAAAAAGACTATATGCAGGAAGTGACCTCACTGATTGACTGGTGTGTCAAATACAACTTTCCCCTTAATGTCAACAAAACAAAGGAGATCATAATGGACTTTAGGAAAACTCAACCAGCTCATTCATGATTAATGGTGAGATGGTGGAAATTGTAAAGAACACAAAATTCCTGGGGGTTCACATTGTGGAGGATCTATCTTAGTCAATAAACACCAGTCATATAGTAAAGAAGGCTCATCAATGTCTGTATTTCCTGAGGAGACTGACGAAAGTGAGTCTACCACCCCCTATCCTCTCCACCTTCTATAGGGTTACCATAGAAAGTATCCTAACATGTAACCTTTCAGTGTGGTATGGGAGCTGCTCAGTTTCAGACCAAAAAGCCCTACAAGGTTGGTGAAAGTGGCAGATAAGACAATGGGCTCCAAACTTCTAGCATTACAGGAGTTATACACAGCATGATGTCACAACAGAGCTACAAAAAATAATCAAGGATCCTACACACCATGCTTATGCGCTGTTCACATGCTTGTCGTCTGGCAGGAGATACCACAGCATGCACTGTAAAATTTCCAGGTTTGTAAGCCGCTTCTTCTGGCAATAATCTCAGGAATGCCAGACACTGACAAGATATGGGACAGCTAACTCTTTCGGTGCAAATAAATAAGGGACAGTTTGGATTCTAAACATGAACAGTACATAGATGGAAATGAATGTGCAGTATTATACTAACTAGATCCTCTTACTCATGTGAGAATCACACAGTGTAATAGGAACTTGTGCAATAAGAAATCATTCAGCTGCTGAAAATTATATATAAGGTAAACTGGGATAATATGTAGTAGAATAACCTGCTGAATGTGAAATGATGTATATATGTCTGTTGTATGTGTTATTGTATGTATGTATGTATATGTCTTTTCAATTCGAGTCTGGTGCATGCAATTTCATTTAGACTGCACTTGACCTGCTAAATGACAATAACGTTTACTTTGACTTTACTTTGACTTTGACTTTGAGTACTTTCAAGAAAAAAGCTATAGAAATTCATATCTACAGATTTGTAACCATCAAAGTGAAACTTATACATCTTGGTTTGCACACTCAGTATGGTGATCATGCATGTCTTCTGATCAGTACTGTTTAAACCGAATAAGATTTTAACTGACACAGGGACCCAACAGGATACTCCATTTAATTACTATTTGATTCTGAGTTACTCACTTAACTACACAGTACTTCATGGTTGCCCTTGAAAAGGGGCACTTTTGCCCAGTCATTTGACAAATGAATAAAAATAAAAATAAGGTAGATGTTCTTTATATTGTAATAGTTTCTATTCCAGTTGTAGTGTTGTCTCAGTTGACACTTTGACCAATTTGGAAAGATTTCAGAAAACATGTTGGGTGTCTCTCAAGCATACTCTTTTCAGTTAGACTAAATTCATTATTTCTGTACTTCACTATTTCAATCACCTTTAACTAAGAGAATGTTTATGTTATTTTACTTGTTTTGTTCATACTGTATTTTTATTTATGACACATATCAAATTTTGGTTGCTTGATTGTGGATACGCAGCTCTAGATGCACTGCCATACCTAAAGATTACGTGTCTTGGAACACAATTGCAAAGTAAAACTGTCTAAAACTGCAAGCCTGAGTATAGATGCCATCAACACATGCACTTGTCACTTGTGACTGCACAATAATTTAACAAATGCAGTCTGATAAAAAAGCATTTTGTGGGGTACTTTGCCCCCACATCCCTTTCACTTCATTATTCTCAGTCTTAGGTTTTTTGTACCATGGAAAAAGAATGATCATTTACTCAGGAATACATTTTTTCTTGTTCTTTATTGGTTATATTTGGAAACATCTTTGTTTTACAGTTAATTTCATTTCTGTTATATTCATTACATTTAAGTTACAAGTGATTTGGCAAAAATGATTATAGTGTTCTGCTTCATTTTTAAGGTTCACTGTTTACTCAGTTTTTCACTATGACCACACCTACAAAATGTATGTTTTGGGAAAATATTTACATTTAGCTGCAATTTATTATGTAAAAACAACTTACTCTATAGAGGAGCAGCATTCTACTTACACTGTGGTTTCATTACTAGACGATCAACTGATTTAATTTTTAGTGTGAGGAGTTCTACCTGCAAGAATTACATTACAGCTTGTCTTTTTAGAAACTAAGAAACTAGTACTGATGCATTTAGCATGCAGATACAATGGCCTATACATTAGTGTATGTAGTGAGGCATTGTGGGGCCATGATGTCATGGCAGGGATTCTTTGGCTCTGAGTAGAAAGTCAGGGGCTATCCTTATCAACAAAATAAATTACAAACACAACATGTTTTCCATCAAAAATGCATGCTTTTGTATGGTATATAGTAAGGAGCTTAGATCTGACTCCAAAAGTTTGGTACTTACATTTGCTTCAGAAAGTGATCAATACACTTTAAGAGGTTGTGATAGCAGAATATTGAGAAAAGCAATACATTTTGAATACCAACAACTCCCTCCTTTATGGGCACAAACATATTTCATCTTAAGAGGTTATGCTGAAGCAACTTTGAAGCACATTATCTCTTACCAAGGGACTCACTGTAAATCAAAATATTCACATACATTAAAGGCATTTGAGAATATGTTTTCAAATGGTGTAAGATTAACATTGTTTATATTCTTGCCCAAAATTAAAAGTATGAGAGCAATATATACAGAGGAAAAACTATATTTAATACAGTTCAGATATGTTTATTCTAAGTTCATATATAAGCTATATTGGCCAGAAAGTTCATATACCAGAAAACAAGGTCAAAAGTTAATGCTAGTAATTGAAATCACATCTTGACTGCTTAGGAATTAAAGCCTTAGGGGCAAGTTACAATAACATGTATAAATGTGACCAGGGACAACCTAAACACCAACGTTGAAATGTTCCTCTAATGTAAAAATCGAAGGCATGAGGAATACATTGACAAACACTAAAGTTCATTAAAGTAGCATTCAACTGTTATAGTATTTTTTATTTTATTTCCTGTTGTCAAACCCTTTTCTTTATCCAATGGCATCAGTCAGCATCAGGTGTTGCATTTTATGCTTGAGGTCATATTTGCTGAACACTTCCATCTGTATCACACATTTATTAGTCAGTAATTCCACAGAGTAAGATCAGATTTGCAGCCTGGTCATGGGCTTACAGGTGTACCATCTCAACAAATGCCTTTTTTGTTCTCCCAAGGAAGTAGAACATATAGTAAGAGACCATGTCTGCCTGCCTGCTGCAAGTAGCAGTGATATGAAAGGTATTTCTTGTTTGCTTTAACGCATTAAACTGTACCAGTAGTTCCCTTAACTGTCTCTGTAACAGAGGGGTAACTGTCATTACAAGCATGCTCTCCTCCTACACCAGATGGGTCTGATGCATTCCAAGTTAATTGCTGAAGCCAGCTGCCCATGTAGTAGATGATACTCCATATGTTGCTTCATTGTCATGGCCCTGTTTGCATTTACTTTGGCATGCACCAGTGTTTGAATCAATATTGCCAGGGGTATAATGGAAGCTGGAAATTATAAAAAGGAAAAATAAAAAATTTTAAAAAGGAAAAATAGTGAAAAGGCAACAATGTCCAGTACCTTTCCATTGATTCCATTGCATCCATAAATTCCATCAGATCTGTCAACCATGTAAAGGGGTTTCAAGTGGCTAGCTCTTGGTAGCTTGAGTGCTTCTTCGTTATTGTCCTAATGCAGTCTCTTATAGAGCATCCAAGGCAGCTGTGTAAAGGGGTTTTAAGTGCCTAGTGCTCTGTAGCTCCAGCACTTCTATTTTACTGTCCTACTACAAGATACAGATGGAGTATTGCAGTGTTAACAAGCCATTCTAATTCCTCTGGTCAACTTAACCTAATTAATGCCATATAATTTGCTCGTTTTTAAGTGTAAGGGCGAGCAGTATTTTTGATATCTTCTGTTCAGTCAGGTTGATAATAATTTGATGTTCCACTGCAATTTCATTTTATTGCATACCTATTCAGCAAATCACTGTCAACTCCTACTTCCTGCAACCCTTTCTCAGCACTCTAAAGCCCCTCTTTCACCTAACGTCCTCTTACTCTTCCCTTTTTCTAGGCTGTACCCCCAGCTAACTCAGCAGTACAGAACTCACCTCTGCCCAGTCTGAAGCTAAACATGGCTCCTCAGCTCAACTACAAAGGCTCTGCAAAGAAAACAGTCTGTTAATGTATGTTTTAGCCTGACATGCTTCTGTAATTAATCTGAAACTAACAGCTGCTGCACACCATTGAACCTATTCTGCTGCTGTTTTCCCATCCCTATTTCTATTTTTCTACACTCTCTTCAATACCTGTTGATCTAGCCCACCATTTCATTCATCTTCTGGTCTCTTATTTCCCTTCACCCATATAAAATCTGTCTTTACTAGTGATACTTTGATATTTTACTGTTAATCAATAGGATAGCCATAACATCTCCCAGCCACTAACACTGGTTGATTGTTTTATATAAATAAATAAATAAATAAATATATATATATATATATATATATATATATATATATATATATATATATATACAGTCTGTTGTGATTGTGACCTGGTCTAACCTGTTGTGTTTGACTACCCAACCCCATTCCCACCCACCCCCACATACTCTACATGTATACTTTAGCCACTCTAATCTCCCCTATCTAGACCTCCTCTTCCTGTAGATAACCTCCAATTATAGCTCTCTACCCACTATCTAGCCACTCTCCCTCCTAAAAGTACTCATACTGACCTATAACCCAACACACCCTTCCCCACCTTATACCTCTCACATCTCTGCACCCCCTCATACCTACTCATAAACACCACTTATCCATTTCCAAACTACCTTCCCACTTTACTTCCTGTTAGAACTTACCACTCCCTCACCATAAACCACACCACCAAAGCTCCCCCCTCAATCCACTCTATAATATTCTTCATAAATGACCTCCACCTTCCATTGCAACTTATCTCCCATCCTACAATTATTCATCTCTCTTTAACCCCCCCCCACATATTTGTTCATCCACTCACAGAATGCTACTAATCTTCACTTCCACTACTATTCTTCTTCTACTCTCACACTTGTCCTCTTACCATACTACACTTTCTCTGAGTAACTTATCTCTTAACATAACTAATCCTCCTTCAGACTTACAAACTTACCATACCTTTGAAACAACTCCCTCTCTATTCAACCACATAAATCCACTCATTCTCAAGATCAAGCTAGTCCTTCACCCATCTCACCCTCTAAAAAGCAGATCCAAATACCTAACCTCATGCTTTAAAATTCTTCCTTTAACACTAATATCCAAAAGATTATTCTTATCAGGAGATATTCACTCAATCCCAGATCCCCTCACTAGTACCACTCCTGACGCTCTCCCTCCTCTCATCTCTCCCTCCAAATTCTTAATATTATACTTCCTGAACATACACAGCATTCTTAATAAAGTCAGTGAATTTCATTCACGAATTGGCCATTACTCCCCTGACATAATAACTTTAACAGAAACATAGCTTAAACCCCACACACTGGCAACCATTATTTCCCATGGATACAACATCTTCCACCTAGACAAGACTCCTAAAAAAGGGGAGGTGTACTATACTCTAAACTGACCAGCTTAACATATCTCCTGTCAACATCTCCCTCTCCAAACTTTCAACCAGCTGAACTCTTAATAGTTAACTGTAAACTTAACAGCCACAAAAAACTTATAGTTGCTATAATTTATATTCCCCAGGCAATAATATTCCCATACTTGAACAATTTATCTCCTGGTTAACTCACACCATATCTAATGAAACTGTAATAGTTGATTGGCAAACCCTCACTCCTCGATTCCCCTAACTCCACTATAAATCTTAAATGTCAAGAACACTAATACACTATAAATCTTCATGGCTTCACTCAACTCATCACAACCCCAGCCCACCTAAGTAAGCCAACCAACTCTGGCACAATCCTGGACAGTATCTTTGTCACCAGTCCTAACTTATACCACAACCCCAAAACACTACCTGATTCTTTAAGTGACCACTCCCACATCTACATCCAAAGATATGTGCTACAACAATGTAAATCACAAAAATACAAAGACTATCATACTTTCACTGACTTTGACCCTGTGGTACCCAATGACAGACTATCCTCCATAAACTGGTATTTCTTTCTCCCCTTAATCCTTGATGAAGCTGTGCACACATTCAACATCATATTCCTTGATGTTCTCAACTCCCTGACTCTCCCCTAAGAAAATTAGAATAAAATCCTACTCTGCACCATGACTACCAAAGTCCACTTGTCTCTAATGTATGAAAGAGACAATGCTTGGAAAAACTGGTTAAAATTTAAATCCCACACTCACCTCAAAAACTACAAACAACTCTATAACCTCACTAAAAAGCAGGTCACCAATGAGAAGAAAAACTTCTATCAAAAACCTCAGTAAAGCCATCACAGGAATTTCCAAAAAAATTGGAACAGCATAAACAAAATTCTCTATCCTGGCAGCCCTACTTCACCTAACTCTTTTCCTAACAACCCTCCTCTGGAAACTGCCACCATTTTTAAGTCCTACTTTATTGACTATATTACCTAATTAACCAACAAAAGTAACACCACTAATCCCTTCCATCCCCAACCTCCCTCAACTTATACAACTACTATATCACTGACCTCTCACACTTCTGCCCCATAGCCATTCTGTTCCCCTCTCTAAGTTCTAGAAACATGTATTCATAAGCAACTCCTGGACTACCTACTGCAAGAAAGCCTACTCACACCTACCCAACACAGTTTAGCACTACTACCACTCTAATTTCCTTCAACCAAACTATCGCACAAGCCAGAGACAATAACAAACTAGTCTCCTGTCTCTTCCTAGATTTATCCAAAGCCTTTGAAACAGTTTCCCACCACAAGCTCCTTATCAAACCATCTGACCTTAATATCCCTAACCCTAACCTGACATGGTTTTCTAGCTACCTCTCCAACAGTCAGCGGTCTGTCCAATGGCTCTCTTCCTTCTACCCCTTTCTTCCTGTCAGTACCGGAATACCACAAAGATTCATTCTTGGACCACTACTATTTAACATTTTCACTATCTTCATACTTCCTGCTCTCACTCCTCACTCATACAATATACTGACTACTCAACTCTCATCTCCACCTCCGACAATCTCTCTGACCGCCAATTACTCACCCAAAACTCCTTTCTCTCTGTTGAAATTTGGCTTTCTAACAATCAACATACTCAATCCTAAAAATCAAACTTCTATTTCTTCCAAAGTCTCTTTCTCATCAAAAATCATCATTTACCATCACTTAACAACAGTGTCATAAACGTTGAAACACACAATAAACTATTGGGTGTGATTATCGATGGCCAACTTAAATTCAATCTGCACATATTAAACTGTATAAAGAAGACACATCAAAATCTTAGTCTGCTTTATAGAAATAAAAAAAATACCTCACAAATGACTCTAGACTTTCTCTTGCCTATGTCTATCATCTTCCCAGCCTTCTCTATGCCTTTCCTATCATGACCTACTTACAATCCTCTCTAAAGACCAAGCTTGAACTCACAACAAAGTTGCCAGGTTGCTGCAAATCAACCCTACAGTTCTCACCGCTGCTTTTTCTTACTAACGTTAAACTTGCTAGAATTCCTCCATCAACTCTTACTTCCCCATATAGTAAAATATTCTTAGTGATTGTTGTATGTGATAAAGATACTAATGTAAACAGGCACATTTTTCTTTTCTTAAACAAACCCACCTCCTGCCTTGCCATCTCTTTGTTTATACCCCTACACACCCCCACCCACTCTCTTCAGACCTCTGATCAGTTTCTCTTAGCAATCCATAAGCCCAAAAGAACAATAGGACAAAACCAATATAGCTACTCAGTTGCCCTAGCTTGGAACAAACTTATACTGAATATCAGAAATATTCCCCATGCTTGAAGCTTCAAAATAGTATTAACAGAAACCCTACTAAAATCTTGGGTCTGTATATGCCAAAGCCTTAACTAACTCAGTTACTGCCTTTCCCACCACTTCTCCTTGTACTCTCTTTTCTGTCCACTAACTACTCCCTTCTACTCCACCTGTCTTAACTCTTCTCAAATTACTCCTCTGGTTGCTAACCTGCACTTTTCTATAATCTGTTCTCTACCTGCAATTTCTTTTTGGTAACCATCATTATTTGATACTAGCTTCCTTTCTTCTGCATACTGATGTACCACCATTGATTGTACTACATATTGCATGTTTTCTGTCATGTACTTAATCAAACTATAAGTGTGTCACTCATGTATTTAAAAACCTCATAATTATTATCTTCCGTTTGCAATTTGTTTTCTTACCTCGCTAACAAATGTCAAAATAAAATAAATAAATAAATAAATAAATAAATAAATAATACTGTTAATGAAACAGGTTTTCCAAGATGGCTGGCATTGATCAACAGCTTAACTTCAGCTCTCACAGTTTGAAAACAGAAAATGAGAGATAACAGACAGTGATATTGTCAACATGAGTAAAATTCAGTTACTGGCTAGTAAGTACAATGCCTGGATGTCAGCAAAGAAGACATTTAGAGAACTTGGGTAAAATTCAGTTACTGGCTAGTAAGTACAATGCCTGGATTTCAGCAAAGAAGAAATTTAGAGAACCTGAAAGAAAATTAACCAGAAAAGGCGAAGAGAAAACACTGTTTTGCAGCTGTTCAGCAAAAAGAAATTCTAGCTGCAGTGTGGTACAAGAGATGGCTTCCAGCAATTTACAGAAAAACAATTAAGTCAAACGTGCTCAGATTTTTTTTTTTAAATAAATGAAACATTGAATAAGAATATCAACTCAAAAAATTGAAGAAGCTTTAAACAGTTGTTCAGAGGAACTGATAAAAAATACAAAAATCAGAGGTCAAAATGAAGAAAAGGCTGGATGAGTATGAGACTGCTCAAGAAGAGATGTTTCAAAAACGGTAGAGTTAGAGGACAGAGCTCAAAGAGAAAACCTGAGATTCCCTGCTGTACCAGAGAAACTGGAAGGAGTGGACTGTATTCATTTTATTAAAGCACAAATGAGGAACTGGACTGGTATTCTACAGCAAGATTTGTTAGTTGAAAGGACATATCATGTATATGCTCCAAACCTTGCTATGAGAAAGCAGCTAAGACCTGTATTAGTAAAGATGCAATCATACCAGAAGAAAGAGTTTATCCTGACAAAACTTTGGTATTAGGGTAAAGTATTAAAAATTGGCGATGGTAGAATGTTTGTGGAAAATGATTACTCATTGTACACCAGGCAGAAGAGAAGCAAATTTATCCAACCGATCAAGGAATATGGAGAGGCAGGTGTGAGATTCAAGCTGCTAAATCCAGCTGTCTTCAGAATATTTTTCCTGAGGGATTGAAGTACAGAACAAGCAAATGAGGAAATACAACAAAGGGTGAGCCACCAAACAGAAGGGGACTCAACTTATCATTCTTCTGATGGTAAAGCTCAGACAGCAACTTTGCCAGAGAAAACTTTTCACTTTTCCAATGTTCCAAAAGAAAATGCTTGAGAGAAAAAAAAGCACAGGAGTTGATGAAACGAATCAGGGGTATATTGGACTTGAACTGAAATCTGGGGATGAGTGATGGAGATGAACATAAAGAAGAACAGCAACACTGAAATTATTGAATAAATGTGAGACTATAAAGCATCAATCACATTTGTGAAATATGGCTCTACAAGAAAAAGTGGCTGAAAATGATTTGATTTTTGTTGACTGTTAAATTTGGAGGACTGATAGGTGTATGCCCTACTTCATGTCACTGATGTTTGGAAGGACACTAAAAGAAAAGAAAAACAGGGAGAAGGAGGGGAAAATAACTGTACACAAATATTTTTGTTCCTAACAGTATTTATATAAAACTTTATGATATAAATTGCATGTCATATAGTAAACTATTCTTAGTGATTGTTGTATATGATAAAGATACTAAAGGAAACAGGCACCTTTTTCTTTCCTTTCTTTTTATTTTTTAGATTTAAAAAATGTAGGCATTACAGTGTAAACAGAGAAGAAAAGCTGGACAAAAGCATGTTTAAGTCAAAAGGATTTAATCTTGGGCTGTTGGGGTAGAGGATAACTTATAAATGTGCACTGATAGTAGAATTTAAAAGTTTTATTTTACTGTTGCATAGGTGAATGTCTATATTAATGCCACTTGGCTTATTTTAATGACATAACTGAAACAAAAGCAGTTCATAGACTCCACTGGCAGCAAACTAGGTTGAGGAACAAACCTAGAAGGTTGAATTGTTACATAAACTCCTTTATTTGCTGAAAATAAAAAAATCAGGTTAGCGCTTTTGTTTAAACCATATGTTAAACTTCATCAGACAGTTGGTAATTTTGAAATCACTTCCTATATAAACTTCCTGTAACACTGATTGGTGAATCAACTCATGAATATTAATAACATTTAAATACTTCATCTCATGAATATAAAACACACATTCTAAAAAGCACCTGCCTGCCACTCTATTGCTATCAATACAGCAGTGAACTGTAAATAGAATTCTTAACTTCTTATATATATGCACAGTAAAATACCACTACTAGAACATGTTTATATAATAACATACTTCTAAAAAGTATATGTTCTATACTCAGTAAAAACAAACTATACATAGTTCTGAACGACTTCATGTCTGATTAAAGAAGTGTTGCTTAGGTCACTACTCCAATATCAAATGTGCACTCTTTTTTTATATGTAAAAAAATGCATATAAGTATATATTAAATAAGTTAAATATTGAATAAATATGTAGAAGTATAAAAAATAAATATATGTATAAAACATATATATATGTAAAATATGTAGGTGAAAAATGTGTTTGCTAAAAAAAAAAAAAAAAAAAAAAATATATATATATATATATATATATATATATATATATATATATATGAATATATCAAAATGTGAATAAAAGGCAATCAATTTTATTTATTTAGATGTTGCTATCTTAACTTTTTTCCATTCAAGAGCTTTCAACTTCAACACTGGGGCAATGGAGCTCCGCTCATTCAATCCTGGCCAACTATCTGCTACATAAGACAACACATGATTATATATAGGAAAGGGCTTAACCTTAAAGATTTACTTAAAATGAAACAAGTAACCAAAATACAAAATAGACAGGGAATGACTAAATGTGGGGCATGTTCACGGTGTCATAAATTCTATGTAGCCAACAACTTTACAGAGAGAAATACCACATATTATGTGAACAGTAAATATTCTTCTAAAGCAGTGGTTTACATGGCATTTTGCACTTCCTGCCCGTGCTTCTACGTTTGTAAAATGGAGAGAAAATTCTAGCAGAGGATTTATGAACACAATTATGCTGTAAAGAAACACAACATAAATAATGCTTTGGCTAGGCCAATTAATTGCAATACTGATCACAAATTCAGTTTTATGGCCATAGATTCAGTGTGTGTACAAGACAGCAAGCCATGGGGGCCCCTTTTAGAAAGAACTAAAGTGGCAAATCCGCCTACAGGCGGATAGTTGGCCAGGACTGAATGAGCAGAGCTCCATTGCCCCAGTGTTGAAGTTGAAAGCTCTTGAAAGGAAAAAAGTTAAGATAGCAACATCTAAATAAATACAATTTATTGCCTTTTATTCACATTTTGATATATTTATATATATATATATATATATATATATATATATATATATATATATATATATTAACAAACACATTTTTCACCTACATATTTTACATATATATATGTTTTATACATATATTTATTTTTTACACCTTCACATATTTATTCAATATTTAACTTATTTAATATATACGTATATGCATTTATTTTTTACATACAAACAAAAGAGTGCACGTTTGATATTGGTGTAGTGACCTAAGCAACACTTCTTTAATCAGACATGAAGTTATTCAGAACTATGTAAAGTTTTGTTTTTATGCAGTATAGAACATATACTTTTTAGAAATATGTTATTATATAAAAATGTTCTAGTAGTGGTCTTTTACTGTGCATATAAATAAGAAGTTAAGAATTCTATTTACAGTTTACTATTAGCTTGATAGCAATAGAGTGGCAGGCAGGTACTTTTTAGAATGTGTGTTTTATATTCATGAGATGAAGTATTTAAATGTTATTAATATTCATGAGTTGATTCACCAATCAGTATTACAGGAAGTCTATATAGGAAGTGATTTCAAAATTACCAACTGTCTGATGAAGTTTAACATATGGTTTAAACGAAAGCGCTAACCTGATTTTTTATTTTCAGCAAATAAAGGATTTTATGTGACAATTCAACCCTCTAGGTTTGTTCCTTAACATAGTTTGCTGCCAGTGGAGTCTGTGAACTGCTTTTGTTTCAGTTCTGAGTTTACAGTGTGTTTTTTGCATTTTTTGAGTATGGCTTCTTGTAGTTTGCCGGATTCTTCTTTGGCTGGCCTTTCACCTGGACAAGATCAACAGGAATCAATGGCAAAAAAGCATAAGCAATCTAACTGCCTTAATTCTGCAACTTTCCCAAAGAGTCGATGGATTATATCAGCGGTTTAGTGAGAAGTGTGCTTCAGGAGCTCCTACTACCATCCGACCACTGGGATGAACTGCTCTTTCAGTTACAGACTTTTCTAATACTCCACTCTGCCTAGCTACTACAGAACAACATCATTTACTAGAGAAAAGTGATTTTCCTAACAGAAGTGAATTATTACAGTCAGAGAAAGTTGCAAATAAGCCAGCAGGGAGACTAAATACTAACCACAATGCTGGAGGGATTGGTTTTACTTCCAGGAATGAAGTTCCTCGGCTTAATGACTGGCTGGATGCTTCTTTTTCATTTTTGGCAGACCACATGCAAGCTGCAACTACAACTGATGATAAGCTAAATGAATATGATAAAAAATTAATGAAATGTAAAAAGCTCCAACTAGAAAATACATATCTTAGAGAATGTATCAAACTGAAAATTATTCCAAAAGTCTTAAGGCTATGGAAGTATCCAACAGGCTTAGTCCCTGACTCACCTTTACATATTGACTTGCTTAAATTGTTTGATAGATTTGGGTTTGAGTTGCTGGAGTTGTTGATAAAATATAATGATCAAGAAATCAATACTCTGAGCAGTGCTTTGACTTTACTGGATAAAAGCATACAAGATGATGTTTCATATGAGAACTTTAAATATGAATATCTATGTATTTTTAACAGTATTGACCACTACATAGCCAACCTTAAGAAAGGAAAGACTAATAAACTAAATAGAGATCTGAATGACTATGCTATTGGGTTGGCATACCCCAAACCACCTGGTTCTCAGTTCAAAAGGAACATTTTCAAATGTGTTAAAAAAAAAATCCCTTTGACAATTTAAGACAAGACACTGAGTGTGCACTGGATATAGACTCTCATGGTGGCAGTGCGCCTCCAAATTTTGATTCAGAATTTGCTGGTCCAAGAAGGTCTGAGAGACTTAGAAATAAATATGACTCTCAGCCATGACAGGGTGTACAAGGTGGTTACCAAGAGATGGGTTTTTCAGGGGGCCAGGCCCAAGAGGAAAAACTGGAGGACATAAGTGGGGTATTGGACTTGCACCCCAGTGAGATTTGTCTCCCTTATTTTTACCAAGAAGGAGAAACGCAGTTTCAAGAACTTACAAATAATGACTACGCCATTGTTTTTAACAATGAGAAAGATTTTAAAGTGTATAACTACTCAGATGTGAATATTGACATGGACATTGCAAATTTATTAGCTTGCGGCATGACCTTCGTGCTGAGTAGATCTTTTGATTTCACCACTACTGTCATAGATATGAAATTGTTTTTGAGGAAGTTGAATTTTTCTCTTTTATACCATGACAACTTGCATAGAGTCAGTGATAATCTATGGAATATGAGCTCAATCCATAATCCCCCCTCCACCCCAAGCTTGTCTTGTATGAGAAAATATGTGAATTAGACCATAAGAGCTTGCAGAAACACAGAAATGGATATCTCACAAATAATTTGAAAGAGAGTTAGCCATTCTAGAATCACTGCAAAGAGAGAAAATAAGGGTCATGAAGCCTGACAAGGGATTGGGGTGGTAATTCTGGATGTAGACATGTACCAGAAAAAGATGCAGGAGATCTTGGATGCTGACACATACAAAAAAGTCTCATTAAACAAATTGAATGGTGCATATAGGAAGATTCACTCACAACTGAGTGACATTTTCATGGAAAGGAGAATTGACATTCACCTTTACAATTATTTAAATACTATTGCACCTAGAGTACCTGTGTTCTTCGGTATCCCAAAAATCCACAAGGGCCTCTCTAAACCTCCCATGAGACCTCTTGTTGATGGTAGGGATTCCATCACTTCATCCTGTGCACAATATTTAGATTACAAACTAAAGAAAATTATAGAGAAGGAACAACAGATATGCAAGGATTCATGGAGCTTTTTGGCACACGTTAATGAAATTCCCTATGATGCCAATGACACTCTAGTAACTATCGACATTAAAGATCTTTTTACCGTCACCCCACAAGACATTGGCTTGGAATGGGTGAACGAGATGCTGTTAGAGCACAAGGTAGCTCATGACACTATCACTTTAATTTTAGAACTCTTAGAATTGGTTCTCAGTAACAACTTTATCTCTTTTGACAACAACAACTACCTGCAAAGTAGAGGGTGGCCATGGGGTCACCATGTGGTGGAGCTTTTTCCAATATTGTAATGGCGTATTGGGAGAAAAAGTTTGTGTTCCAGTCTAGGTATTACCCAAACAACAGATTATATCTCCGATTCCAAGATGATATATGTGTAATTTGGAAAGGTACAAACAGTGAATTGGAGAATTTTTTAAAATACATTAATGGAACCACCACCTTCCTTCAATTTATATGGAAATATAGCACTCTATCTATTGATTATCTGGATGTTTCTTTATGTTAAGCTCATGTTAACAACAGGTATGTGGCTAAAATTTTTAGGAGGGAAACATATTCTAATTCCTTCCGTCATTTCAGTAGCTCACATCCTTTTCACCAAATGATGTCGGTCATCAAGGGGCAACTGGTTCGAACAGCCCAGATGACCACCACTTTTGAGCATTTTTTAGATGAGTGCAATTTCTTAAGTTCCATGTTTCTTAGAAGGGCATGCCCAGGCCAACTTGTTGATGAATTAGTAGAAGAAGTTAAAACAAAGAGACTGAATGGTCATTTCAAACCAATATTGGACAATCAGTATATAATTTTAGAACTGGCTGATTCCCACACAGAGGTAGATGTTGGTGAGGCTAACCTCCAGAACATTTGTCCGAGTGGAACAAAAGAGGTTTCATAGGACTTCTCTAAGACACTTGTTATTGCTTATTGCAAGGAAGCTCATGCCTTAAGATCCATCTTTGAGAAAAAATTGGCCTATATTGCTATAAGATTCTTACATGAGACAACACGTGGGAGATAAACCTATGATTATATATGGGAAAGGGCTTAACCTTAAAGATTTACTAAGTGTGGGGCATGTTCATGGTGTCATAAAGTCCAAGTAGCCAACAGCTTTACAGTGAGAAATACCACATATTATGTGAACAGTAAATATTCTTCTAAAGCAGTGGTTTACATGGCATATTGCACATCCTGCCCATGCTTCTATGTTTGTAAAATGGAGAGAAAATTCTGGCAGAGGATTTATGAACATGATTATACTGTAAAGAAGCACAACTTAAATAATGCTTTGGCTAGGCCGATTAATTGCAATACTGATCACAAATTCAGTTTTATGGCCATAGATTCAGTGTGTGTACAAGACAACAAGCCATGGGGGCTCCTTTTAGAAAGAACTAAAGTGGCAAATCCGCCTACAGGTGGACAGTTGGCCAGGACTGAATGAGCAGAGCTCCATTGCCCCAGTGTTGAAGTTGAAAGCTCTTGAAAGGAAAAAAGTTAAGATAGCAACATCTAAATAAATACAATTTATTGCCTTTTATTCACATTTTGATATATATATATATATATATATATATATATATATATATATATATATATATATATATATATATTTTAACAAACACGTTTTTCACCTACATATTTTGCATATATATGATATGTTTTATACATATATTTATTTTTTACACTTTTACATATTTATTCAATATTTAACTTATTTAATATATACGTATATGCATTTATTTTTTACATATAAAAAAGAGTGCACGTTTGATATTGGTGTAGTGACCTAAGCAACACTTCTTTAATCAGACATGATGTCGTTCAGAACTATGTATAGTTTGATTTATTAAGTATAGACATATACTTTTTAGAAGTATGTTATTATATAAAAATGTTCTAGTAGTGGTCTTTTACTGTGCATATATATATAAGAAGTTAAGAATTATATTTTACAGTTCACTATTAACTTAATAGCAATAGAGTGGCAGGCAGGTGCTTTTTAGAATGTGTGTTTTATATTCATGAGATGAAGTATTTAAATGTTATTAATATTCATGAGTTCATTCACCAATCAGTGTTACAAGAAGTCTATATAGGAAGTGATTTCAAAATTACCAGCTGTCTGATGAAGTTTAACATATGGTTTAAATAAAAGCGCTAACCTGATTTTTTATTTTCAGCAAATAAAGGATTTTGTGTGACAATTCAACCTTCTAGGAATGTTCCTTAACCTAGTTTGCTGCCAGTGGTGTCTGTGAACTACTTTTGTTTCATTTCTGATTATACAGTGTTTTTTGCATTATTTTAATGACATGTTTTTTTTGTGAATGCAAGTTTGTTTAAAAAAAATGAGAGACCCCACTGTAATGAATAGTTTTCTTTAAGCAAATACATGTTCGGTGTCAGATGAGAAATCTGGTGCTAAAGGCAATTCTACATCTTGATCTTATGTTTCCAATAAAACAAGCTGACTAAAGTGTAAGGCAATAAATTGAGAGGTTTGGGCAGTGTTTTCTGAAAGAAAAATAACATTTAAATGTACAAGGCAAACAGTTTAGTAAAAGATGAAGTTTGAAATTATTGGACTTGAATAAGAGATAGTAGCTTTTCTGGTAACTAAATAATGAATTTGCTAGAACAGCATATATATTTAGTTTTATTTAAAGATATACAGTGCCATTTTTCTCAAGGCTAAAAGTTAATGTTTTCTGAAAACATGTAAGTTGTTTTTCTCATCTGGGAAGGGGATAAAGATAAGAACAGACAGCAATTAGTGTAAGTAGAAACACAAGTTTTAATGTGCATCTTATCATGGATAACTAATTTTAATTTGGGCTTTGCCTGTGTGAGCAGTTGTCAATTTGGGGCAATTGTTTATATAAGGAGGGTTCAACTTCAATATTTGAAGATGTATATAGTTTTGTGTGTTTACGTTAATAATTTATCGGAGATGTTCTGGTGTATGTGTTTGTTTTTTGTTTAAGGGTTTTCATTAAAATAAAAAGTCTTGTAAAATGTGACATAGGTTTAAACGGTGATGACAAGAAACAACTGACCTCAAAGATGTAGACAGAAAGGAAAGAATATTGAAATATGTTAAGAAATGCAAAGTGCAAATAACACTACTGCAGGAGACACACTTGGAAAGAAATTAATGTGTGAATTTGATAAAGAAAGGATTTCTAGAGGGATATTCAGCAGATTATCAGGGACAAAGGAAACTGTTATTCCTTAAACTAATTGCTAGAGGAGCTCCAACAGTGATAGAAGAGGAAAAAAGGATATTAGATTTTTGGTATTAACAGGCTACTGGCAAGGGTGAGGATTATGCCAGCATGTATTCATATTACACCTAAAACTGCTATTATGGAGCTTAAGAAAATGTTGGTAGAAATAATCAGCAGGGAATATTTCAGATTGTGTACCAATAACAACTCAGATAAAGATGCAAGGTAATGAAGTACAAATGAGACACTAGCACTTCATCACCTACCTGGTAAAAAGATAGAGATTTAGGGAACGGGTAGTGGAAATTATTTGAGAGATATTATATAGAAATTTCTTCAGAAGTTATAGCTAGAGAGTGGATTAAAGCAAAAATAGAGTTTAAAAGTAAGGCAGAAAAAAGAAAAAGAGATATGGTTAGGAAGTAACAAGAATTATTTAGAGGGGCTAGCAGAGGTTAAAGTATTGAAGAATAAGGGGGATTTCACAGAACAGGAAGAGGAACAAATGCAGAGTGCTAAAGAAAAAAATAAGGGAGCATCTCAATAACATGCAAGAGTTTAGAAATATGGATGTTAAGATATTAATAAAGAGTTTAAGGTTTAAGGAGTTCATCTGGGAGAGGGAAAGGGCAAGGGTCAAGTAGGATAATTTTATACTTCCAAAAGAACAAGGTGATTTAGGATTACCAGATTTGAAGTGATATTTTAGAGCTATGCAGTTATACATCATAGATATAATAGAAGCAGAAAGCTATCATTCAAAGTGGAAAGGGATGATGATGAAGCAGACAATAAATTAAAGAAATAAATAGAGAATGGGATTGAGATCCTTAAGGAGAATAACAACAGCCATACAGAATAGTATATTTATAAAGTAGCATAAATTAATCGAACTAAACCAACATGAAATGGAGAAAGGTGCTTCTGGATGACTGCAATTTTTGGCTATACAGAATAGTCAAGTGGGGCCTGGAATTTACTAGAAAAATTGGCAAAGGAACCATGGCACTGGGAGGGCAAATAATTAGAGTGAAAAAAGTAATATATTGGAAAGAGGCCAAGAAGACATTTGCACTGCAGGCTAGAGGCTGCCTTCCCTATCAGGGATTGATATCAGAGTATAGGCAAAGAGAAAGGGATAGGGGAATCCTAAATGAAATACAAGCTCTGGTAGAGTTTTAAGTTGAATCTAGAAGAGAATCTGCTGTTAAAAAGGAATAATTAATATGGCATATAAAATATTGCACAATACCTATAGGAATCAATCAGAAGAGGTTAGAAAAGATTGGGAAGAAAGACTGGATAAGCAATTTACAAGGAAGGAATAGGAAGACATATGTACGGCTCCCAAATGTGCAACAAAGTCTAGAAGATTTAGTATTTTTGCTTGGAAGTTTTTGCATAGGCATTTGTATACCCCAAGCAGACTCCAAATAATTTTTCCTTAGGTAGATGGCAAATGTTAGAGGTGTGATGAGAACATGGAGTTTGGGAGTGTAATAAGTTGGCGGACTTTAAAAATTCCCTGCAGAGTACTCTGTTAAAAAAATTGGGTGAGCAAATGGTTGAAACTAAGAAAATTAGTTTTTTGAGCTGGGATACAGAATATGAATTGCCTACACATAGTACGGCCTTGTTAAGTTTAGTTTTGGTGGCTGTCAAAAATAAAATACTAGAAAATGAAAAGCAAACTCTAAATCAACTGTATTTGAAGTGGTGAACAGCATAACAGAGATAAATTAATTAGAAGTGGGATCTTTAATAAAATGTAGGAGCAAGTTACATAGAATAAATGGAAATTGTGGGAACAATACTTGCAGAATAATATTTTGGAGGAGAAGTGAAGTTTAAAGGAAGGCAGGAATTGATCAAATTATGTACTGTTGGATTGGTGGTAATTGCATAAATGTCAACATGTTAACATGGTTTGTTTTCTTGTATATAAATGTATGTTTGCCTATGTCTAAGGCAATAATACAAAAAAGGGTGATAAAAATACTGCTAATGAAACACTACAGATATACACTTAGATTAATTCCTAGCATGCACATCTAGGTTAATTCCTGGTAACCTGGCATTCTTTCTCAATAAAATCAGTCTGCAGAAGATCACACGTATACGAGTCTTCAAGGAAAAGACAGACTGATTCATTTTACTAATGTAATTAAAGAAAATATATATATTTACACATTCCCCTGGATTCTCTATGCCTTGCATGGCATGCAGGATTAGTGCAGGAGATCCAGCAGGCAATATATATCTGCCGTGCGATCCAGGAAACGCCTGCAGGGGCGTGCATGAGTGCTCCTGGACTAGTCCTGCACGGACTAAGCCCCTGTATGCAAATCACCCCATTTGCAGGAGAAATACATGCAAATGAGGTGAATTTGCGATCCAGGAAGCTTGCAACCGGCCATGCAAGACTAGTGCAATCTGTAGAAATGTACTCGGTTAGTAACCATTTCTGAAAAATCCAAAACAGAGCTGTGACAGCTCCAAATAAAGGGTGCATATCAGTTAGGAAGCATGCCAATGGCCAAGTATAAGGCCATTGGCATTGCAAACAGCCAAAAAAATAAAAAAAATCAACTTTTATTTTTTTTTTAGACGATCTTGGCTGTTTAAGCATAGGGCAGTGGTACACAAACGGGATTGGGAGGAAATAACAAAATAAACCTAAATTAAGCATTTTAACTAAAATCAATATTCTGCCATGCAAGTCAATGGCAGGAAGAAGACAACATGGCTAGTGAGTAGTGGTTGCTAAGGGGGGAAGCTCAGTGTGAGACATGTAACTATGCATTAGCAGGCAATCCTATGCAAATGAGGGGAATGATAGTGAATCCCAGTTTTCCCCAGCATGCTAGTCAGGTCCCAACAGTGTAAGAGTAGAAATAGCTTGGTGCAAGCCTAGGAATTAGCTGACATCATGGGGGTGTGTGTCAGGCATACTGTAAGCATATTGGAGCCCTGTGGCTCAGGTTTGCTCCCAGCTTAGCACAGCTAAGCTAAGGGTGTATCTAAACCTGCCTAGCACTCGTTACATTGCCTAAGTGGGTGTGCACACCACGCACCAGGTTTTAAAGGAAGAAAAAAAGTTAAACCAGGAAATAGCAGCACTGTGCCCATTTGAGCACTCTGTGCAGTACACCCCCCGGGCTTAAACAGGAAGGCAGTGGGAAAGGAAAACAGCAGTAGGAAGGTAATCAAGGAGAACTAGCATAGCTGGCAGGTGAAATGTATCAGAATCAGCCAATTACACAGGCAGCAGACCAGCACAGCTCAGAACACTACTATAAACTAAGCAAGCACCTTCCCCTCTGGTTTTTCCCATACTCTACACAATCGGTGTATACAAGCAGGGAACTTTTAACAAACAAACCTACAAAATGAGAGGGGCTGCAGCAGACAACATAGAACAACATTTGCAAGAAGCTGAGGGTGGTGAGGATGTGAATGCTGCCGATCAACCCACAGTGAGGAGAAGGAGAAGAGTGTACAGACCCAAGGTAACCTACGAGGGGCTACATGAGCTGGAGATACTGGAGAGGTATAGGGTGGACAGGGAACTCCTACAGCAAATTGTTGAGCTGTGCCGGACACACCAAACTGACCGACGGGAACCCATCCCAGTGGATACCAAGGTATGTGTAGGCCTAGGAATACTAGCCACAGGTACCTCCCAAAGCTCACCTGGGGATATCATGGGGATCTCACAGGCATCAGCATCCAGAGTATTCCACCAGTTCCTGGATGCCATGTCAGCACATGCCATTGAGCACGTATATTTCCTCAACACCCATGAAGTGTTGGCCAGCAATATGCATCTCTTCCACCAAATAGCAGAATACCCTGAGGTAGTGGGTGCTATAGATTGCATGCACATATGCATCAAAGCATCACCCGGTGATCAGGGTAGGGCCTACATAAACCACAGGGGCATCCCCTCTATTAATTGTCAGGTTGTCTGCAATGCCCAGGGCATTATAATGAATGTGTGTGCTGGCTGCCCAGGAAGCTATCACAATTCCCACATTTGGCATCTGATGCAGCTGTACCAGATATTTGCCAAAGGGGACATCCCCTACGGTCACCTAGTCGGGGATGCTGGTTACACACTGGAGCCATGGCTGATGACACCCATCAGAAATGCACACACACCTAAACAAGAATGCCATAATGAGGCACACACACAGTCCAGACTTATAATAGAGCATGTACTTGGGATGCTCAAGTCACAGTTCCGGTGTCTGGACACATCTGGTGGAGCCTTGCAGTACTCACCAGCTACATGTGCCCAAATTGTTATGGTATGTGCCATGCTACACAATAAGATCCTGTGGAAACAGCTGCAGCAGGAACAGCATGGGGCAGGGCCACACAGCCCCCCACCAATGACAAGGCCTGCACAGGCACAGAGTAACGCAGAGGAGAAACAACCTGAGCCTGCCCCGGTAGGCAGGTGGAGGCATGCCCAGTACGCAGAGGCCATGGCAAAGAGACAATGCATAGCACATACACTGACACAATAGGGACCCAGGGAATGACACCTTTCTGTCTCACACATACAGTAAAAGGGATGTCAAACATGACACTACCTGTGCTCAACCATGTATAGGGGTATACTATGCGCATCTGACATAGGCAGCCCTCCAGCACCATCCTCAATCCTGGCACACCCACAAGGTAAGTCATTCAAACTACCAATTGCCAAATGGAGTAGAATGTGTTGTTACCTGTATTTATGGTATGGATGTAAGCATGCAATTGAATTGGGTGGCTGAATATTATGGCAGCAGATAGTGGACACCCATAGTGGCACCATGACATCTGTAACACATACTGGAGTCTCCATAGTAGCCAGTACTACACAAGGTGACAAAACCCACTGCAGGAAATGTGCTGGGTGACATATGTATCCATATGACTCATACATGCCAGTCGGGGAGGTTCACATACCCAACAACAGTCTCAGCCAGCAGGACAGGTGTAGACAAACCCAAACAGAGCCTGTGCTATGGCCTCTGAATGATCCCTATGGGTACCCCCCAGGCCTACACAGACAGACTACAGCAGGTCAGGCAGTAGGATGTTAGTTCTTAAGGGTAGGAAGCCAAACACTAAATATGCAGGGCAACCAAACCTAAGACCTGTAGCACACTGATATGCCACTAGTCAGTATGATAGGTTAGCATACAGAATGAAATGGAGTACCTGACATACCAGTACAGTCATAGCAAATGTGTGCATGTGCCAGGTGTACCCCCCATCCTA
Source organism: Protopterus annectens (assembly GCF_019279795.1). Lineage (NCBI taxonomy): Eukaryota > Metazoa > Chordata > Ceratodontiformes > Protopteridae > Protopterus > Protopterus annectens. The sequence continues at coordinate 416,787,658 of NC_056744.1, read as the reverse complement.
TGTAGATATGTAGAAACAGTAAGTTGTGCCCTGCTACTCCCATGTAGACATGTAGTAACAGTGAGGTGTGCCCCCCAATCCTGTGTAGAAATGTAGTCACAGTCAGGTGTGTGCCCAATCCTGTGTAGAAATATAAAACAGTCAGGAGTGGCCCCCCACACCATATGTAGAAATGTAGTAACAGTCAGGTGTGCCCTCCCCCACTCCCATGTAGACATGTAAAGTAGTCAGGTGTGTTCCCCCCCAATCCTGTGTAGAAATGTAATAACAGTCAGGTCTGACTCCCCCCCCCAATTCTGTGTAAAAATGTAGTAACATGTATGAGTAGGTATAATACGAGTAGAGCACAGATGGCCAGAGGTGGCCAAGGTAGCAGGATAGGTTGTAGCATTTGAACAATATGCAGGTCTGAGTGTGTTAGGATGGTGTGTGTTTCATAATGTGTGAGAGTGGTCAGTATGTATGCATGTTGAGGTAAGACCTAGTGGCCATTGCCCACTACTGCTGATAACAGGGACAAGCCCTCATGACTGCAGTGCCAAGGACAATCCCCACCAGTATAACACATTCAAGCAGTAAGCCATTGTAAATGTATGGTAGTAATATGTGTCACCATCTGAAAGACTGACATGGCATGGCTGTTGGGCTAGATATACAAGCAGTACACAGGGGAAAGTACCCCAGACATACAATATATATTGTGTCACTGTGAAATGATGGCACCCTTGGATTTGTACATATAGGTATGCATCACAGTAACAGGACCTGTAGTAGGGGATACCAGTGAGGTCTGCCTGAATACCTGCAGATCACAAAGGAGGTAGGACTGATGTATTGGGAATCAGCTGATGTACCCGCACAAGCCAGCATAACTGTAATGCCCCATGCATATCTGTGTGTCAGATGCAAATAGTGTCCATAGCACACATGCACCCAGCCATGCAAACACCACCCACAGGCACCTCTTTGGCAATATCCCTGCTGTGGGGAATGGGTACAGTATGACCCCACCTGTATATGGCAATAGTGGAAGACTGCAGCATGCAGTGCAGGTGTCCCATGCAGGTGTGTCCCTAGCTGTAGGTAACACCCTGCCAACATCCACACCATCTGATTAAGACTAATATAAGGTATTGTCATGAACTATCACATCTATCCTGTCACCCCAGGGGAATATACTGTATGGTGGTCTGTGACTGCAGGACTAACAGAATGCAATGGCTTGCCACATCTGGCCTGCATCAACACCTAATGCCCCACAGGCACCTGCCAAAGGCCCATGTCTCACACATACTGCCAATGCATGTTATGTCATGGACACCCAAATAACAACATAACACACTCCATTTAAGCCATATGCAAGGCCATGTGGACAAACCACAGTAACATGTCCACCACGTCCCACTGCATGTACTGTGGACCAATACTAACACACACCTGTGATGTGGTGATACCCTTAGGGAAAGTATCACAGAATGTATGCATAATGTATGGAAGAGGTTAGAATAACAAAGGGTGGTGTGGGAGCATGGGCAGCATGGAATGTGCAGGGTCCAACACCAAGCTGTGTGCACACTATCCCTTGCTGCAAACACATAAATGGGTGGCTACACACCTGCCCGTACACCACAATAGAGTAAATGTCCTGAGCCATGACCCCTGTCTCTGGCTAACATGTGCAAATCTGTACAGCTGTGAGGCATTGCCACAGCAAGATAAGGCCATACTGCCATGTTGATGGGCGGACAAGTATGGGATCCTCTGCCAGCACTGTACTAAGGTGCTGAACCGGATACACAATCCCAGCACAAAGTGTCTGCAACTTCCCCTCCAGAATGGCATAACTTACCATGAATACATAGGTGTCTGCATACAATACTGGGTACTGCTGCAGTCACCCTTGTCTGACAAGTCATCACTGTGAGCAAGAATGTCCATCTGACAGTACATGAGGACAGAAAACATCACTGTGTCTAATAGTACACATGTCTGAATATCTCTGCTAACAGCAGTACCATGCAGCTGAACCAGCACAGACGCAATCACCTACAGTACACACTATCCCCTGCACAGTTTGTCCGCATATTGCCAAATGATTGACGGATACCCTGAAGAAATAGAATGCTACCTGTAGGTGTACAACACAAATGTCTGCACTGCAGTATAAACTACCTGGAATTGATCCACACATTTAATACAGAAATGCATACTGGGCATGCTCACACACTTAGAGAAATGAGGTCCATGTCTGCAAACAACAGTGGGCCAGACATATCTGGCATTTGCAGATGTTAGTGCAGATGCTCCTCAGTATGCAGCACTCATGCTTTGCACACACACTGGATAGGAATACAGGCATTTATCCAAGGACAACACACTATAATAAGCCAAAAGTAGACATACACAGATGTGTGGAATAGAGTAACTGTCTCAAGGGGCCATCCATTATAAGGCCAGTCCCACCCAGCACACAGCCAAATGGCTACAACCACATTGGTTCGGATGTCACTCACTTTTGATCTTAGCCACTGGTATCTGTCAGCATGATGGACTATGTGGTGCAACTGCTAGCTGTGCAACATGACTGTACAAGGAAGTAGTCATCTAGCAGCTGTATACATGTACCTGTGGAATATACCCTGGTGTGCCTGCATGTAGTTTGTCACCCTCTAGATGAATGGCTTATGGCCCATGCATACACACTGCCCTCCCTATAGCTGTATTATGACAAGCCTGCTGAGGTCATCCACTTTGAAATACACCCTTGTGAAAGGTGCAAGCCAGTAATCTCTGTGGTGCTTCCTATAATTGAGTACTGCTGTAGAGTGATAAACTAGTTAGGCAGATGTTCTAATCCCGGACATGTTAAGTGTGTGTGTGTGTGTGTGTGTGTGTGTGTGTGTGTGTGTGTGTGTGTGTGTGTGTGTGTGTGTGTGTGTGTGTGTGTGTGTCACGGTCTGTGTAGAGAGCAATGCTTTTTAGGCTAGTCACACTCACTACAATTCAAATGCCCTACTTTGTCAAGACTGCTGATGTCATACACTGTGAAATACAGCTATTGGAAAGCTGCAGCCCAGTAATCTCTGTGCCGCATCCTATACCTGAGTACAGCTTTAGTTTAATAAATTAGGTAGATAGGAGTTCTAATCCCAGACATAGCAACGGTGTGTGTGTGTGTGTGTGTGTGTGTGTGTGTGTGTGTGTGTGTCACTGTCTGTGTAGAGAGCAATGATTTTTTAGGCTAGTCACACTCACTACAATTCAAATGCCCTAGTTTGTCAAGGCTGCTGATGTCATACACTGTGAAATACACCTTTTGGAAAACTGCAGCCCAGTAATCTCCATGGTTCATCCTATAGCTGCATACTGCTGTAGTGTAATAAGCTAGTTAGATAGGAGTTCTAATCCCAGACATGGCAATTGTGTGTGTGTGTCTGGATGTGTAGGGAGCAATGCATTTTAGCCTAGCCCCACTCACTACATTTCAAATGCCCTACTTTGGCAATCCTGCTAATTTCATTCATTGTGAAATACACCTTTGGGGAAGGAGCTCTCCAGTAATCCCTGTGTTGCGTCCTATAACAACTTCATGCTGTAGTGTGATATAGAACTCTGGTAGGGGTTCTATACCCACACATGTCAGTTGTGGATGTTTTGTGTGTGTTTCGATGTCTGTGTAGGGAGCAATGCATTTTAGCCTAGCCACACTCACTATAATTCAAATGCCCCATTTTGGCAATCCTGCTGATGTCATTCATTGTGAAATACACCTTTGGGTAAGGAGTTCTCCAATACTCCCCATGGTGCATCCTATAACAGCTTCATGCTGTAGTGTGATATAGAACTTTGGTCAGGATTCTATTCCCACACATGTTGGGTGTGGATGTTTTGTGTGTATTTCAATGTCTGTATAGGGAGCAATGCATTTTAGCCTAGCCACACTCATTACAATTCATATGCCCTACTTTGGCAATCCTGCTGATGTCATTCATTGTGAAATACACCCTTGGGGAAGGAGTTCTTCAGTAATCCTCGTGGTGTGTCCTATAACAGCTTCATGATATAGTGTGATACAGAATACTGGTAGGGGTTCTATTCCCACACATGTCAGTTGTGAATGTTTTGTTTGTGTTTCAATATCTGTGTAGGGAGCAATGCATTTTAGACTAGCCACACTCACTACAATTCAAATGCCCTACTTTGGCAATCCTGCTAATTTCATTCATTGTGAAATACACCTTTGGGGAAGGAGCTCGCCAGTAATCCCTGTGTTGCGTCCTATAACAACTTCATGCTGTAGTGTGATATAGAACTCTGGTAGGGGGTTCTATACCCACACATGTCAGTTGTGGATGTTTTGTGTGTGTTTCGATGTCTGTGTAGGGAGCAATGCATTTTAGCCTAGCCACACTCACTACAATTCAAATGCCCCATTTTGGCAATCCTGCTGATGTCATCCAATGTAAATACACTTTTGGGGAAGGATTACTCCAGTAATCTCTGTGGCGCATACTATAATGGCATAGTGCTGTAGTGTAATAAACTAGTTAGGTAGGAGTTCTAATCCCAGACATGACAGGTATGTGTGTGTGTGTGTGTGTGTGTGTGTGTGTGTGTGTGTGTGTGTGTGTGTGTGTGTGTGTGTCTGTGTTTGTAACTCATATCCTGTGTGGAGGTGGTTGTGAGTGTGTAACAACTAGGCCCAATGTGGAGTGGGTTTTGCAAATTTCTTATATGGTGGCCCAAGTATATATATCACAATGTCCACTGTACAGGGATAACAGATATGAAATAACAGAGAGGCTGGGGTGCAAATCCATACCCATACATGTGACATCAAGGCCAGGCAAACAAAGTTAGCAACCCTAGTATTACCCAGAGAACACTCTCAACCCATGTCTTATATATATATATATATATATATATATATATATATATATATATATATATATATATATATATATCTATACATATCTATATATATACACACACACACACACACACACACACACACACACACACACACACACACACACACACACATACACGCACACTTGCCTAGGCAACAGCCACTACGTTGGTAGTACACTGCATATTGCCCACCCACTGATAGTAACTATGGAGTGATTGCAGTGAGCTACAGAGGGCATGGCACCCTGTCCATCTGTATAATAGGCACATACATGCAGACAGTGCACCTTCTCCATCCATGTTCCCCACTGGACACCTGCAACACCTGTGGTGCCATTACATGTGACCCACAAAGGACATACCATTCCTGAAAACATGCCCTGTATGGACAGATGCCACTGACACCAGGGAATGCCAAATGCATGCTATAAATGTAGGTGCAGGGTAATCCTGCTGTCCATTACCAGTTCCCACCACATGAGGCCAGGACTGGCACATCTGATGATGATCTCTGTACACAACATGGGCCAGACACCCCAAGTACAGTTCCACATGTCACTGTACATGCATGTGGGAGGTGTGCACATCCCAGACACCGTCCATGTCATGGACTAAGGAGCACATACATGGTAAGCAATGCACAGCATTGGCCACACACAATAGTCACCCAGGTGACTGGATGGTGAATACAATGCCCACCTGTGTGGGCAAATCAAGAAACTACACCCCTGAGCCACAATGCAGACCATTGTCATGTGGCCTGATGCCAAGGAATACCCATCACCTAGCCTTGTATAGCCATCTGGCACAGTCGACCACTACACACCCGTGAAGCAATGCACCCATGCATGTCAGTACTGGTACCCTGTGTGTGTGTGTGTGTGTGTGTGTGTGTGTGTGTGTGTGTGTGTGTGTGTGTGTGTGTGTGTGTGTGTGTGTGTGTGTGTGTGTGTGTGTGTGTGTGTTGTATGATGCGTATGACCACATTCACACTCACTACAACCCCCATTGGCATACTGAAGCATGTGGTCTGATGTCAGACACCTCCCCATACCCTTTGCCCATATAACCTCCGTATGATCCCTGTGGTGCATGTGATACCTGCACAGTAATGTGCTGTGGCAATCTCACTAGTGATGAGTTGTATTCCTGGCCCTGCCAATTGTGTCAATGTGTGTGCATCCCTGTGAGAGTGTGGCTGTGTTGATGCTGGCACCTGTTCATGCGGACAGGCATGGGTACTACACCCACTGTATAGCTACCATATCCCTGTTGCAGATGTCACTCACCATCACGTATACATTCTGAGGGCTCCTCAACATGTAACCTATGTGGCGCATGCAATAACTGCATAGAAATGTGATAGCACTACATAGTCATCAGGGGGTTGATACCCTGTGCTGGTAGGTGTGTGACACAAACATGCTTAAGTTTTACTCTCCCACCCCTCCCTGACTTGTCTTTGCCTCTGTCTGCCTCTCTCACTCCCTCTCTGGTGGATGTGGAGACCTATACCTGCTTTGCTTAGGCAGCAGCATGTGTATTTTAAGTGATACTCATGATCAGCTGATGGCCTCTGCAAGAATTGCAGCCCTCCTCTAGCTAATTGCATGTGGAACAGCTGTGGTAACATTCCCATAGTCAATTGCATGGAAACACACTCCAATATCTAGGAACATCATGTTGGTGTTGGCCATTTTCATTCACTGTGAGCAGGAACTCTATCTGTTGTTTGGCAAACAGCATCTCAGATGGATTGGGGATTTACCTCTGACAACATACACTGTGGAAACAGGGCAACACACAGGCGGGGGATGTGCCTGACCTGACTACAGACTGAAAGTGCTGCTATACTGCATTTGGAGTAATGGTTTAACAGGGTGTGTGTGTGGATATGGCTGTCCTACATGTTTTAATACCTGCCATGTCAGTGCTATGTTTATGAGGAATCACTATCTGTAGGGTCATCTGCAGACTGGGCAGTGTGTGGTGCCTTTGATTTTATGTGTTACCTACAGAGCATCTATCTTTTAACTGCAGAAGGTAGTGTGAGGATTGCAGTCTGTAGTTGGTGAAAGCCGTGACAGTTACTGACTTCATATCCCTCATAGGACATATGTTGCAACAAACCCTGTTACAACAGCAAATGTATAAGGTTATCACAGCAACATGTCAATACTGGCCCTGTGTATGTTCTTCCAGCCACAACTCTGTCAACCTTTGTGCATATGTCATGCATTAAGAGGTACATATTGCTGTACACCATAATTAGTGACATCATATCTGATAACAAGCCAGTAAAATATCAGACTGATACACATGTTATGTACAGTAGGGGTTATATTTGATGACATAACCTGGACATTCTGTGGTTGTGTGTACAGTACTGAGGTCTGTGTACTTATGGTGAATGTTGACAGTGTGTGTATTGTTAATATGCACTTTGGCCTGTGTAGAGACTGTGTTAGATGTCATTGTTCTTGGTCCCGTCCTATCTGATGTTACATGCTGCTCCACTGTATGTTACTGTATTGGCTTACATGTTTGTAAGGCCATACACACACACATGGCCCATACCACAGACAGGCATCGGATCACACTGTGTAGCAGCCCAGTATATGTAGGGTTAGTGTGTGAGTGGCACATATGAGGCTGGTGTTGAACAGATAGTCCATATACTGTATTATTATGCTAGCTTACCATATGTGGCTGTGGCTGTGTTCACATTTTTTGTGGTTATGCACTTTCACACAGGTGTATCTTACCCTGTGCTGTGACATGCCTGTAGAGCCTGCTATATATGCAGGTACATGTGCATTCCTCCATAGGAAATGTAGGTCAGTGTTGAGCCAACCTGCCTGTAGCCTGCATAGTGTTTTGTTACATGCCTAGCAGCTTAGTGTACTTACCCAGTGATATGTCATGTCCAGATACTTGCCAGATGTACTGCTGCCAGGCCTCCCTTAACAGTCATGTATGTCAGACAGAGCAGTGGGATGCTGTACAGATGTATGTCAATATCTAGTGGATAGTATGTGGCCATGGCACCTCTGTACCAGTGGTTATTATGTGTCAGGACAGACAGGGTTGTGTGAATGCATAACCTATAGGGGCAATGTATACCAGTCATTATGTGTTATACCCATCTACATGGATGTTAATATTCACATTGTCAGGCTTGGTCCACATGTTTTGCACTAAGAGGTTCTGTGTATACCGCTGGACTGTCCAGAGTGTGTCAGAATGTCCACATATATTGGCCATTATCTCTGCTGTAGTCCACAGGAGCATTTGGTGCTAGCAGCGGTACTGTACTATGATGTCCTTAGGATGTCTGTCAGTAGTCAATGGCACACATGTGAAAAGCAGATGTGACCTCCCACACACACCATGTCTGTGAAGACAATCCCTATTACAGTAGCAATAGTCTACTAATGTACCTGCTATACATACCTGACATCCCCTTGCACTATGAAGTTGGGACTATAGGGGCTGAGGTAGGGCTACACTCCATGTTCAGGATATATGGTGAAAATATATGTATATAGAATTATCCAGATATCTATATAGATATATACACATATACATATCAACATATATAGATGGGTATGTATATGTACATAGAGATACATATAGACACCCAGACATATACATATACAGAGCAATAAATGTCTAGACATATACAGACAGTGATACATATACACATATATGTATGGATATCTACATATATACTGACAGTAGTAGGTACATCAGAATAGATATGTATGCACATATAGTTATAGATATCTGCATATATACCAACATAACTAGGCATAGCTGTACACACAGGATGTGCATACATATATAGCTATATAGACATATATCTATATATATAATATATGTATATCTATATATACACATATCTATATATACATATATGTATGTACACATATATATATATATATGTGTGTGTGTGTACATACGAAGAGATGTACACATGGCTATATATATATATATATATATATATATATATATATATATATATATATATATGTAGCACTATACAGATGTGTATACAGACATACGTATGAGTCTACATGTGTATGTACATGTAGACATATATAGACCTATTATATGTATACAACCATATTCCTGTCATGAGTAAACTTCACGGTTGTGTATACTCTCCCACATGTATTTTACCATATTTATCTGCTATGTGCACATTATGATAAAATAACATATGTGATGCAACAGTCATATTAATAACAAGGACTACACAATTTAGGAACTACAGGCAAATGTTCATGACTACTCAATATGTGTATTGACAGCTATATTGGTAAAACAGCAGCAGTCTTCACAGTTGTCATGGTGTAGTAGTTAAGTGTTGTGACTTCAGTGTAAAGGGTCCTGGGTTCAATACCTGCAAGGGCTGTTCATTTTGTTGCTGGGAAGAACAAGGGCTGTCAGATACCGAGTGGTTAAGGCAGTTTTGAGCAGCGTTAAATATGTTTGTGTGGGTTTGCATGAAACTAAGTGGTGCTAAGCTATGGGTAAACTTACGGGCACTTACACAGTGTAGGCAGCGCTTACCAGTGCGCAAATCAGCTTAGATGTTATATTGCAGCAATGTTGATACTTGCCAAGCATAGCTTAGCCCTGGTAACCAGGACACACAACCCAGTCTGATAGCCTGTAATAAGTGTATGTATTACAATGTACAATGCATGCACCTATGTGCTGTCGTTACAGTAGCAAGGGGTGTGAGTGTCATGTGTGGGACACAGACATATATGAGGCCTGTACAGCACTGTTATCCATGTTAATGGGTTACATACATGTATAGTAGCCCAGGGTACGTGCTGTCACACTGGCATGTAGTGTATCATGACAGTACTACTGTTGACAGTGCTAACCCAGGCAAGAGCAGAGTTCTTAATGTAGTACTGATAAAAGGCACACCTGCGAGCATGGCTGGACACCAAGGCCTCCCTGTTGTATCCCTGGTGTGAGCTGTGTCACAGTATATATCCCTTTCTGGGTAATGATCCATCATGTGGAATGTAACTGCAGACTACCGTCTGTACTGCACGTTAGTGAGGGCATCTGACATGTAGTTATGGCATACATATTGTTGTCAGATGTCTGTCAACGCACTCATGCTACTGCATAGCTACTTGCCAAGCTAATGACTGTCAGTCCCTGTACAGATGTGCAGATGGCAGGATTCCAGCTGGGATATGTACAGGCAACCTAAGCTTGATTGACACTGATATGTCTGTTCAGCTGTGTAAGAAGTGGCACATATAGGAGATGTCACCCTGTATGCACCACATGCTACAGGTACCTCCATTACACTAACACAGTCAACAGAACATGATTGGGTACAGGTCTCCATCACAGACACTAACCGTGTGTTGTAATGCATGTTGCATACATGTCACCTTGACCACCTCAGTGGCCCTGTGCAGGAGGCACCTGGAGGATTGGCTGATGCATGTCATTCTTACCCTGAGGGTCATGACAGTAGTGCCTGTCGGTTGATTGCCCACTGCCACCTGGCAGGTGGCAGGATGACACTGTACACATAACCCCTACACAACCCATCTTCCCTTGAACAATAGCTAGGTGCACAGCTATGACCACCTGCAGGGATGCACCCCTGTACTGGCACATGTGTACATGTGCATGACTGAGTATAGTATTGTCTGTGTGTTAGCACACCTGTACATGGGAATTCCATGAGGGCCTTCACAACCAACCAACACCCATTGCCATAGTCAGTTGTGGCTGCTGCTGTATGGGACATTACATGTACCCTGTTAAGCCCCCCCCCCCATACTGGCTACATGAGCCTTGCAGTACCAGGACAACAGTGTTTTACAAATGGGGTGATAGGCATGGGATACCCATTGTGTTCTGGCATGTGTGTGTAGTTGTGCATGTCCGTATATCTGTAGGGTACAACATTCCAAGGCCACATACTCCTATTACAATACCCATTGCCTCACAGTAGTACAGATAGTGTTGTTGCTGCCCATAGGTGAGGCATGACAATGTAACCCTACTACGCATGTGGCATGAGCATGAGATGCATATCCCTGTAGTACTAATATTGGGGTATACTATGGGTTGTATCGCTGTTGTGGCCAATGTGTGATGGTAGGTATGGCAGAGTGTCATCATGAGTTTCAGGGAGCACAATATCCAGTGGGGGATGTGGGTGCTGTGTACACTGTTATTACACCAAGGTACAATCGGTATATGTCCCATGTACCAAGTTATGGTTACCACTGTCACCATCAATCATACAGTAACTGTTACCACAATCCAAGTCAGTTATGCATGTGATGTGTGCAGCCTACCTGTAACACATTGGAGGCATGGTCAAGTTAGTTAGCAGCGATAGGTCCTGGTATCTCAGATGTGTGTCTGGTTGTTATGTGTCTGTAATTGTGTATATGACGGTATGTCACACTATGTATTGTCCAAATACACTCATTACATCCCCCATTAGCATACTGTACATGTCGGGGGATGTTCTGTATGTACCATGTAACCTGGGACACACCTCACCCTAAATGCTGTGTGGTGTGTGCAATGTAAGCCACACACTTCAGTAGCATGACATAGCTAGGTAGGGGTCTAGTCCCAGTGTTGCCACGTAACAGTGTGCATGTATGTGGATGGGTCGACATCAGGTTGCATGGTATAAATGCCTCAGTGGGCCACCTGTCCATGTGGCACAGGCAATAACCAGTTTAGTTACTTGTGAAATGTTTTCAACTGTACCCCAGATATGTCACAGCCATGGTGTTACCACAGTGACATACACCGTTGTGTAATATGACTGCAGACCATCCTTGTGCTGACACATGTACACCTACAACACAAATGGATAACATTATAGGGACTGCAATCAACCAGTGTTATTAACAGCTATAATGCATCATTGCTGGATGGCTACACTAACCCCCAAATGGGTCTATATTAGAACATCAAGGTTTCAAACCTTTGAATGTTCTAATATTGAACCCTAAGCAGCAAAAGCGTAAAATATCGAAGCAACAGAAACCCACATTTTTTTCCTAGGGAAAGAATTCGGTTGTCATTTTCTGTTGCTTCGGTATTTTCAGTGCTGTGGTGGAAAGTTACGGGTCAGGTTCAGGTAAGTGTGCGATTGTGTGGATGTGAGGGTTAGGGCGAGTTAGGTGAGTTAGGGTTAGGGCGTGGATTAGGTATGTGTGCGATTGTGTGGACGTGAGAGTTAGGGTGGATTAGGTGAGTTAGGGTTAGGGAGCGGGTGAGGTGAGTGTATGATAGTGACGGACCTTAGGGTTAGGGTTTGGGTTAAGGTAAGTGGATAGTTAGTGGTGTGTGTATAGTTTAGTGTAGGGTTAGGTGTAAGATTTTAGGTGCATGTGTGTGGATTGCTGTTTGTTTCGTGTGCTTGTGTTGTGTGTATGTGTTTTGGAACAGCAATTTCTTTCCCTAGGAAAAAAAATCACTGTTCTGACAGTTCAAGATTGTAAGCTTTCGCTTACACGGGGCCGATTAATCACTGTTCGCTTTTTTAAGCGGTCGGTGATCTAATATAGATCCCGCCAAATATGCCTTACACTCTACTCCCTACAACATGGTACACTGCAGTACTGTGGTACACTGTGGTACAGTCACCATGTGCATCAGAACCATATCAGCTTGTCCCTGCATTGATGGTATGGATGACAGAGATGTGGCACAGATATCATCATATGCACAGGGCATCCTACTGCTGACACATGTGCACCTTCAACACAAATGGATAACATTATAGAGACCACAACCAACTAGTGTTACTAACAGCTATAAGGCATCATTGCTGGATAGCTACGCTACCTGCCAAATATGCCTTACAATCTACCCCCTACAACATGTTACACTGCAGTACTGTGGTACACTGTAGTACAGTCACCGTGTGCATCAGAACCATATCAGCCTGCCCCTGTATTGATGGTATGGATGACAGGGATGTGGCACAGGTATCATCATATGCACAGGGCATCCTAGTGCTGAGACATGTACACCTACAGCACAAATGGGTAATGTTGTAGAGACCACAACCAACTAGTGTTACTAACAGCTATAAGGCATCATTGCTGATGGCTACATTACCTGCCAAATATGCTTTACACTCTACTCCCTACAACATGTTACACTGCAGTACTGTGGTACACTGTTGTACAGTCACCATGTGCATCAGAACCATATCAGCCTGTCCCTGCATTGATGGTATGGATGACGGGGATGTGGCACAGGTATCATCATATGCACACGGTGTGATGCTGGTTTGCCAGAGGCCGAGAGTGAGCCATACATTTGACACCATGTGTGTGGGTGAGGGGTATACTTTTGGGAGTTGGGCAAGGTGATGTGGTGTGTGTAGGTATGGGGTTGCCCTAGGTGTGTTTGCATAATGTGTGGGTATGCATGTACACAGTTCTGCCATGTGGCTGCACTACCCAGGTGTTTATGGACAGCTGCAGACCATACCTGGTAGGGTGTGCAGTTCGCTGCCTCTGGCCAAGGACACATGGACTGTGCCAGTCAGGGGTTCCACGGGAATGTCCAGGTACAGGCCTCGATGTGCTACTCTCACCTGCTGATGAAATTTGTCCGCTGGTACCAGGTCCCTCCTGGGACTGGCCAGGACAATGTGCACGTGGCCTGCTGTGGTGTGGTGTGGACAGCACATCCCCCACACTGCCAGGGCTGCTACTGCCACCACAGGAGCCCCTTGGTATCCTAGAATGTCCACGTTGACTACCAGCTATTGGCATTGCTGGCCTACATCCACACTGCCATTGCCACACTCCCACCACATGTTCAAACACAGACAGACCACAGTCGATTAGGGCCATCATCTCACCAGATCATCCATCCATGAACTCAGTTAATCCACGGATGACACCAGCTAGTTCACGGGCATTGTCATTTCAAAATCTGAGAGCAGCCCTCTGCACCCTCAGGCCCTGTCTGTGGTAACATTCTATACATGCCTTCACCGCCATGACAACCTGAAACATGCTTCTGCTGGTACCAGCTATGTTGCCTCTGCCAGGGGCATGATGTCCAGTGGCCCTACCATGAGCAACCAGGGACATTTGCCTATGTGGTAGCCTGCCGGACATCTGGCTATGCTTGCTGTGGCTGGACGCAGTAGGCATGGTTACCACACTTTTCTGTGCACTGCCACCAAATGCCAGCTGTCCCTCTGCTATGGCCATTGATGATGGGGTGTGTATAGGCACTGAAACTGTGGGGGTGGCTAAAAGGGGGATGTCAAATGTTGGCACAGTGCCCTCCCCTGACAACTCCACCTGTGCCTCAACATTAATATCATCATCTTCAGTGTCTGCACGGACACCAGCATCAGATTGCATGCAGAAGGGACCCTGACCGACCTCGCCCCCTGTGGGGAAAAACAATATATGCACTTTAAAACCTGTACAGACACACACACACACACACACACACACACACACACACACACACACACGCGCACGCACACACGCACATGCACACACACACACACACACACACACACACACACACACACACACACACACACACACACACACACACATCTCCATAATACCTAACTGTCCATGACTTTTCAGGTAGTCCCACGTATATGTCCACGTGTTACCCCATCCTGCATCACACTTGTTAACATGCACACTTTGATAACACTCATTAACATCTCAGTCCTCTAAATGGCCACACAAGTGGCAACAACACAAGGCATGTTACTACTTTACCTGCCTGACTTTTGTGCAGTGGTTTTACATGGCCTCACTGCTGCCATTCGGTATGCACCCTCTGTATGTCCAGACATGATGTGCATGGCCACTATATGTGTGGGCTAGTATGTTGTATCCATAATATCTTGTACTGGTGTGTCATGTGTATGTAATGCTCAGTACATGCCAGATATGCTGCTCCTTCAGCCTATCATGTGACAACTGTAATATTTGGATACACTCCCTGGTGTTGACTAGTACTTCCCCAATGCATCTATAGAGCTGCATATGTGGGTTTTAGGTGACCTCTCTGCTGACTGCAATATTAAGGGTGTACCTGGTGTCTATCTTTCACACTGGATGCCTGTTCCATGCTACAGACCATATTATGCTATTTGCTGTCCTGTGATTACACAAATGACAGGTAGTCCCTGTTCATGTACTACATGGTCCCAAAGGGAGATACAGCCTTATGAACACCCCACAAACACACATGTGCATACATGGCCACCCACACAAACACACACATGCACACACACATCCTACATGCAACTACCTCCCTCCACCAGAGTGACCATGAAGGCAAACTAGCTAACCACCAGGATGCACACACGTACACACATAGAGGTGAGGTTGCACAATAATAGTACACACAGTCCTCCTATTACCCATCTGCCAACATGCAGAACGTATAGTACAGTTCAGCATGCAGTTCAGCTATAGTCAATTCATGCTAGCAACAGTATACACATGTGTGATGCATGTACTGTGTCACTAGGTGATGCCCCTTCCCCTGGATACCACTGCACCCACATACACTGTATTGCTGTGCACCTGTTCTGCACCCTGCCATGTACTGTGCACCGCAACTCACAGGTGTACAGCCCACTGGGAAATGTGTAGTACTGTGTCAATTATGTCAGGTTTACTTCTCACAGCCCCTATGCTTTTCAGCAACACATACCTGGGATGATATGTGGACAGTTGTTATTAGTGAATGCCTGATGCCTGATTTACAGGTGTCAACATCAACAGACTATGTATGACCACTTCAATACTCTTACATTGACAACCATCAGAGCATACTGTGGCTAAGGGGGGTGTACACACCTTTATTGATTTGACACACACACATCCTTGATCTGCCATGGGACCACATCACCGCATATCTTAGCAGTACACAAACCCGATATGTGACATATGTCCTGTACATTCACATGCAGTGTCTACAGATTGTGTTAGGTGTGCAGCTGCTGACCACAATGCATACACATCGTGTGGGCATATGTGTGCACACCTTTATTATGATGGTTTATTGCACCTCTTCTGTGTACTACAGCAGTCACTGCTCCTGGCAGGGGTATACCAGTGTGGGACATCTGCATTTGCCAGTGTATGTTCAGTCTATCCTACACATGTACCCCTATTCTGCATGATTGCAAGGTCTACTCATGTGCACATCCCATGGTGTTCACACACTGCCGTCAATATTGCTGTGTGGGTAGGGTTACTGCTGTTACAGGTCCTGAACCTGACTATGTGCAGATAGACCCATTCTTAGCATCCTTAGGATCCTTGCTGCAGTGCACTGGTGTGTTATGCTGACACCCCCTCTTTCAGCCTTTATGCAGAAGCATGACAAGTAAGTCCTACACATGTGTGTCACTTTGCAGTGTCCCATACACTGAACACCACATGTTACAGCCTAGACCCAGCTGATAATGTGGACCACTGTAATGTCTTATGCCATTGTGTATCTCTGCAGCAGTTGCCATTGTCCTACAGGAATATACACTGGTGTTGCACTGTATATGGGTGTTGTTCCGAACATAGTGTAGGCCATGTCTACCACCAGTATGTTACTCCCTGTGGACACATTCTGCAATGACAGGATGTTAGTTATCATGCAGGTGTCTGACATACCCTTACAATACCCCATCATGGTCACCCCTGTGAGACCGTGCATTTCACAGCAACAATACATGTACATGTACAGCATGCAATCAGGGTAGGGGTGTTAGATGTGTGCATGGAATATACCATCATCATTACATGCCAAGTGTATTGCCAAGCATCTACATAAAACATACTCACCAGCTGCAGGCTGCTGCCTTGGTGGTATCCCGGAGGGACCTACATAAGAGGGTGAGTGATGCAATGTCAGTGGCCACACCTGTGGCAGGGCTAAAGGATGGATGCAGTATTACAATACATCAACTGTACATTCCCATGATACTACCACATCTGGACATCTGTTTATTACTACAGTGCAGCAACACAATATATCTATGACATGTCAGATATGCATGCTAACTATACCAATGCGGATGCATACACAACAGTGGTCTACTGATGTGCCCTATGTCCTTACCTGCATGCTCCTTGGCCAGAGTGTGGGTGACACCCACCTCCACGAAGGAGTCCAGAGGTTGAAGGCTGTCCAGACGGGCAGGTGCCACGAGGCTGGCCAGGAGCTCCTCCACACGTGTCAGGGGGGGATGAATGGCATAGCCCCTCCTGTGGCGAGGTGATCCCCTGGACTGCAGCAGCATGCTGACTGGCATTGTGAAGCAGGTCAGTACAATGATGCCGGACCTGCTTATAACTGTGGTTGTGCAGTCTGATATCAGTGACCTTGTGGACTAGGTCATTCCACAGGGCGGTCCACTCCTGCTGCTCATGTGCGGCCCTGCCAAACAGCACTGGATAGTGCTGGATCAAGTGTGATATCAACACATCATTCTCTGCTTGGGAATAGGTGGGCAACCGTGCATGTGCCATCTTGGCTGAAAGACATAAAGATGGAAACAGGTCTGAGCAACTCATACAGCAAGGTTACCACAGTTCGTAATACACATCTCTGTCATCCCCCCCCCCCACCATGTCAGCTTCAACAAACTGTATACACAACTCATTAGGTATGGCTACAGCTTACCTACCAGTGGGGCAGATATTGTATTGTTCCACACTTTCTGCAGTGTGATTGTAGCCATGTCCCCTGTGTGGACACTATCATTGCTGGCCTGTTACAGACTATTCACCTGCATGCCATTGTCAGGGCCACTATGTTCCATATATGCCAGTGATATGGCTGCTCTGGGATTGCTGCATATCTTCTGACATTCTGTGTTATTGGGGATATCTATGCATGCTGTTGGACATGTACCGGGATTGTGTAGACTATTACTACTAACATATGTTCTATAACAGAGACACATTAAAATGTATATGTTCTATTGGCCATCAGATCCACCTCTCCAAACCTATCTGCCCATGATACCTGGCCAAATCACATGTGTGTCACAACCTGGGGCCTCCTCATGTACTGGTCCAGCAATACCATCAGGTGGACCCACCCAGGGGATGTCCCCCCCTTGGGGCACACACAGACATGTTCCTGTCCCCTGAGGTCAGGTTAAGGGTCTGTTCATACTGGGCTCCACAAACACATGTGGGATGTGCTACGTCAGTCTGAGGCACTCAGTACACATTCACAGGGCCAACATGCTCCTCCTGCTCAGCCTCCAGACCAGGCACCTTCAGGATGTGAACTGTTGTTGTGAGTAGCAGTGGGTGGGAGGCTTTTTCCTATTGTGCCCATATTGGGGCCCATGGGGTGTCCTCATCACAGACCACACACACCATCCAGGGGTGTTTACCCACCACATGTGTCACATACCACCCCTGTAGACTGTCCTCTATATCTACCAATCCTGACCACCTCCACAAGTGTACCTGCCATGCTTCCCCATATTCCCATTGCATACTTCACAAACGGGGGCAATGTGGTCCCAACAAGGGATTAACATGTGACATACACATCCATGTTGACACACTGCCAGCTGTTGATATCTGTGTGTATTCCTATGTGTGCTGGTGCCTTGCACATAGCACTCATCACTGTGGCAGTAATATAGGGGACATGTATTTACATACATATATGTTTGTGTGTGTGTTTGTATATATTTAGACATGTGCATATAAGTATATATCTATGTATGTGTAGATATATGTGATGTATATATGTGCACATATATATGTCTACACATGGGTATCTGTATATTTGTGGACATACATGCTGATATACATATATATCTTTATATATTATATAAGTGACATATGTACACATATGCATACCTATATGTGGGGTACATTCAGAAATCAGCTCCACAATCTCACAACACCTTCCTGCACAGCTGCACTGTTCTGCCTTGCTACAACACAGACAGGTGCCACATATGGACATAGCCTGATATTAGGGGGGTATATGTAGGACCCAATTGCAGGTAACCCTATTACATACCTATGGCATTCTGGCATGCTACATTACAGATTAACCTGAGTATCCTGGCAGTGGTGGGTCATGGGTCCCACGTGTCCATCATAATGGCATTACTTCCACCACCAGCTATTGGCCACATAATATACATACTTCCCATTACACAACACACACTATGATGGCTTACATCTTGTTAGTCAGTGCTGACCTGCACAGTTGACGGCTATGGCCCACTACCCACAGGGACAGACACTATTGTCAATAGCAGTTGTTCAGTTGAACATCATCACAACAACACCTACACCTGATGGCACATATAGATCATTCCACATCATCTATCACATTATTATGGACCAGGTACTACATTCTATTACATGTATATATATGTCAGATACCTGTTGTGGGAATGATGTCTTGATGATGGAATGCTGGCTGAATGCCTTTTCCTTAGGCATTTTTTGGGAGTTTATTGCCTTTCTTTCTTTTTTTTTGTCTCTCTCTTTCTCTCTCTCTTAGTAGGGGATGCACATGATCAGGTGATGGCCTCTGCCCCAATCAGTTTCCTCCACTTGCTAACTGCATGCAGCTTGTTGTGTAGTACTTCCAATTACCACTGTCATGGCAACCACCTACTATAAATCCCTACATCATGTGGGCGTGGTCCCTTTACCTTTCCTGTGTGATGGACATCCTTTCTGTGTGTGGGCATCAGTGTTACAGACAGCAGGTAGCAATACCTCTTACAGGAGAACCGGCACACTCAGGCCAGCTACATGTTTGTAGGAGGATCAGGAACTACAGACAGAGTGTGAGTAGAGGTGTGTTATGCTTTGTATAGTACTGGTGTTACAGGGATTGTGTGTACATACTAGTTTACGTTGGAATGCAGTCTGTCTGCATAGCTCTCAACTCATGGCCAGAGATGTGCCTATCATGTTTTGTCTGTCCACCACACAGATCCTGTGTCAGGTATTTCACTGGCAGTGTGTGTGGTGAGTGCTATCAGTACATGGTTACATCCATTTATGTTTCTAACCTCAAATCCATGACTAAGAGTATGTTGCAGACTATCCTGTAACACCAGTGACTTGATTAGTGTATGGCAACAGTTTTCCACATATGAGCCTGTGTTCCAGCCTCTATCCTCCACCTACATACCAAGCTTTGCACATATGAAATGCTGTCAGGGGTTTTTCTTTAGTGGGTTATGAGTATATCACACTGTCATTCCTGCCATCAGTCCACTGCTGTTGTATCCTCCACACATATGATCGGGCTGGCGCTATATATGTGTGGGCTTCACCTACACAATACATGTGTGCCCTTATGTACTCCAGAGGCCAGTGTATGTAACAGTGGTATATGGCCCTGTATTATTGAGTCTGGGGGGGGGGGTGCATCATAAATAACCTAGGCTGTTACAACATGTGGGAGTATCAGGGGTGAGCTGCCTTAAGGTATCTGGATGTACAGTACCATACAATTCACCTGTATTTACATTAGTTATATAAATTGGTTAATGCAAGCCTATTGCCTCCTGCCATACAGACTGTTCTGTTTGTCAGTGTGCTTGTGATGGCATCAGTTATGCCCTGTTATGAAACATAACAGTTACATTCCATTTGGTTAACTGAAGTCTTTCCCACCTACTGATTGTGTACAGAGTGTAGATAGAGGCTGCTGAACTATACACCTGCATTACTTACTGTTGATTGTTTGGTATCTTGTGGCCCAGTCTGTCTTTACTATTGTACTATTTGAAGGGTTTGGCCTGTACAGCAACAGTTGTGAACCTTTCCAGACTACTGTATTAGTATATCTGTTTCACAGTTGCATTACTCTGTTTATATGGATGTCAGTGTCTGAACAGCTATATGACATGGCATATACAACTGAAGTAGTACACAAATAAAGGTTTTCAATTCATGCAAACCTGTGTGTGGTGTTATATCCTATGACCTCTCTGTGGGTATATGTTGCAGGCAATGATTGTCATTTGTATGGGTGGCTCAAACAGTGTCCAGTTGTTAAGGTGTTAACTGTAGGCATAGTGGATGTTCCATATTGTGTGCACTTTCTACATATGTATCTTATTGTACATATCACTGCGTGTGTATGTGTAGTGACAAATATGTGTGTATATATATATATATATATATATATATATATATATATATATAAATATATATAAATATATATCTATATATATATTTATATATATATATATATATATATATATATATATATATATATATATATGTATATCTGTATCTGCATATATGTGTCTGTGTATATGTATCCTGGGGATGCTGATAGCTTCCACATTGTACATTTCCTATGGAAGCCAGACTGTACTGCATGATATGTTACCAATACCAGCCTGACATCATACAGGTGGGATGTAGTACTGTTAACATCTTGTGCCCATGTCATGTCAGGTCCTGGTTATGGGATCTGCAATACTTGGTAGTGTATTGCAGGGTGGACGTGTTTTCCTTTGGTGGGTTATACCTATTTGTACAAGACGTATATTGTTTGGGGCCTCTCAACCCCATTTAACGGTGCATGTGGACATATATGTTTTAGTTATTTTCCCATTGTTATCTACAGATGTATGTCCATATATACCTATATATATATATATATATATATATATATATATATATATATATATATATATATATCTGCTTACATATATATAGCTATGTCCATATATACCTACATAGATATATATATCTGCTTACATATATGTAACTTGCTGTGTATATTTAGACATACAGATGTAGACATACATATCTATAGATGTAGGCATTTGCAAGTATATATGTTCATATATATATATATATATATATATATATATATATATATATATATATATGTATATATTTCTCTCTCTCTCTCTCTCTATATATATATATATATATATATATATATATATATATATATATCTACATATATATAGATATGTTGTATCTGTTTAGGTATTAATATATTTGCACACACACTTACATCTAAATGTTGGAATACATTCTCTGTACTGTTGAATGACTGGGCTGGATGATATGTTTGTGGATACATCAGGGTTATGTATATCTGACATATTTGTTAATCACTTTGTCTATATTGTGCTGGGTCCTGGGTTCAAGATGTATAGAGGCTGTTTATTTTTTTGCTGGGCAGGACATGGGCCGTTGGATACAGAGTGATTAAGGCACTTTAAAGCAGTTGTAAGTGGATTTGTGTGGGTTTGCGTGTAGGTAAGCACTGCTCACTTCTGGTTACAGTTTCTTATACTCAGTTAGCTTCTAAATTGCTTAACCCATGTAGGCATTGCTTACCCTCCATACAAACAGGCTTAAACCTACTTACTGCTGCTTAAAAGTGCTTGCTTCTGATTACCCCTGTGCTAATTTCTTTAAAAAAAAAAGAAAAAGGGGTTGATAGGAAAGTGGTGAAAAAAGGGGCACAAAGAGGGAAGGATAGTAGGGAAAATAGCCAGGGATGTGCAGGAAGGGTGTAGGGAAGATTAATAGCTGCCCATTTCTTTTACAGCAACAGCTGTGCATATACACTGAATTTGGAGGTAGATTTGGACACTCAAACCCCTGGGAGTGGGTCAGGACAATAATAATACGTTGTGATGCCAGTTAGACCAGATTACATGTGTCCAGTGGAAATGTGTGCAAAATGGACAGTTATGTATGAGGCGAAGATTTTTTTGTGGGAACAGATTACCTTTTTTTTCAGGTGAGAGTGGGATGTTGGGGAAGGGTAGTAGGTATAGTGGGTCTATATCATAACATCGAAGTTGTAAAACCTCGAATGTGATGATATTGAACCCCAAACCTCGAAGACTGTCAACAGCGAAGCCGGAGAACTTCGAATTCTTTCCCAGGGAAAGAATTCAGTGGGCTGTTTCCTTGGCTTTGCTATTTCCTCCACTGTGGTGCGATCTCGGAGTTGGTATATTTAAGTAGGGGGGTGTGGGGGGCACAGTTTGTAGTGCTTGTGTGTTTCATGTTTTATGCTGGAACAGTGATTTTTTTCCCAGGGGAAAAAAATTGCTGTTCTCAGCTTTCGGAGTTTTAAGTTTTTGTGGTTAACAGTTCGATGTTATTGTATTCAGTATTATAACGTTTCGATCTTGTGATATAAATCTGGTATATTTGGGGAGGTAGGTTGGGTAGGTTAACAGACAAGACAGACAAGATGCATATAAGGGGCAGTATATGTCACATGTGGGGGGTAAACACCTTGATGGGGAGGGGTATTGGGAAATTGGAAGCCCACAAGCCCCCTAGTGGTAACAGTGGGACTGAGGTCCCCAACCATGGGCAATCACCACTGCACCTTCACAGCCCCGAAGGTGGCTGTGCTGGGGGCTGAGTTGCACAGCCAGGCTGACTCTCTAATCATGACATGCAGCCCTCTAGCTGGCATAGGAGATCACCAAACTGTCTCTCTACGCACCACAAAACCGACCTGGCGACGGGTGACAGGTGACTATCCCTGCCCACTCCTGGGGGGGCGAGCCTCAACCCCTGAGGTGGTTCCACCTGAAGGTGGTGCAGGACCAACGGACAGGGAGGTCCTGGGTTGGGCCCCAGACATGCTGGTGCCCGGTGCCATGGCCAGCTGAAGTGGGACAGGTGGGTCCACTGGGACCGGCCTTCCCAAGCGTGCTATAGTGTTTAGATTTCATCATCATATGTGGGTTAGTAATAGTCAACACATTCCAGGGTTAGGTATAACAGCATGCATAGATATTCCCATTAACCCAGACACCAGATATGGAACAGTTGCATAGCAAACAGTACACATGCATATATGGGACCACAGTGGTAATAAGAACAGCATGCAGGTACACTGATGGCACCATGCCATCAATGTTGGAATAATTAAATATTACATGCATGGGAACCATTAAAATATTTATCAAACAATTAGACATTATCAGAACATAGGTGTCATTACATACCAGTTGGGGTGAGTATGTTGATTATTGTTGGAGATATGGTGGGGGGGGGAGAGAAAGATGTCAATTAACAACTAGTATATTCCTGTAGTTCACATTACTTTTCTAGTTAGTGCTGTTATCTGTACCTTACAAGTCTTACTACACTACCCTATAGCCTTAGTTTGGACAGTGATATGGCTGGCGTAATCATTACACATGAACCGGTTTTACCTGCAGTATACACCTCTTACCTGGTATACATGTGGAGGGAATGTTTGCAAACACTAACTAATTGTTTCTACACATATTCCCAGATTCCAGGTTGATGTTGTACACATAGCTATCCAACTATTTCTGCACAGACTCTGGCCATGTGTTGACCACATGCTGATGTGCCAGGACATATCTAAAATATTGCCCTCTTCCACCTTTTGTGACCTGACACACACATATACATGCTTTCCTACAGTTATATTATGTAGCACAGTGTGGGTGACAGTGACCAGTGATACTTTATTATTCAGAGAAACTGCAACACTCACAATTCCCTACAATACCAGAGTGAACAGTAGCAGTACAGGTTATAATGGTCTATTTCTCAGCACAGTTTTAGTATCTGAGTACCTGTGGGAGCAATGTTTGTTAGCACTACCTGACTGTTGCCACACAATGTTCCGGATTGCACATTAGTATTATGCACATACATCTAACTTTGTTACTGTACACAGTCTGGTCACAGCTTGACAACATGGGAGTGTAGATAGGACGTACTTGACATGTTACTCTCCTAACAGTTTCAGGGGGTGCTACAGTGACAGGTGTGCTCTCATAGATGTTTGACAATCATCAGTATTCCCTGTTTGCTGGCTAAACATCTGGGATCATCCCACAGACTTACCAGGGGACAGGGGGAAAGGCAGCAGATATGGGCCCATATACTGGACATTCTGGCCTCATCTGTACAGTTGTGGGGTATGATTCTATATGCAGCCTAATTCCACTCCCAGGATTCAGACCATGGCTGTGTCTGCTACAACTTAAACACTGTCCATCACAGTTTTGTCTGCTATATAGATACTGCTGTATATCTCCTGTCTGCTTTCTGTCTTATTAATCCCCTGTGCTTTTGCATTCTACCTTGTATTACAATACTCTTATACAGATTTCCTAGACAGTTATATGTTGTAGGACAGTGTGGGTGACAGTGATGTGTAATACCTCATTATTCAGAGCAACTGCATCAGTTGCAATGCCATACAATACCAATGTGAACAGTACCAGTACTGGGTATCATTCTTGTATTTCTAGGCAATGTGTTGGTATCTGACAGACCTGTTGGTGAAATGTTTATTAGCACTACCTGAATGTTCCCACACACAGTACCAGATTCCATATTACTATTATGCACATACATCTCACACTGTTACTGTACATACTCTGACCATAGCTTGACAAGTTGAGGTGTAAATGGGACATATGTGGCTTCATAGTCACATAAGGTATTGGAGAGTTGCTAGTGTGCCAGCTTTGTTCTCATAGATATGTGTCAATCAGTTGTATTTTCTGTTTGCTGCCTATATGTCTGGGATCTTCCCACTGATTTCCCAGGGGGACAGGTTGAGAGACATTCTGGACATATCTGTACAGTTGTGGTGTATGATTCTGTATGCGGACTTCTACCAAGTGCAGATACAGATTCTTAGTTTTAGCACTTAAATTTACTTATTTATGCTCAGCACTTGTTCAGAACTTGTAAGCACTAAATAAGCTACTAATTACTATAGCACTCAACCTTCCTCATTACCTAGAGGAAAACAGTTTTTGTACTTACTTTTCTCACTTGCTTTGAGAAAAAACAGCTCTTGTACTCACTTTCCTCACTTATCTAGAGGAAAATAGTTTTTTATTCAGGCATGTCCAAGGGTCAGCTCCCAGTGTCCTCCCCTGTCTATCTGATGAATCTGGGCATCTTGAGGCAATGTAGAAATTGCCTCATGTACACAGATAACCCTCTCCTCCTACCACCCAACACTACAACCTGTGAGAGATGCACTTATCTAGCCAAACTGGAGGTAAAGCTCTCTCAAACCAAGTCTGAACTTGACACTCATTTGCACCACACCACACTCATCACATAGTCTCACTAAATCTACACCACCAAAATCCACACATAGTAACACAAAAACATTCACGGAGGCTCTCAATAATAATCTGTCTAAGCAACAGGGACCTCCAAAGCAAAAACGCAAGCAACCTCCATCCCCCAACACAACCCAAATGACACATAGCCCACAGACTCAGTGTGCCACTCAACCACAGCCAATAAGGCAAAACAACGTACCCAACACACTAGTCATAGGTGACTCTATAGTCAGGCACACTGATGCCCCACTCACCAGGCTAAACAATAAGAAGACTACTGTCAGCTGTCTGTTGGGTGCCAGGATCCGCCACATAACCCACTCACTCAGGTCACTCCACAACAAGTACAAATATGAGTCTGTCATTGTCCTTGTTGGTGTGAATGACCTGAGGCGTACCTCCCTGGACTACATGAAAAGAGAAATGGAAGAGCTCTCTGATCTTGTAGCCCAGGCAGGTATGACCCTGGCCCTGAGTAGCATCCTGCCATCACCCAGAATGATACTGCAGTACAAGGACAAAATGATTGACTTAAACAATTGTCTAAGCTTCTGGTGTCATTCTAAGGGGATCCAGTATCTATCCACTTGGGATGACATGGTCGACAGACCATGATGCTTTGCCACAGATGGCCTGCAACTGTCGCCCCTGGGATTCCGGATACTGGATAAGGCTCTTGCTGCCCCTATAGTGCCATTTTTAGGCAAGTTTCAAATGACAAATTCACCATACATAGCAGGAACAGGCAAGCAAAAACTGAGGGTAATGCTACTCAATGCTAGAAGTCTAAATCTCAAAATGCACTCACTCGAGGCACTCCTTAAAATGGAGAACATCGATATCTGTGCAGTGCTGAGACCTAGTTCAAGGCTCCAGAGAGCACCCCTGCAATACCAGGCTATAACTCATACCACACTTTTTGGCCGTGTAACCTGGACCAAAACACCAAAGGCGGAGGTGTGTCCATATTCATTAAGGATATCCACACCTCCAGGCTAGTTGCTCAGCATAATGCATCCGAGGTTATCCAAGTGCAATTAACTCTGGGCAAAACTGCAATCCAAATTGTAGCTTGCTAGAGATCCCTCACCATGACCCAGGATTCCCACTCCTCTTTTCTTGATGTACTGGAAAATATTAGGGTTCAACCAAACACCCTAATAATGGGTGACTTCAACTACCCCACCATTAACTGGGAAAACTACTTGTGTACCAACTCCTTAGCTCAACACTTTCTGGAATTCATAAACTCCAATGCCCTGGATCAACTTATCCACACCCCTACCATGGGCAACAATATCCTAGACCTAGTCATTACCAACGTGAGTGGCCGGTGTTCCACACCTGAAGTCAACTCCTCTTTGGTTCGATCTGACCATAAGCTAATCACCCTTAATATCCACATCCCACCCCCATTAAGGAAACCACAGTAAAAAAATTCTCCAAAATCAACTTCATGCTTCTTAAGACAGAAGTGGTGAACGTCATGACACCCATGCAGATGGACAATACAGTTACGACTGCTGAATCCTATACAAATGCACTCTATAAGCACTTACACAAGTGCATGGATCGTGCTATCCCAAACAGAACCAAGACACTATCCTCCAAAAAATGGAAGCCATTCTGGTGGTCCCCTGCCATAAACAAACTGTACAACAGAAGGAAGAAACTGTTGCAAAAGAGAGTAAAATCCCATGAGTGGAGGAGCTCCCTGGTCAGCCTCAGTAAGAAGCTGAGATCCCTTATAAGATCCTCCAAAGCTAGCTACGAAAACAAAATCGCCACTAATTCTAAAGACAGCCACAAAGCATTCTATAGCTATGTCAAGAATCTCGATGGCAACACCCAGATCTGCTCTGAGTTACAGCACAACAGCATGAAAATTACAGAACCAACTGATATTTCCAACATCCTGGTAGATAGGTTCAGTGCTAACGTAACCCCCCCTCACCCCCTAAAGGGCACATATCTATACAGGAAGAATGCAGAGTCCCCGTAATGACAACTATGCAGGTAAAAGCTGCACTCTCTAAAGCCAAAAACACAGCATCCATGGGACCAGACAACATCCCAGGCTGCATTTTACATGAACTTCAGAATGAACTGGCTCCCCACTTAAGCACCATGTTCAATAATAGCCTCGCATCAGGCTTTATGGCCACTGAATGGAGCACAGCAACAGTTATCCCACTCCACAAAGGGGGAGCCAGCACTGATCCCGGGAACTATCGACCTATTAGCCTGATGAGCCTGGTCTGCAAGGCCATGGAACGTATCATCATGGAGCTCATTAACAAAGACATTGGTAACCTCCAAACTCTGGATCCCACCCAGTTCAGGTTTGTGAAAGGCAGATCATGCCTCCTGAACCTGATCGACCTCTTTGAGGCAGTCACCAAAGCCGTAGATGAGGGTAAGGTGGTTCACACAGCCTATCTTGACCTCACCAAGGCTTTCAACACCATCCTCCATTCTGGAATTATAGCTAAACTCACTAAACTAGGTATAAATCCCTACATCATAAGATGGGTTGCCAATTGGCTCAGTGACAGAACCCACACTGTAAAAGTTGCAGACTCCAAATCTGACCTGAAAGCAGTGACAAGTGGAGTACCACAGGGTTCAGTCCTGGGACCTCTCCTGTTTGGTATCTACTTCTCTGAAGTACAGGCTAACACAGACATCCTCTGGCTAACGAAGTTTGCAGATGACTGCAAACTAAGAGCCATAGTCAAGTCCCCAAATGATGTGGACATCCTACAGAAGGGCCTCGCTGAAACAGATGCCTGGTGTCAGAGCCATGGCCTCAAGCTCAATGCCAAAAAGTGCAGTGTCATCCCCTTTGGTAAAAACTTTGTACCCATGAACTACCACATAGTCAGAAATCTACTTAACACCGAATGTGTGATAAGAGACCTTGGGACCCAGGTGGACAGTAGTCTCTCCTCTGATAGTCACATTGCCAGAGTAGTCAGGAAGTCCTTTTATGTGGCACACCTCATCATTAAAGGGTTCTCATCCAGGAAAAAAGAAGTCATTGTTCCTCTCTACTCCACACTCATTAGACCCATTAAAGAGTACAACTCCCCTTTTGGAATGTACCTCACAAGACATCTGCAGCAGCTGGAAAGGCCACAGAAGTACCTCACAAAGAGGATTACTGGCCTCAAACAAATGCCCTACACTGACCGTCTCAAAAAACTCCAGCTTTACTCCGTAGCATATTGCCTACTCCAAGGTGATCTCTGCCTAACATATAAAGCTATGTCAAACCCAGAGCTGTTGGACATGCTACACCTAAAGAAATCCCAATCCCTCTGAGCTACACACTCTAGGGACCTAAACCTTGTCACCACAATAAACAGGACATTCTGGAGGGATAGATTCCTATCTCAGAGAATTCCCATACTCTGGAACAGGCTACCCATCTATGTCAAGCAAAGTTCTTCATTAGCACTCTTCAAGAAAAATCTTGATGAGTGGATGGGAAATAGGAAATACACCCCGGGGATCACTTCTGTGTCGCTGCTCGACGGTGGCACAGGAAAATAACTTTCTTGGGTGGCGTAAGCCAGGGAACGTTGTTGGCTAGGCTTACATAGGCCCTTGGGCCAATAGCTAGTACCTACCTATGAACCTATGAACCACTGGCAGGATTCAAACCGTGGCTGTGTGTGCTAAAAAACAACAGTTCACATCTCAGTTGCATGTGCTATTCGGTTTTTGTTGTCTGCATTTTCCCTGTTTACTGTCTATGTGTCTCTCAGTTGTACTAAATGGCCTCTGGGGATTACACCTGTCATATACAGGCATTCCTACACATTCAATTTATGGTACATGGTGTGGGTAACAGTGCTTAATACAACAGTACTATTACATGATTGCAAATCTACATTATCAATTTATGGTGCATGGTGTGGGTAACAGTGCTTAATACAACAGTACTATTACATGATTGTAAATATACATTACCATATGTTTCCAGAATATACATATGCAGTCCAGCAGTTAGACCTGTTTTGTCAGGTTATTACACTTTTATTGACATACAAACAATATGAGACTCTTCCTGCCATATTCTCTAGTGTATGCAATACTTGCCTTGGACAATACAGGTTTTATACAGGCAATTAATTTACTACTACTTTTAGTTTTATTTCCTATGGCAGTAAAAGCATGAGTATTACTGCCCTGCCTCACGTCGCAACCTCGCCAGGTGACTGATGTAGGCCTCCTGGTTCACGGCCCACTCCATTGCAGCTGTGGGGGACATAAGAGGAATATTTAGCCATCCCTATCCATGATATACCTGAGCTGGCAATTAATACACACATACTGGAGTGATATTTACACACGACTGGAACATCCCCTACTGCTTTAGCCTCTTGGAGCCACTCCTCCAAGAGTCCCCTTTACACTGCTTCAGATTGGGATAGTGGTGCCTGACCTGTTCACCAGTCTGGGGTATGCCAGTGGTACTGGTGAGGTCATGGGCAAGATGGTCCCAGGCCTCTGCCTTATATTGGGAGCCCTGGTACTGGCCCTGCAGCAGTCTGTGATCATAGTCTTTGACAAGGAGTCCTGCCATGACCTTGGACTCCTGGATGCACCAGTGCTGCACCCAAAAGCACACATCTTCTCCCCTTACTGCCATAGTGCCTGCAAGGGGAAGCTGCAACCAG
>NC_056744.1:416561920-416751920 GCF_019279795.1 Protopterus annectens | reverse complement strand
CACTTGAAAACAAATGGAATGTATATGAACATAAATTAAAATAAACAAATGCTTTCAAGGGCTAATTAAGCAAGATGCTACATAAAAACTAAACTATTTTAATCCATTGAAATTTTCAATTCAGTAATAACCTTGCTATCACAATCAAACGATATGTGAGAAAATTTCACATAAGCATTTATCAAAAGCAAACTCAAACCATAATGACTTAAAATTTATGAATATACAAGTCAGTGTGTGTGTGTGCGTGTGTGTGCACATGTGTGCGCGTGTGTGTGCGTGTGTGCGTGTGTGTGTGTGTGTGGGTGCGCGTGTGTGTGCGCGCATGCCCGTGTGTGTGTGTGTGAGTGTGTGTGTGTGTGTGTGTGTGTGTGTGTATGTGTGTGCGCGCATGTGTGTGTGTGTGTGTGTGTGTGTGTGTGTGTGTCTGTGTAAAATCAAAGCTCAGAATGCTCTGACAGATATTGTAGTTGTTGCCAGTACTGAATTTAGTTATCTTCATGCTATACATATTTTACAGGATGTTTTAGTATCATAAAAAAAGTAAAGCACAGTTCTTTGGGACTGAAAGTGGTCCAGGGATTCATGCTTACTTGAAATAAAAAATGATAATGGTGAAAGTAGATATATTCAGTCACTGGCAGTCTTGAAAGATTATGTAAAAATCTAATTACTGCTTCTTAAGTTTAAACTACACAAAACAGACCACACAAAAAAGTCATCTTTGCTGCTAACTGCATGTTTCATTAGGTGTGAAGAGACATTCTAAACATTTTACATTCATAGATTTGTACAAGTCTAATTAAAATGTTAACCATTGGCACATAACTGAACAAATTAAATAACTTAAAATGTGGAGTAGAAACTTGAAAAGACTATGGGTTAGATTCCATAAAGTCTGCGGATTCCAGTGGAGTGCGCAAAATTCCACAAGAACATTGTGGCTAACCATGTAATGTGCCTCAGTCTGTAGAGAACAACTCAGCACTAGGCAGAAATAACCAGCAATATCAGCACAAACTAAAGCAGAGTCATGTCAACGCTGTATGTTAGGGGGGGGGGGGGCAGAGCCAGGATGACCAGATAAATGCAGCATAATTTCAGAGCTATGTAAAAATATTTATTTAGACAGGAATTCAGTCAAAAATTACTATTCATTTTTACATAAACTCATCAATAATACTTTAAACTTTAAGAGTACAACTTTTGGAGAATTTACATAAAGAAATTCCTGTCAAAATATTAGAGACGTCTTCAATACAAAATGAGCAGCACCAAACACTGTCATATAGATTCAACCTTACAGATATTATCTTTAAAAATTGATAATTTTCAACAAAATCTAGAAAATCCCAGAACTGTGAGAAGCAAACTGAAGTCTTCAAGGAACTGTTACAACAGCAACAAAATAAAATTTCTGACATAGAAACTGCATTAACTGACATTGATGGGAGACTTATTTCCAAATGCAGTTTGTTGCTCAGTTCATGAATTGGTCTTTAGATATTACCATTACCACCACCTTTTCCAGGATCCTGGTAGTTCTCCTCCTGTTAAACAAAACCTTCCAGATCTTTCATCAGTTTTTTCCCTCCAAACTTCCAAACTTCCACAGGAATACCATCTATTTCTGGGGACTTTCCTGTAGATTGGTTACACATGGCCATTTTTATCTAATCTCTTCCTTTCATAACTGTTAGTAATTGAGCCTCATCTACCTCTAACCTTGGCATATTTAATTCTTCCTTAAACAATTCCATTTGTACCTAATGGTGTCTGTGATATATAATGTCTGCAACTAAAGTGGTGTCAGTGTTGTTTGTTGTTCATTTATATAAATGTAAGATTGTCTATGTCATATGTGATAAGATATTTATTGAAAACAAACCATGAATTGGTCTGATATATTAGTTTTGTGGTATAAAATCATACTTTGGTTTATTTGTGCTTTATCAGGCAAAAATTACCTGAAAACAGATAATCCTTTATCTGAGTATACTTTGCCATTTAATACATAGAAAATGGTCACAAAGATTCTCAAAGTTTTTTTAAACTTTTTTTTAAATATTAGCCTCATAATTCATAGAAATGTGTTAAAAAACTTTTCCTAAGGTGAAGCTTTTTTTTTTACTTTGAGGAGCCCTGAGACTTGTTTTGAACTGAGCAGTTTGCCATTTTGGTTTTGAAACTCTCTTGCCGTTTCCTTTTCTGTAACACACAGGAAGCAGGGGGAATCTTTTCGGGGCTACACTCTTGCTCTGTATACCCTATTTCTGGTTGTGATTGCCTGGAAGTGCAGAAAATATTAAGGTTAGTTTACACTAAGTTAAAAAAATGTTTTTAACTAGTTATTATATGTTCTACAAAGCACTTTTAACGTCTTTGTTCCAGGTTGCTTATTTAGTCCCAAAAAAAGAGGAGAGAAAAGTCATACATTATGCCATCTTATTCTGACAGTATTTGCATTTATAGTTTCAATTCAGTTTATTATTATAGCAAGTAATAACTCTGTTAAATCTTTTAAGATGCATACGTCTATGGCTTTATAATTATAAGAAGCTTTGGGTTGTAAGTTTAATAAGCTTTTAGAGGAAATGTCAGTATAGTAACAATGACAGTACATGAGAATACATGATACATTTATAAAATATTCTATTTAGTGTAATCTCAGTATTAATAATTGTAGATAAGTTGAATTTAAGTTAACATTGTAAGTTTTTTTTTGTATATTTATGCAGTACATTTATAACCTTAGTAATATGTATATAGTAATAGCTATTATGTATAAATGACCTATATTGTATTTCTAATTCGAAGAGATTTGATAACTCCTTTCAGTATTTACATTGAGAATATAAGTTTGGGTGTACAGGGAATTTATGACTGCACTTTTTTAGAGCAAAGCATGTCCTAGGTAGGCTACACTTATGTGATATGGTGATTCTTATTTGTAATTTGAGGCCTTAACTTTAGCAATGTGCATATAACTTCCTCACTGCTTGCCATTTTTTGTAGTGAAAGCTGTTTAGACTAGTTTTATTCTGCTATACATGTCTCATTTATAGAACATATCAGAGAGGCTGGGTATGGCTATGAAAATTAGGGAAAGCTGTCTGATTGATTCTAGCTTATATTTCAGAATGGGAATTTTAATAATTCCATGTTTGTTTTTGGGAAATATTATTTTATACAATAATATGTTTTACAGTATCCTTTCTGTTGTTTGTTCTACATTTAGGTCTGAATATAGAATGTTTTATATCACAGTTAAAGTCATTTTTCTATCAATTTCACTACATATATTTGCTCACACTCTGACATCTTTAGATAATAGAAAGAGCTATCTGAATTAAAAAATAGTCATAGTTTATTATTACCTCAATTACTTCTATATTTATTTATGTCTTTAACATTAATTTCCTTAAATTTTAACAGTCTTAATAATCCAAGGAAAAGATCAAATCTTTTAATGTAATTAAATGTCAAGAAATCTCAAGTCATTTTTTTACAGGAAACCCACTTTAAATTTACTGAAAAGAATGTTTGAAACCCTAATAATTGCTTAATATTAGCTCACTCTTCATCTAAATCTAAAAGGAGGGGTGCTATGATTCTCTGGAAGGAAAATGTTATACATCCGCAAATTTTATATAAATATGAAGATCCTGGGGGGGGGGGGGGCTAGCAGTCATCATCATTTAAAAACTTAACAATAGAATTTGGAGATGAGTTAATTTATATTGCTTTCCAGGGCTAGGAGTGTCAACTGCAAAATATCATCTCAATTTTATAACTAACATGTATAAAGGTAACCTTATATTAAGGGGGGACTTTAATTGCATCTTAGACTATCTTGATACTACAAGTAATTGTCCATTCAGGTTTACATCCATAGCAAACTTTTTAAGAAATGGATTGACTCCCTCAACTTATATACTTTAATTTCTAAACATAATAAATCACTAAGTTTTTCTCATGTTGATCAAAGGTTAAAAAATAAAACTAGAATAGACAGAATTCTAGTTTCTAATGATCTAAAATTAAAACTTTGTCTTTTTTATACTGCCTTGTCCCATATCTGACCATGATTGCCTCACACTGGAAACACAGTTAGACTTTACTAAAACAGCCTCTATAAATAGAAAACCAGCTTATATCTCTAAAATCAAAGATTTTAAACCTTGGCTTTTAACAAAGCTAAATATCTTTCTAGAAGTAAATAATACTTCTGATACTAATGTAAAAATTGTTTGGGATGCTCTAAAGCCTTATATCTATAGCAGAACTGTTACTTGGTACAAAAACAGTGATGCAAAGTTTGCCAAAACAAATTTCAACTCTTAAATCCAAATTAACAAACTTATCATCAAACATTAAAAAAGAAATACCTGAACTAAATAAAAAGTAGTCAGACATTCTAACACACAGAACAACTTTAGCATTAGAAAGGATGAAATTAAATTCTTATGCCCTCACCTCAAAGCATATGCATAATCTACCAATAAGACTTCATTCTAAATCAAATAATATTATAAAAATATTACATGAACAGACTAATAAGGAAGTATCAGACATAGGTGATATACCTGATGCTTTCAGGTTTCATTATACTAAGCATTATAACTTTAATAATATAAACAGTAATGGTCCTGATGAAGAGCTATCTACTATAAAAGTAGAAACAATTCCAGATAAAATTAAAACGAGCCTTGAAAAGCAAATACCCTTAAATGAAATTAAAGATAAAAATTAAAAACTTTGAACCCAATAACGGGCCTAATATGGATGGCATCATTATAGAAATGTACAAACTATTCCCTGCAGTCACTATATCTTTACTTCACTAAATTTTAATGGAAGTACAAACTAAAAATATGATCCCACCATCCTGGAGGTATTCTTCGATCACTCATGTTCTCAAAACTAATAAAGACCCACACTTCTCTAAATCCTATAGACCAGTTTCCCTTCTAAACAACAATTATAACATTTTTATGTCCATACCTATTGACAGAATGAAAGTCCGACTTGCAAAAATGATAAATTATGATCAAGCTGGATTTATATATAAAAGATATACCCATAATAACATTAAAAGAATCTTAACTCTCACTGAATTCTTAAATAGAGAAAATGAAGAAGCCCTGTTAATCAGTTTAGATATAGAAAAAGCCTTTGTTTCTATCAATTGGGGCTACCTTTTCAGAATATTAAATGCATTAGCATTCCCATCGTCCTTTATCTCCATGATAAAATCTGTTTACCAAGACAACTTAACCTATGTTAAAGTGTGTCCTTTCACATCAAAATGTATACACATAACTAAAGGCACTAAGCAAGGTTGCCCACTACCCCCTATGTTATTTGTCCTTGTTATAGAAGTCATAGCCTCCTTGATAAGAAATAATCCAAAAATTAAAGGTATCAATAATTATAACCATTATAATTGTAAGATATCTCTTTTGTGCTAATGATGTATTACTTACTTTATGTAATTCAAGTACAGAGTTAATATGAATTGGATGCAATTATAAACAGCTTCCCAAAAGTTTCACGTCTTTATTTTAATAAACAGAAATCAAATCATATTATTTTTAATAATAAGAAAATAATTCAATCTGACAATCAAAACATTATTGGAGAACAGGTAAGCTCCCTAAACTACTTAGGCATAATTTTAAGCAATACTATTGAACAGATGAAAGAAATTAATTATAATAACATAATATCTTTAGTAAATAATCACATAAGTAAATGGAACAACATATTACTTTCTTTTGAAGATAGATTACAGTATTAAAAATGATTTTTTTTCCAAATATCCTGTACATTCTTTTGGCTCTTGACACTCCTCCTCAAAGCAAATTTATCAGAGACATAAATATATTATTACTAAACTTTCTATGGTTCCCTAACAAGAACAGACATGCTTACATACGTCATATCCCACCATGGCATCGAGGTGGTATTAAGTTCTCAACAACTGACACCTACATAAGAGCTTCACTGCTTAAAGATGCTATTAACTGGATTGATACAAATTATAATTCTAACTGGAAATCTCTACATCTAGCTATTTTATTAAATGAAAATGCGCTATCTTCAAAAATTTCTTTTAGTAACTCTACTAATAAATTTTGGTATTTTGTTTGTATTTTATATAATATAATGTTACAAAGCCTACAAAGTCTAACATTTTAAACAACATCTTTAACAACTTTAGAAAAATTGTAAACTCTAATGTGGGCATCAAAATTTGGTTTGATGTATTAGTTCCTTTCAAAATCACAAAAAAAAAAACTTTCCTGATAAGTTATACTTTAGTCTTTTTAATGAATGGAAGAACAAAAACTTTATATGTTGGAAACTTTGTCTAAGAGATCTAGAAACATTGCACACACAACATATTATTAATAAATATAATTTGCCATCACAAGATTAGCTACTATTATAAAGTGTATTAAATTACTCACGAGATATTTGCAGAATCATTAAAAGTTCATCTTATATGGAAGACCTCTATCTAATCTTCTATATATCTGAATTACTATACAATAACTTTAACTTGAAAAATATTATCTCCAAATTATATGATATTTCAATAAAATATAAAACCACCCTAACTAATAAACTTTGGAATACAATAAACAGAGGTATCTCTCCCAATTATACTAAGGTAGAGAAAGCCAAATTATTATCTTCTGTAAAATTCACATCATGGGGTCAGTATTGGAGCATTTTACATGGAAATCCCCACATAGAGATTTCTTAACCCTTGAGAAAATAGCTACATTTAATAAAACTGGAAACGTTATTTGCTGGAGATGTTCATCTTCTTGTAAAGTGGATTGATTCCACATTTTTTATGAATGTCCCTGTTTAAATCATTTCTGGGAAAACACTGAATATTTTATTAAAACTTTATTTTCATATACTTCCTCTTTATCCAAAACAATATTTTTTAAATGTTAATGAAGGTTTTATTATGAATAACTTCAACTTGTATCTTTCATGGACAATAATAACAGTTGCTAGAAAATGCATAACTAGAAAATGGAAGTCTACTGCTTCTCCAGCTTTTGAGGATTTCCTATCTCTCCTGGAAGAAGTGATATCCAAAGAAATCAAAACAAAAGAAGTCAGAATACACTTGAGGAGTTTCACTAATAATTCTTGGATAAAGGTTTCTTCTCTTATTGAGACATTTTGAATGGACACTGGATCTTTCTGAAATATTTTATGTTTATTATGCAAATCTGTTTCTGCAAGTTTATCATTTTATGAATTTTTTCAGACCTCTGTTAGTAATGTTTACAGTTGAATTTATTTATTTGCTCTTTTTCTTATTCAAAATTATGTTTTTTATCTTTCATATTACTGTTATAAACAATTTATTTTCTTAATAAAAATATCTGAACAAAAAAAAAAGCTGTATGCCAAGAAAAGTTAGGGTTAGACCTAACATTATCAGCCATTTGGTTTGCTATATCCTCAGCCTCAGTGTAGTTAACATCATTCACAATTCGTGCAATGCATTGCTGTGTTGTGCTTTTAAGATTATGAACATAACTAAAAAAATGCCTTTTAATTGTCTTTGGCTTGGGTACCTATCTATTTGGTTTTGGTGGATTTTACTAATCTTCTGAGTTAGTTTATTTCAGTGACAAGAGCTGTAACATTCTGGGAATTAATCTTCTTACTTTTGGTCAAAAATATTTTCCTTTTATTATAAAGCTTGTTGATATTGGGGATACACCATGTGGGTAAGTTTCTGGGATTTGCTTTGCACTTGTTCCAATGGAGTATAGCTGCATTTATGCAACTGTTTACATGCTGATAGTGTATAGTGTTATGTTTTTGCATATTCAGTGGAGTTAACTAGGCTTGGTGTGGATTTGTGTAATATAAGAGGGAAGTTATAAGGGGGGAAGGAGATGGATAACACAGGAGTGAGGAAATGCCAGCAAGAGAAAGAAAACATAGAATAAAGTAGGATAACCTTATCTAAGAAGATAGATTGCACATGCATGTGTCCACAACACAGGATGGACTGCAAGTCCTTTCAAGGTGCATAGAAGCAAATAGCCAACATATGTCATATGGGCATAGTAGATTTTTGATGGCTGTAAACATGTCTGTGTACAAATGACATAAACACAGTAATGTGCAACACTTAAAAAGCAAGAGGCATAGGTACACAACAAAAGTACTTTTGGGTATCACATGTACATATGTACTACCATGCAACTATAATATAACAGATACCACATTCACCATTCTTGATATAAATAGCACCATACATGTGTAGGAATGATTAAAAACAGTCCTGTGAGCAAACATACAGCACAGAAAAATGGAAAAAGTGCATGTAACCAGTCGCATATTCTAAAGGAGGTTGTATGTTGATCATAATATGGTCATACACATGAATATCCATGTAAATCAGTAAATATGTGCTACAAAAGCATATATACCAATTTGTGCATACATGTCATAATATTAGCTATTATCAAAAAGACCAGCTATTGCAAATGGAAGATATGGCCAAACAAGAAAGTCATAAATGATGCTAAAGAAAGCATCACCTGTGTATATTCAATAATTGACTGGTGAATATCAATGTAGTATGTGAAAGATAGATGCTCATATATACCATTTGCAGTAATGTCATAAAACATGGCACAGTATTTGATACTATATGCAACACATTATGCCATTGTGCCAGAGTAACAGCATGACACAACAATGTTACATAAATCACATAAGGACCTGTCATGTTCCTGCACAGAAATAAGACAGTAACAACCAATACAAAAATGAGTGCAAAGCATACACATGGATAAATGGATAACGTGCAAACAAACACACAAGACCCATCTCATTGTGTTATGTGAGAAATGGTAATAATACAGGGTGTAAGCTGCTGTCATCCCACCTAAGTCTATAGCAGAACAGCACAAGCAGAACAGTTGTGACTCTCTTGCATTATGCTAACTTTAACTGTCATGTCACATATACAGGGCCAGAATATATTTGACATAACAATAGCATGGTTATGTAAATAAAAATGGTTACCACATATGTAATTTGATAATGTCTATCATACTGTAGCAGCAACACAATGCCTCATATGACATTATATGTGCTGCATACATTATGACATATGTCAGAAAAGCATGACAGCAATATATGATTCTGCACAATTGTGCCCATACCATAAATAGCTGGATATGGAAAACACCATGGTGGCAGAATTCAAAAGTTGATCACACAGATGATACTTATTGTCCTGAGGAGCCAGCCTGATGGGGTAAACTATCATTAAAGGTCTCCCAGAAGGAATTCTGCATGTCCCATACCATGTCCTGAAAGACATTGCCAATCAAATTCTTCATCTGTGTCTGGAAGATCTGTCACTACATCCCAGATCTGGTCCCAAAAATCAAAGGCATATGCATGTTCCAGTCTGTCATTAACATCACCCCTGAATAACAACTATAACTGACTTCAACTGTCATCAGCAGGCTCTTTTATAGACTAGATTAACTGTCTCAGCTGTTCCGGTTCTTATTTTAATTTCACTGTTTGAAAATCAACAGACAGTTATTTGTTAGAGTTCCTTCCTGTCTTTCAGTCTCTGAAAGTAAACACTCTTCACCTCTTTAAAACATCCTGTACAGAGCATTAATCAATATACAAGAACCTATTTACAATATCATAGGTAGTCATGCTGGCATATAATAGACATGTTAATCTGAAATTATGTACAAAACTTCAGCCAGACATGTTAGCGCAGATGACAGTGTCTAATTTCTTCAAATTTCTCCCCTATGACTCAAGCACAATTTTAAGTGACCCGTGAAACACAACACTTAAGAAAATGGATCTGTCTGGGAATATCTGTCTCCATTGACATTATTAACCCCACTGTGGTGTTGTATTGTCATGTCATATGCTTGCAACCATAGACTCCACATCAGTAACTTGGTGTTCTGCTTGCTGACTCTATTTAGCCATGTTAAAGGGTTATGATCTGTAAGTACAGTGAAGTTTCTTCCATAAAGATAGGGCTCCAGGTTCTGCAATGCCCAGACTATGGCTAGACATTCTTTCTCCACAGATGCATAACATTCTTCCCTAGGTTGACGTCTACAGCTAAGATATACCACTTGGTGCTCTTCTGCTTCTGAGGAAACTTGGCTAAGTACAGCCCCACCCCATAATTTGAAGCATCTACTTTAACATGAATTCTTTACTATAATCTGGGCTGGCTTACACAGGGGGTCCTCCCAAAATCTCTTTAGGTTTTTTGAATGCCTGCTCATAATCCTTGGTCCACACTACTGTATCTGGTTTATTTCTCCTAGTTAGTTCAGTAAAGGGTGCAGCTATTGTACTATAATTGGGAACACATTTTCTGTAGTACCCCCACTGTCCCTAGAAATTCAGGAACTGGCCACACTTGAATAGCTTCCACTTTTACAGGTTCTGGCCTAATCTTCCCACTTCCCACTCTGTGTCCTAAATAAGTGACCTCTGCCATACCCACCTGACATTTACTAGGTTTAATGGTTAATACTGTCCTTTTTTATTGATCCACAAATGCCCATGGCATAGTCTTTAATGCAGAGTTTAACATCTTCACAAACACATTAGTCTGGGGAAGACAGAGGGTAGTCATTAGATGTTTCACCCACAATGCTTCCACAAACAAGTCAGCATGTCTGACATGAAGTTGACACTTTGTGATCCGTCAGTATCTCCCTCAGATAACCTACCCTGCTCAAAATTTCTAGTAGAGCATTTGCCACCTTTTCTGCCTCAGTAGATGATAGAACTACTGTTTCAAGGTATCTGGTAGCATAATCCACTATCACCAGGATATATTTCTTCCCTGTAGAACTTGGAGTACTCAGGGGTCCCATAATATCCATGGCCACTCTCTGAAATGTCTCTTTAATAACAGGTATAGGCATTAATGGAGCCTTGACCTTGTCCCCTGCCTTGCCAACCTTTTGGCACTGTTCACAAGTCCTACAACATCCTACCACATCCTTTGCAATCCCAGACCAATACAAAATCGGCATAATATGTCTCTTAGTACATTTTATACCCATATGACCTGAAAAAGGGATGTCATGTGCTATGGGTAAAAGTGGAAGATGGCAAGCTCTAGAAGCTATCAGCTGTTGTATTATCTCACCTTCTGGCCCACCTTCAGGAGTCCACTCTCAATGCAACAAACCTTTGTTCCAGCATACAGACTGACCTCTTCCTTGAGCCTCAGGTGCCTCCTTAGCCACCTATCACGCTTTGTAATGTAGCATCTTTAAGTTTAGCCTGTATCAACTCTATTTTTGTGACCCTCCCCAGCTCCTCTTCCACACGCAGGAAGCCTAGTAACTTCCAACAGCTGTGCCTCACTGACAATCTGGGTACTATCGCTCACCTCTGTCCTTGTAGTCACCATGTCCAAATGAATATCAGAACCTACCAACAGCTGTGGCTCACTTTCAGAGTTACTGCTACAATATAGTGCCCTCTCTAAAACAGCCACCACACCAGTTCCAGATTCAGGTATGAGATT
This sequence comes from Protopterus annectens, assembly GCF_019279795.1. Classification (NCBI taxonomy): domain Eukaryota; kingdom Metazoa; phylum Chordata; order Ceratodontiformes; family Protopteridae; genus Protopterus; species Protopterus annectens. The sequence continues at coordinate 416,740,333 of NC_056744.1, read as the reverse complement.
TGTCTGGGTCTCCCCAGACTTCTGGACCTACATACCTGTCTCCAAGCCTGACTCCATGTCACTGCAAGCACACAAGATACTGCATCATCAAAGTCATTCCCTATCACGACATCTGCAGGAATATCCTCAAACGTACCTACTTGCTTGCTTCCTCTTCCACCCCTCCCAGTCAAGATGAACGCTAGACCAAGGTATTTGGAATGGGGTCCCTCCCAAAGCTCTGACTAGAGTGGACTGTCCAAGTAAGTACTGCTCTTCTTTAACCACTGCAGACCTCACAATGGTTATATCAGAAGCTTTGTCTCTCTTAGCAGTGACCTGTTTACCATCTACTAAGATAGGATATAAATTTTAGTGATAGTTTGGCATCCCTGTTGTTTCCAAACAACTTACCCCTGCAGTTTGTCATCCCCACTTGCTGGGTCCCTCACCTTCTGTTTCTCACTTTGCCTCGATGGATATTTGGCTGGTATGTGGCCCCTCTGGTTACATTTGAAACATCTAATCCCTAACCATGTACGTGGACTAGTAGTTTCCCCTGTTATTAGTGTACTCTGGTGGAGTGGTTTAGACCACCTTCCATGGGCTCCGTTATGTCCCGGTGCAGCACTGGGTATTCCTTTCTTATGCATTTTGCCAAGTAGAGATCCCCTTTTCTCCCCAATTCCGCCACAGAGTTACACTCTCAGTCTTCTAACCAAATCCTGATGTCATCAGGCAGAGTACTGAGGGCTTGTTCCCTCACCAAAAGGCCTGCCAGTCCCTCAAAAGTGTTGACCTGACACCCACTCATCCATCTGTGAAAGTAAATGCTTAAATCAACAACATACACTTTCATCTGCTTTGCATCTATGTGCACAAAAACATTTTTTCTATAAGCTTCAGGTGTTAGTTTAAATCAATCAAGAGGACATTTTGTTACTTTATCATAATTTAAACAATCTACATCAGACAGTTTTGACGTGGACTGAGCAGCTTTTCCATGGAGTAAGGGAGTCAGGTGCCGAGCATAGAGCTCACGGTCCACATCATACTGTCTACACACCCTCTCAAACATGTGAATACAACTAATATGTTCTTTCCCATCCCTGTATTGAGGAAAAAGTTTATTGATCTTTATAGCTTCTGGGGTCTGCTTATTCCCTTCCACATTACTTCCATGACCCTCTCGAAGGGTAAGAAGTTCCACTTCATGCTAGCACTGCCATTTTACTCAGCTTCTAAATGCCTCAGTCTATCTGCTGATTTAGTTCAAGATATCACATGCTCTTTTTGGCCTCCAGTTCATATCAGTGCTGTTTTTCCCTTTCCTCAGCCTCCAGATGTTGCATTTTCTCCTTAGCCTTCAGGTGCAGTCTCTCTAACTCCAGACAGATTCTTAGGTCCTCTGAAGAAAAGTGGACTGTCCTGTCTTGGCAGGCTGCACATCCCCAATACCAAATGAATATCCTCTGGATGGTTGGTCTGAGCCGAAGCTGCAACTAAGGATGAAATGATTGCTTCCTTAGCCAGGTTGGCATGCACCAGTCTTCTGGCTTCAGAGTCCTTGGCCAACTGCTTCTTTACCAGCTTACTGCAGTCTTCTACTGAAATATTTGCCTGCTGTCACTGACTAATTAACTAAAAATAAATAACACTGTGGTGGACTGAGATTCTGTATGTTTACCTTGTGGCTGTCTAGATTGCACACCTTAATGACTACTCACAGGCTACTGAAGTCCAATTAAAATCCCACACTGCTACCACCAGTAATGTGATGTCCAGCTAATATCCCACCAAACTGCCACTAATAATGTGATGTCCAGTTAAATATCCCACCAAACTGCCAGCAGTAAGTGACGTCCCCTGCTATTCTGGGTCAGTAACGAAAGAACTTCAATCCTCACTACTGACTCCAATGTGAGCCTGTCACTTAAACAGGAGTAATATAAGCTGGGACTGGACTGCATACTTCTGTCCACCCGTAATGTAATTCCTTATCACACATTTCAGACCAGTGTGTCCCAGTTTAAGACCTCTGATACACTCACACTTAAAGTAATTGAATCTTACACATCCAAACACTTCTGGGAAAGTTTGACACAGATTTCCAGCTGTGTCCCTTCCCCCAAATAATAAGGTAAAATGCTGCCACCAACCAGAGTGTCTACATGCCCTTTCAAAGGGGTGTCCAATTATTAAAATTAGGTATTAATACAAATGGTAGCAAATGACCTAAAGCAGCCAGGACTTTGGAGGGGCCTGGGGATTATCAAAGCAGATATAAGCACTTTGAAATCACTAAAGAATACACTAATTGATCAGTCACAATGTAAGATAATAACAATATTTAGTAATGAGCAAAATGATTAAAAATATAAAACAGTAATTTCAATAAACAAAAAGAATTTGATCACCAGGAAAATAAAATTAATACTGAAGGATATAAATCCAACATTTAGAAAAACTCTTATTAAGCTATAATTTCCTATCAAACTGAAGAACACTGTCCCTGATCTAAAATAATTATCACAACAGAGCACAACTATAACTGACTTCAACTGTCTTCAGCAGGCTCTTTTATAGACGAGATCAACTGTCTCAACTGTACTAGTTCATATTTTAATTTCACTGTTTGAAAATCAACAGAGAGCTGTTTGTTAAAGTTCCTTCATGACTTTCATTCTCTGAAAGTAAACACAGAGCAACCGAAAACATTCTGATTACATCATATGCAGATCAGCTGACTCTGACACAGCCTGCAGTTGGAATCACCTTCACAAATATGTGCAGTTAGACATGTGACAAAACAGTGTTCAACTCTCTAAAACATCCTGTACAAACAGAGCATTACTCAACATACAAGAACCTTTACAATATCATAGCTAGTCATGCTGGCATATAATACACAGCTTAATCTGAAATTATGTACAAACCTTTAGCCAGACATGCTAGCACAGATTACAGTGGCTAATGTCTTCACAGGCAGGCTATACACAACATAAAATTCATTGGAAACTACTACCTCCTATTCAAACACCAGTAAAAGTACAAACAACTAATATGTGAAATATTCAATTTAAAATTCATTAGGACAGTTAAACACAAATCGCATAAAATTATGTTATCCAAAAAATCTTTTTGATAACTACTAAGACATTGAACTTAAATATATGTACACATTACTGTTATTCACAATAAATGAATGACAGTTATACTTACATTACCGATACATTATGGGTAAGTCTGACATACATATTAGCATACCTGAAGGTCCTAAGAATACGCATTTAAACCTGAAGTTTTAACTTTGTTAGGAGTATTTACAGAGAAATAAAGGTGGACAGTGATAACACATACCTCTCCCCCTCTGCTGATCCTCAAGCCTATGCATGTGCTCTATGCACAGCAACATAATATCAGGGCAGTTTTCATCACCTGCAACCAAGAAACCAGGATGTATTATAGCAATAGAAGGATTGTTTCTGGGTCAATTTATACTGACTGCTAAGTACAACAAAAAAGCAGTGAAATAATACTGAGTATTACATATCATCTAACCTTGACATAAAGTGCAATATCACATTCAGTCATTGTTGTGTCACTTTCAATAATGCATATACAGTTTGAAGTACACAACATTATGTTATAATCCATTAGTTTTATAAACTGACTTCCCTCCTATGTAAATTGCATATATACAAAAATAAGAGAAAAGTGCCTCTAGAGGAAGCCTTACTTAAACAAAACAGTCACAGATGAAAGGGGCTTCCACCAAGGCGAGTATGTAATTAAAAGCTCTTGTTTATTTAAAACATTAAAATCAGGAGTGCACAAAAAAATGGTCTCAGGTCTAAACCAGGATAAGCACTTTCAGTATGATACCTTCTTCAGATCCAGAAAGAGAGGAAAAGACTGCAAAATAGGACAACATGGTATCGTTAATGGGCAACTTGAATACACATATCAGGTCAGAACAGGATATGAGGACTGTCTGGGTCCACATGGGTGGGGCAACAGGACTTCTGTCTGGCAAATGGCTTGATAGTAGCCAAAGCATGATTCTGAAAGAGAGACATACAACAGTGTCCAACATGCAACTCTAGCAGACTTCTTGCAAGTAAGGAAAGGGTACTGGCGTAGAATCAGTGATTGCAAAGTCATCCCTAGTGAAAGAGTTGGCCCACAGCATAAACCACTGGTTTCCACAATCAGCTTCAAGCAGTGGTCAGAGAAGGTTCTAGCATGGTCAACAGAGACCAGGCTTGAGTGGTGAGAGAGGACTACATTTCAGGGAGTTACTCAGGGCTCTAGCACTCCAAGAAGAGGAGGAAATAGGTGAAGGTGAAGAAACAGCATGCATGAGGATTACAGAACTGAGATGTAGCCAAGCCAGGTATGGAAATAAGGTACATAAGGAAAGCTGGTGGTGGAGTGCTCATCAAAAAAAAGAAGGAGTGCAGGAAAAAGTGGGAGATATAAAAGATGGACCAGGCTAGGAAGGAATACTGGTTGGCTAACAATGAAGCAAAGAAAGGAGTTGTAATAGCAAAGAACAGGGCATTGGAACACTCTGGATGGCTAACAATAAAGCTAAGAAAGGAGTTACAATAGCAAAAAACAGGGGATTGGAACAATCTAACAGCTTCTGGAAAGTGACTCAGAAGGTGGAACAGAGAAACTATATCAGTTTGCAAGGCAAAGACAGAAAGATAAAGGAGACAGATTATCAGACACCCTTCATAATGGATGCCAGCAACAACCTTGCTCACCAGTCCACAGGACATTAAAGGCAGATAGAAGGAGTACGTCCAGCAACTTCTCAATGAAGAAAACCTCACAGAGGCTGTACCCCAGACACAACCTATGATGAGAGAAGAAGAGGAGCCTACTATAGTAGAAGTAAGAATAGTACTAAGAAAAATGAAGTCAGGGAAAATAGCAGGCTCAGATGAGGTCACAGCAAGATGCTGGGTGAGATGGGGAGAAAGTGCTCCTGAGGGTACTCATAGCCGTGTGGAGAAAAAGGTGTAGCTCAGATGACTGGAGAATAATCATACTAGTGCCAGTGTTCAAGAACAAACAGGAAATTTACAGCTGTGGGTAGTACAGAGCTTTCAAATTCCTGTCACTTTCTGGAGAGGGTGATTGTTAGATGGATACACAGAGTAGTAGAAAGTAAGCTGGGAGATGAGCAGTTCAGATGAAGAGCAGGTTGCAGCACAGCTGACCCAGTGTTTGCAGTGAGACAGACAGTTAAGAAGAAGCTAGAGATGATGAAAGAGTCCAACTGGGCATCCCTAGCCTTGGAGAAAGCATATGAGAAGGTCCCAAGAAAGCTGATTTGGGTGGTACTGCTGTGGTTTGAAGTCCCAGAAACAGTGGTAGAATTAGTGCAGGCTCTGTACAATGACCCAATTACTGAAGTACGGACAGTGTTCGGTCTCACAGAGGGGTTTCCAGTGGGAGGGCATGCACACCAGGGTTCAGCTCTGAGCCAACTGCTGTAGGCTAAAAATATGTCAATAAAACATGCATGCACCAAAGTATATACATTGCCTTCATCTACAAGCAAATACACCACATAGGTTGTATAGAATAGAGAAGTACAGATAAGTTCCAGTAAAGAAATGGGGGATGGCGGGTGGGTAACCTGGACTGCAACAGTGAATACACTCAAACATCTACATTTATGGTAAGTGTACACAACTGTACTATGTTCTTCATGTTTCACTGGTGCAGTCATTACAAATGGGTTGAATCCCAAAGCTAAGGTTGAGAGGCTGGAGCTAAATAGCATTAGGAGCGGCTATTAGGCCCTGCAGAACTGCAGTGGCAAAGCCTGCCCTGGATTTAGAGTAGAGTGGTAAGTGATAGTGCTTTGTGAAGGTGTGCACTGACCTCCAAGTAGCAGCCTCTAAAATGTTTTTGGTTGGTACTCCCCTGAGGAAGGCAGCTGAAGTGGATGCTGCTCTGGTTGAATGTGGCCTAATGCCCTTAGGTACTGGTTTGCCATGTTGTGAATAGCAGAAACGAATGCAGTGGCCTATCCACTTTGAAATAGTCTGCTTTGAGATAGCTTTTCCTTATGATCCTGCAGCATATGCCACTAGTAGTTCTTCTGTCTTTCTGAAAGCTTTGGTTCTGTTCAAATAGAAGTGTAGCTGTCTGTGTATGTCCAAAGAATGCAGAATTCTCTCCCCCTTATTCTGTGGGTTTGGATAAAAGGTATGCAGATGAATAGTTTGGTTAAGGGCCACACTGGACACTATCTGAGGCATAAATGTCAGGTTTGTCCTCAGAGAATCCCTGTCTGGATAAAAAATGATCAAAGGTTCCACAGCCATGAGTGCCTGTAGCTCTGAGACTCATCTTGCAGAAGTTATTGCAAGGAGCAGAGCTGTTTTCCAAGAAAAAAACTTTATATCAGCTGTAGCGGCTGGCTCAGAAGGAGGCAGGGTGTGTTTTTCCAAGACATAATTGAGGTCCCATGCAGGTATTGGTGATCTCCTTGGAGGCCTTAAATTTTTGGCCCCTCTCAGGTACTGCCTTAATAAAGGATGAAAAAAGATTGGTGGCTCTGTATTGTAATGAGCCGAAATGGCAGAGGCATGAATTTTTATAGATGAAAAGGATAGGCCTTTGTCCAGCATCTCAGTCAAGTATTGCAAAATCTGAGGAATATTTGGTACAGCTGTGTCAATTCCTTGTGCCTGGTTCCAAGCACCGAATCCCTTCCATTTTCCAACATAGGATTTTCTAGTACTAGGCCTCCTGGCTTCCAAAATGGCATCCATCACCGCTTTAGTGAGAGGTGTGTTTTGTATGACTACATTATCTGCCATGCTGCCAGATTTAAGGTCTTGAGTTGGCTGTGCAGGAGCTGATTGTTCTGCTGGGACAGTAGATGAGGCACTTGAGGTAAGGTCCAGGCTGGGCATTGAGACAAGTTCCTTAGGATTGGATACTGGTACTGGCGTGGCCAGTCTGGGGCAATCAGTATCATTTTTGGCTCCTCCTGTCTGACCTTTAGGAGTACCTTGGGGAGGAGAGGCAGAGGAGGAAAGGCATATACTGTTAAGTTTTTCCAGCTGATAGATAGGGCATCCACTTTCCATGCTTGTCTGTGATAAGTCCTTGTGCAGAATCTCTTTAGTTGGCAGTTGTGAGGTGAGGCAAATAGATCTATGTCTGGGCATCACCATTTCCTTGTTACCATGCTGAAGACTTGTGGATCCAATTTCCACTCGTGGGGATCCATGAGGTTTCTGCTTAGTCCGTCTGCCAGAGTATTTATCTTTCCTGGCAGGAATTGTGCCTGCAGATGTACTTGGTAAGTCAATGCTGTGTCCCACAAAGTCATGGCTAGTCTGCAAACGGGGTAAGAATGAGTGCCTCCCTGCTTGTTTATATACCACATGACCATGGTATTGTCTGTCTTTATCAGTAGTTGTCCCGGATGAAGTAGGTCCTTGAAGGCTGTCAGGGCATTTTGAGCAGCTAGCATCTCTTTTTGATTGATATGTAGATGCATTTGTTTTGCAGACCATGTGCCTTGAATACATCTTCCTGCCATGTGGGCTCCCCAGGCATAATTCGATGCATCCATTGTTAATGTCTGTGTGGCTGGGGGTAGAGTGAATGGCTGTCAATTATTCTGGTTACAGGCCTTCGCCCACCATCAAAACTCCTGTTGCAGGCAGGGTATGAGAGTAACTATTGTTTTCAGGCTATGGCAGTGTTGAGTCCAAACACTTTTTAGGTACCATTGAAGTTTCCTCATATGCAGTCTTGCATATGGAATTAGTAGAATGCAGGATGCCATGAAGCCCAAAGCCTGCAGAATTTTTCTTGCAGATATCTGGGCCTTTGTTGCCAACAGTTTGAAATAGGTAGTCAGTTGCCTTTGTTTGTCTGGCATGAGATAAGCCATTTGGGAAGTTGTATTTAAGCTTGCACCCAGGAATATTATCTCTTTAGAGGGTGCTAGTTTTGATTTTTGTTCATTGACTGTGTACTTTAGGCATGGTAGTAATCTCTTTACAAGCGCCAGATGCTGTAGTAGAATGTTCTTGTTCTCTGTTTGAATGAGGCAGTCATCCAAGTAAGGATATATTTGTATTCCTCTTTGTCTGCAGTATGCAATTACTCGTGCCAGGCACTTAGGTTCATAGGTTCATAGGGTCATAGGTAGGTACTAGGCTATCAGCCCAAGGGCCTATGCAAGCCTAGCCAACAAGGTTCCCTGGCTTACGCCACCCAAGAAAGTTATTTTCCTGTGCCACTGACGAGCAGAGACACAGAAGTGATCCCCGGGGTGTATTTCCTATTTCCCATCCACTCATCAAGATTTTTCTTGAAGAGTGCTAATGAAGAACTTTGCTTGACATAGATGGGTAGCCTGTTCCAGAGTATGGGAAGTCTCTGGGATAGGAATCTATCCCTCCAGCATGTCCTGTTTATTGTGGTGACAAGGTTTAGGTCCCTAGAGCTTGTAGCTCAGAGGGATTGGGATTTCTTTAGGTGTAGCATGTCCAACAGCTCTGGGTTTGACATAGCTTTATATGTTAGGCAAAGATCACCTCTGAGTAGGTGATATGCTATGGAATAAAGCTGGAGTTTTTTTGAGGCGGTCAGTGTAGGGCATTTGTTTGAGTCCAGTAATCCTCTTTGTGAGGTACTTCTGTTGCCTTTCCAGCTGCTGCAGATGTCTTGTGAGGTACATTGCAAAAGGGGCATTGTACTCTATAATGGGTCTAATGAGTGATGAGTAGAGGGTAACGATGACCTCTTTTTTCGTGGATGAGAACCCTTTTATGATGAGGTGTGCCACGTAGAAGGTCTTCCTGACTACTGTGGTGATGTGACTATCAAAGGAGAGACTACTGTCCACCTGGGTCCCAAGGTCTCTTATCACACATTCGGTGTTAAGTAGATTGCTGCCTATGTGGTAGTTCATGGGTACAGAGTTTTTACCAAAGGGGATGACACTGCACTTTTTGGCATTGAGCTTGAGGCCATGGCTCTGACACCAGGCATCTGTCTCAGAGAGGCCCTTCTGTAGGATGTTCACATCATTTGGGGACTTGACTATGGCTCCTAGTTTGCAGTCATCTGCGAACTTCATTAGCCAGAGGCCTTCTGTGTTAGCCTGTACTTCAGAGAAGTAGATACCAAACAGGAGCGGTCCCAGGACGGAATCCTGTGGTACTCCACTTGTCACTGGTTTGAGGTCAGATTTGGAGTCTGCAACTTTTACAGTGTGGGTTCTGTCAGTGAGCCAGTTGGCAATCCATCTTGTGACATAGGGATTTATGCCTAGTTTATTGAGTTTAGCTATAATTCCAGAATGGGGGATGGTGTTGAAAGCCTTGGCGAGGTCAAGATATGCTGTGTGAACCACTTTACCCTCATCTATGGCTTTGGTGACTGCCTCAAAGAAGTCGATCAGGTTCAGGAGGCATGATCTGCCTTTCACAAACCCGAACTGGGTGGGATCCAGAGTTTGGAGGTTACCAATGTCTTTGTTTATGAGTTCCATGATGATACGTTCCATGGCTTTGCAGACCAGGCTTGTCAGGCTAATAGGTCTATAGTTCCCAGGATCAGTGGTGGCTCCCCCTTTGTGGAGTGGGATAACTGTTGCTGTGCACCATTCAGTGGGCACAAAGCCTGGTGTGAGGCTATTATTGAACATGATGCTTAAGTGGTGCTTTGTGAAGACCCTGGGTGCAGTAGATAAGCCAAAGGGCAGTGCAGAGAATTGGTAGTGCATTGAGCCAGCTTTGAATCTGAGGTATCTTCTGCATGCTTGTCTGATTGGGACATGCAGGTATGCCTCTTTTAAATCTAAAGTCACAAGCCAAGCCTCCTTGCCCAACATGGGCAGAAGCTGCTGTAGAGTCAACATTTTGAATTTTGGAATATCCAGATATGTGTTTAGAATAGATAGGTCCAGTATTGGTCTCCAGGCTTTGTCCTTTCTGGGTACCAAGAACAGTCTTGAATAGAATCCTTGTCCCTGCTCTTGCTCTGGTACTTGTTGAATGGCCCTCATGTCCATGAGGGATGAAACTTGTTTTTGTGCCTCTGCCCACTGATGTTTTGGCAGGTCTGGCCAACCGTTTGCTCTTGGCAGGGTATGGAAGTGAAACTTGTAGCCTTGTGACACTATGTTTAAGACCCATTTGTCCTGGGTTATTATGTGCCAATTTTGAGAAAAAAGTGCTAGTTTTCCCCCTAAAGGTGCTGCCAGAAGGTAAGTGCTTGGCGCAGGCAGGGGGAAGTCATTGTGACTGTTTCCTGTATGGCTGTGATTTTTCTTCTCCAGTTTTGGAGGTAGAAGCACCCCATTGTTTAGACCTGTACAAACCCTGGGGCTGGGATCTGCCTCTAGGGTGTCTGTATCTGCCCCTTTGTGGCCTGTCTGAAACTGGAAAGGACCAATTCTTTGTAGGCCAGTGTCTGCTAAATCTTGGTGGCTGTACCTGTAAGAAATCCTTGACTGTTTGCATAGATTTAGCTTTGTCCTCCATTTTCTTTAACACCTCTTCTGCTTTAACACCAAACAAAACATCATGCTGTAATGGAGCATCTAATAATTTTGCTTTAACATGATCAGGTAGATTTTGTTCCTTTAAGCAAGCATGCCTCCTGATGACAGAACCCGTAACTGTGGCCCTGCAGGAGGCCTCCAGAGAATCAAAACCCCATTGCAAAGTATGCTTTCCAACTTGTTCAGCTGCATGCAATAATTCCTGCATTTCTTTGTTTTCTGCACATTCAGAATTTATCAATATTTTCTGTTTAAGCAGTGACATTATATATTGTTGATATTTGAGCATATGAAACTGACAATTTAAAGCCCTTATAGCCAAGGTAGCAGAAGTGTAAATCTTTTTTTCCCCATCTGTCCAGTGCTCTAGAATCCCTGTCAGAGGGAGTAGGATTTTTTGCAGTGGAAGCCTTGACCCCTTTGGGACCCTGAGAGATAGTTGAGTCCAAACACTTTTTAGGTACCATTGAAGTTTCCTCATATGCAGTCTTGCATATGGAATTAGTAGAATGCAGGATGCCATGAAGCCCAAAGCCTGCAGAATTTTTCTTGCAGATATCTGGGCCTTTGTTGCCAACAGTTTGAAATAGGTAGTCAGTTGCCTTTGTTTGTCTGGCATGAGATAAGCCATCTGGGAAGTTGTATTTAGGCTTGCACCCAGGAATATTATCTCTTGAGAGGGTGCTAGTTTTGATTTTTGTTCATTGACTGTGTACTCTAGGCATGGTAGTAATCTCTTTACAAGCGCCAGATGCTGTAGTAGAATGTTCTTGTTCTCTGTTTGAATGAGGCAGTCATCCAAGTAAGGATATATTTGTATTCCTCTTTGTCTGCAGTATGCAATTACTGGTGCCAGGCACTTAGGTTCATAGGTTCATAGGTTCATAGGTAGGTACTAGGCTATCGGCCCAAGGGCCTATGCAAGCCTAGCCAACAAGGTTCCCTGGCTTACGCCACACAAGAAAGTTATTTTCCTGTGCCACTGACAAGCAGAGACACAGAAGTGATCCCTGGGGTGTATTTCCTATTTCCCATCCACTCATCAAGATTTTTCTTGAAGAGTGCTAATGAAGAACTTTGCTTGACATAGATGGGTAGCCTGTTCCAGAGTATGGGAAGTCACTGGGATAGAAATCTATCCCTCCAGCATGTACTGTTTATTGTGGTGACAAGGTTTAGGTCCCTAGAGCTTGTAGCTTGGAGGGATTGGGATTTCTTTAGGTGTAGCATGTCCAACAGCTCTGGGTTTGACATAGCTTTATATGTTAGGCAAAGATCACCTCTGAGTAGGCGATATGCTATGGAATAAAGCTGGAGTTTTTTTGAGGCGGTCAGTGTAGGGCATTTGTTTGAGTCCAGTAATCCTCTTTGTGAGGTACTTCTGTGGCCTTTCCAGCTGCTGCAGATGTCTTGTGAGGTACATTGCAAAAGGGGCATTGTACTCTATAATGGGTCTAATGAGTGATGAGTAGAGGGTAACGATGACCTCTTTTTTCATGGATGAGAACCCTTTTATGATGAGGTGTGCCACGTAGAAAGTCTTCCTGACTACTGTGGTGATGTGACTATCAAAGGAGAGACTACTATCCACCTGGGTCCCAAGGTCTCTTATCACACATTCGGTGTTAAGTAAATTGCTGCCTATGTGGTAGTTCATGGGTACAGAGTTTTTACCAAAGGGGATGACACTGCACTTTTTGGCATTGAGCTTGAGGCCATGGCTCTGACACCAGGCATCTGTCTCAGAGAGGCCCTTCTGTAGGATGTTCACATCATTTGGGGATTTGACTATGGCTACTAGTCTTCGGCCATTTTGAGCATCTGTTTTTTAGGCATGGAGGCCTGTCCATGAGGCTGTTGTACTTGTTTCTTTGTCTTTAAAGGTGCTTTAGTCTTTGCCTTTGAAGCTGAAGTCATTTTAACATATAATTGAGTAGGTCTGAAAACACCCTAAGAAGCCGATGCCTGCTCAGCGGCTCCGGACCCATCTGAGGGAATAGTTTCTGAAGGTCCAATACCTTGAACTTTCAGCGGCCTGGTCAACTCCACATGGGTGTCGCTAGCGGCCTGCGAGTCTAAAGTAGAGGTTGTCAGGGGCTGCGAAGGTGCCTCACTGAGAACCAGTGAACCGGCGACTGGCTTAGAAGAAGCCTCGTCATCGGTTTTGGACCTTGGATGCCTGTCCTTTTCTTTGCGTTTCTTGTGAATTCCGGTAGTCGGATGGCTATCCGATGACATTGTATAGTTAAATATTCTGCCAAAATAGTGAAATGCAAAATCGTACCGACGCTTAAGAGTGCGTTGGTTAAATCTAGCGCAAAACCGACAACTAGCAACGTCGTGGTCAGGGCCTAGGCAAGGAATACAGTAAGAATGAAAGTCCTTATGAGGTATTTGCTTCCCACAAGAAATACAATTATTAAATTTTTCTGACATTGGACTAGAGCAAGAAAAAAGTTTCCCCAATGGGAAATAGCTTTTAGTGAAGACTTCGGATCTAAAATTCGAACATGAAAATCCCAGGAGTCGGCCAACCGGCACTTGCGAACTGCTTTTGCTTCGGGCACCGCGCGGCAAGAAAGACTGAAGAAAATGGCGTTGGCTGCATCTTTTATACCCCTGGTGTACTGACATCAGGGAAGAGGTGACAGCAACCGACGCCGGACCTAGACTTTGGAATTCAGGCCAACTGAGGGTAGCCTGCCAGCAGGATAACCCAATTGTAATGACTGCAACAGTGAAACACGGAGAACATCAAGTTAATAGCTTCATGTATCTGGGAGGGGTGGTTGAGGAGAAGGGAAATCTGAATGAAGAGGTCAGAGCTAGAATCAAAGGGGCTGAGTGTCAGGTGTAGTGTATGATGGAAGAATGCCAAAGAAGCTGAAAAGTAAGATGTACAAAACAGTGGTGTGACCATTACCACTGTATGGTACAGAAATCTGGGCAGTAAACCCAGAGCAGATGAGGAAGCTAGAGGTGATGGAAATGAAGTGCCTTTGTCAGGTGGTAGGATGCACACTGTGGGACAGATGAAGAAATGAGGACATAGGGGGAGAAGCCAATGTAGCTCCAATTGCAGAAAAGATCAAAGAAAACAGATTATGGAGATCCGGACACATATGCAGAAAAGCAGAAAACAATCTAATGTAGATGATTTGGGATAGACAGGAAGAAGGTAAGATGCAATGAGGACATCCAGCAAAGAGGTGGATGGATTGTGTGAGAGAAGATCTGCAACAGTCAGGCACAAGTGTTAAAGAAGGCAGGAGTGTGGCATTGAATCGAGAGAGATGGTGACAATTAACATGACACCCTGACCCCATGTAGAAAATGGGAAAAAAGGGGGTTAATGATGATGATTGCCAAAAATAGGCTACAACTGGGTTTGAATCCAATCATAGGAGAACAGCAGTCACTTTGCCATATTGCTTTTCCAGTTAAGGTAAGGTGCATCACAGCTTGCTAATGATTATAAAAGCAGGTATTATACAATATCAGTATTAGTTATATGTGTGAAGTCCATATGAAAATACAGTCATAATCCGCTGTCCTGCATAATGTGTACACAGGCCCAGTATTGTTGTGCATAACCTCGGAATGCCTTGATGCAGTAATGGTAACTTTGATGAGTAGAACTTCAGTTGCTACATCTCCATTACTATTACTAATACAGACACCCATAGAATGCACTTGAAGCAGTCACAGAAACAGATATGCTTACTAAATACATATATGATAATGTGGGTGTTAAAGTGCGGCTTATGTAACTTATTGTAGGCATCTGCTGGCTGATGTTGGACCTCTGAGACTCTCTGGTGAAGGTCATCTGTGTCCTTCTGATATAGGTCATCACAGTGATGGCAGACCTGTATGCCAGTCCAGTCCTGTATATCCCAGTCCATCTGTGGTGCCCTCTCACAATTTGGTTCCATATATCAATCATCGTGAAGTTCATGAGGTTTGCTTACATCCTCTGCTCATGTCCAGCATAGACAGTGATTATTTGGGTGATGTCTTCTTCAGTCCAGTTTGGTGAACGGACATGCCAAAGCCTCCTCTTGGTCGACATCCTCACTGTTGTAGTTGAAAGCGGTTGAAAAATACCTTCCAAAAAATGCTGACATCCCACTCTAAGGTAGCAATGGTACAAGCAGTGAATGTATCCATATTACATTTTAAAATTGGCACATATAGGATAGTAGCATAGTATTGGAGGGCATCGGGCATGTGTTATGGATATTCTCATTTATTGATAAATATTGGATAGTTGTGTTGATCACCATAGACTTACGCCAAGCTATTGGTTACTGCACCCAGATTTGAGAACTTACATGGACGTTCGCAAATCAAATTCTAGAACTTTCATTGTTAACTCATTCCCTCTGGTAAAGCTACTTTTGAGTGTGTACTTTTAACTCTCAGTGGGTGTGTCTTGAGCCTTTAAAAAATGAAATTATCACCTTACAGTTCAAACAAATATTCATATCTCTGAAACCATAAGTGTTACTAGAAAACTGTATATAGTAAACTATTCAGGATAAATTAATTTTCCCATTACTGGCATTCATTCAGTTCGATGCTTTAAACTGTATTTTATAAGCCACAATAAAGGTAGTGATTATTCATTTTGTAATGTTGTATAAAAATATGATATCTCAGTAACTATTCAAACAAAACACATACTGCCAGCAGGATTTTCTTCACATAGCTTTGAGCTTTCATATGAGGCTATGCAGTTCTGAATGTGTTACCTGAATGGTGAGATATTTAGAGAAATATGAAAATTATTACAATACAAATAAACAGTATACAAATAATATTCAATATTTCTTTAGCTGTATTAGACAGAGTTCAGATATCAATACATTTGTGTTTGCCATTATGAATGCTTTAAGATGAAATCTTCTGACATCTTGAATGTAGCATGTTTTTGGAATTACTAATGCAAATATGAATAAGTAATATTTAACACTTACAGGCGTCAGTAGGAGATAACTGCAGAAATGCCTGGAGGTGCACTCGGCTGTAAAGAGTTTTAATGATCTTCATTAATTACATAGGGTGAAAATGGTACTTAAAATTTGTGTGCACATTGCTAAACTCACTTATAGGTATAGCTGATTTACAGCTAGGTTGAGAAGGAAAGCTGTTACCTGTTGGCTTTGTTGTGGTAGAATATAGTGCTATTATTACACGCCTATCTTATTATTATAGTGTATAAACCAATATATGTTTTCATGCTCTTTTTTGTAATTGTCTGCATTGGAATCTATCTGTTACATAAAGGAGGAAAGGTAGAATTAAACTATGTAATGTCCAAGGGTAAATTATGTGATGCCCAAGGGTAAAAAGGACCAAATTTCACATCAGAAAATCTCCCTCCTCTGCCTCATCAAGCAAATTAGAACACTAGTGAAAAACTCCAAAGCCAATTATGAGTTGAAAGTAGCCTCCTAAACAAAGGGAAACCACAAGTCCTTCTTCAATTACGTTAGGAACCTCCATGGCAAAGCCCAAGTTTGTTCCGAATTAGTACTTAATGGTACCACTTACACTGATCCTACTGACTTAGCCAACCTACTAGCTGATAGGTTCAATGCAAACGTCACCACCCTTATCGCCCCCCAAAGGCCATGTCAACATCCCCAATAATTGTCCCACACCTTACATCTCCATAAATCAAGTGTTAAAGGCCATATCCAAGGCAAAGAACACAGCTTCCATGGGACCTGATAATATCCCAGGCTGTATTCCGCACCATCTCCAGCAGGAACTAGCTTCACCACTGAGCACCCTATTCAACCACAGCCTAATTACAGGCTTCATTCCAGCAGAGTAGAGAACCACCATTGTCATCCCCTTGCACAAAGGTGGTGCCACTACTGACCCAGGAAACTATCACCCCAATAGCTTGAAAAGTCTGATCTGTAAAGCCACGGAGTATATTATTATGGATCTCATAAAGAAGGAAATAGGCAATCTTCAAACACTCGACCCCACTCAATTCGGATTCATCAGGGGCAAATCTTCCCTATTGAACCTAGTTGACATCTTTGAGACTGTCACCAAGGCCCTGGATGAGAGAAAGTCAGTACATATAGCTTACCTTAACCTGGCCAAGGCCTTTGACACAATTCCCCACTTGGGCATCATTGAAAAGCTAACACAAATTGGTGTTAATTCCTATCTAATCAGATGGGTGGCCAACTGGCTCACAGATAGGACCCACAAGGTACCACCTCTGACAGCAGACCTGTCACTAGTGGTGTTCCCCAGGGAGCTGTCCTGGGACCCCTACTGTTTGGCATCTACTTCCTCAGAGGTCAGGCAAAAACCAGGGGTCTGTGGCTGACCAAGTTTGTGGATAACAGTAAGTTGGGTGCTGTCACTGACTCCCCAAATGACATTAACATACCATAAGAGGGTCTCACAGCTACAAATAACTGGTGCCAAAGTCATGGCCTTAAGTTTAAAGCAAGAAAATGTATTACCATTCCATTTGGCAAAAACACGGTCCCTACTGATTACCACATCAACGGCAACCCCCTAAGCACACAACCCATGGTGAGAGAACTGGGAACTCAGGTTAACAACAATTTCACATTCGGCCATCATGTGGCGGCAGTGGTTTCAAAAGCCTTTTACTTGGTTCATCTCATAAGTAAAGGGATTGCATCCAGAAAACAAATTACCTCTCTGAACTGCTCCCTCATTAGACCTATAATTGAGTATAATGCCTCTTATGGTATGTACCTCTTCAAACACCTGCACCAACTGGAAAGGCCACAGGAATATCTTACAAAGTGAATCCATGTCCTCAACACCTGTCTTATGCAGACAGGCTCAAATCACTATCACTTTACTCAGTATCATACAGATTGCTCAGAAGTGATCTGTGTCTCGCCTACAAGGCAATATCAGACCCTGCCCTACTAGAGATGCTCCATATCCATAAGTCTAACGTCTTGCACATTACCCACTCAATAGGCCTAAATCTAATATGCAACATCAACAAAACCTGCTGGAGAGACAGGTTTGTCTCACAGAGGCTGCCCCATCTCTGGAATAGACTTCCCATACATGTCAGACAGAGTACCTCACTGACCCTCTTCGAGCACAATCTTGATGAGTGGATGGAAAACCACAAATTTGTCCTAGGGGTTCCACCTTTGTCCCTCATTGACAGGGGTGACAGGTGCTGACTGAGCTTTCTTTTTTGGGGATAAACTCTTGGCTAGGCTTGTAAGGGCCCCAGGGCCATTAGCCTAGTAACCTCCTATGATCCTATGATATGTGAAGAGATGGGTAAATGTTCATCGGTGACAAGGAGATTTTCCTCATATGCATTCACACAGATAAATAGAATTTTTGAGGCAATGTTACAATTGCCTTATGTACACAGACAACCCTCTCCTCCTCCTTCCAACAAACTCTAATACATGTGAGAGATGCAGTTACATAGCCAAACTGGAGGCAGAGCTCTCTCAACCCAAGACTGGCACAGTCAGCCAGGAGGAAAAGGTAATCACCCACACCACAAATCCAGTCTCACACAGACCTATTGCATCTGCATACCCAACACATAAACACACAAAAACATACTCAGAGGCTCTAAATAAAAATCTGCCTAAACAGCAAAGACCTCCTAAGCAGATATCCAAGCAACAGCCACCCCTCAACAATACCCACAAATCACATATCTCACAAAATCAGTGTGCCTCACAGTCACAGCCCATAAGGCCAAACAACACACCAAATACACTTGTTATAGGGGACTCTATTGTCCAGCACACTGACATCCCACTCACCAGACTGAACAAGGAGAAGGTTACTGTAAGCTGCCTGTCAGGTGCCAGGATCCACCACATAATGCAAGCACTCAGGTCACTCCAAAGCAAGTACGAGTATGACTCCGTCATTGTCCATGCTGGTGTGAATGACCTGAGACGTACCTCCCTGGACTACATGAAAAGAGACATAGAGGAGCTCTCTGACCATGTAGCCCAGGCTGGTATGTCCCTGACCTTGAGTAGCATCTTGCCCTCACCAAGAATGATGCCACAGTATAAAGACAAAATGATCAGTTTCAACAATTGGCTAAAGTATTGGTGTCATTCAAAGGGGATCCAGTGTCTGTCAGCCTGGGATGACATGCTCGACAGGCCACGTTGCTTCGCTAGGGATGGCTTGCACCTGTCACCCTTAGGCTTTCGTATAATGGCCAAGGCTCTTGCCACCCCCATAGTGCCTTTTTTAGCCAAGGCTCAAAGGACAAACCCACCTCCATAGACAACCCAAAGATAAAAAAACTAAAGGTAATGCTACTCAATGCCAGAAGTATAAACCTCAAGATGCACGCACTCGAGACTCTCCTTAGTATGGAGAAAATCGATGTCTGTGCAGTAACAGAAACCTGGTTCAAGACTCCTGAGAGCACCCCAGCACTACCAGGTTATAACTCATACCATGCGTTTCAGCCCAAAAACTCGGACCGAAGCACAAAAGGAGGGGGAGTATCTATATTCATCAAAGATACCTACACCTCCAGGTTAATGGCACTGCACGAAACATCGGAAACCATCCATGTGCAACTAACAGCGGGCAAAACTGCCTTTCAGTTTGTAGCCTGCTACAGAACACCCTCCCTATTACAGGAACCCCACTTGGCATTCCTGAAAACACTGGAGAATATGAAGGTCTCTCCAAACACTATGTTACTGGGTGACTTCAACTACCCAAACATTGACTGGGAAAACTACTCACGCCTAAACACCCTCGCCCAATGGTTCCTTGAATTTATAAACTCTAATGCAATGGAACAACTGGTCACCACTCCCACAAGAGGGCACAACATATTGGACCTGGTCATCACCAACATGGGGACTCTATGTTCCACACCAGAGGTAAACCCCTCATTGGTAAGATCAGACCATAAACAAATTTACCTGGATATCCATATCCCATCCCCACCCCTAGCCAAGGAAATCACTGTAAAGAATTTCCCCAAAGCCAACTTTGCACTTCTCAGGACTGAGGTGGAATCCTTCAAAACCCCTGGGCCAGAGGATAATACAGCCCAATCCGCAGAATCCTTTACAAATGCATTCTATAAGCACCTTCAGGAATGCATGGATCGTGCTATCCCAAATAAAACCAAGACTCACTCCTCCAAAAACAGGAGACCAGTCTGGTGGACCCAGGCCATAAATAAGCTATACAACAGAAGGAGGAAGCTACTACATGACAGAGCAAAATCCCAAAAAGGGAAGGCATCTCTGATCAATATTAGCAAGAAACTTCGATCCCTCATAAAATCATCAAAGGCCAGTTTCAAAAGAAAAATTGCCCTAGACACTAAAGATAATCACAAGGCCTTCTTTAGTTATGTCAGAAACATGGGCGTAAACTCCCAGATATGCTCTGAATTGTTGCATAACGGTACAAAATATACCAAACCTACAGATATAGCCAACATCCTGGCAGACAGATTCAGCGCAAACTTCTCCCCCCCTTCCCCCCCCAAAGGAGCAAACACCTATCCCAATTGAATGTAACCTCCATGACATCACAGATGCATAGGTGAAAGCTGCCCTCTCCAAAGCAAAAAACACAGCATCTATGGGACCGGACGGTGTCCCAGGCTGTGTCTTACATGAGCTCCAAGAAGAAATGAACCCTCACATTAAGTCACTGTTCAAACTTAGCCTTACTACAGGATATGTACCCAAAGAATGGTGTACAGCTACAGTGGTCCCACTCCACAAAGGTGGTGCCACAACGGACCCCAGAAACTATCGCCCCATAAGCCTGACTAGTCTGGTCTGTAAAGCTATGGAGTGTATTATCATGGAACTCATAAACAAAGACATTGGGAGCCTCCAGACACTGGACACTATCCAATTCGGCTTTGTTAAGGGCAAATCTTGCCTCTTACACCTAGTTGATTTCTTTGAAACAGTTACCAAAGCCATAGATGAGGGCAAGGTAGTCCACACAGCCTACCT
Source organism: Protopterus annectens (assembly GCF_019279795.1). NCBI lineage: Eukaryota > Metazoa > Chordata > Ceratodontiformes > Protopteridae > Protopterus > Protopterus annectens. Next base: position 416,719,792 of record NC_056744.1, on the reverse strand, counting down.
GGACCTCGCAATAGCCTTCGACACAATACCCCACTCGGGCATCATAAATAAGCTTACCAGCTTAAATATCAACCTCTATATCACAAGATGGGTTGCAAACTGGCTCAGAGATAGAACCCACATGGTCAGAATCACAGGTGCCATGTCCAAATCCAAACCAGTTACAAGTGGCATCCCACAGGGCTCAGTTCTGGGACCTCTCTTGTTCAGTATATACTTCTCTGAGGTTCAGGCTAACATGGGGGGATTATGGCTGACAAAGTTCGCAGATGACTGCAAACTGGGGGCCATAATCGAATCTCCAGCTGACACAAGCATCCTCCAAAAGGGTCTCACAGAGACAGATGCTTGGTGCCAGAGCCACGGCCTCAAGCTAAATACCAAAAAGTGCATAGTCATCCCCTTTGGGAAAAACAAGGTGCCCACAAATTACCACATAGGTGGTAATCCATTAAGCACGGAAGAAGTAATTAGAGATTTGGGGACCAACATAGATAGTAATCTCTCCTTTGATAATCCCATTGCCAAAGTGGTTAGAAAGACCTTCTATATAGCCCACCTTATCACGAAAGGGTTCGCATCTAGATCAAGAGATGTCATTGTGCCCCTCTACTCGTCACTCATCAGGCCCATAATTGAATACAATGCCCCTTTTGGGATGTACCTTACCCGACACCTGCAGCAACTGGAGAGACCCCAAAAGTACCTCACCAAGAGGATCATGGGCTACAAACAGATGTCATATGCAGCTCGACTAAAGAAACTCCAGCTCTACTCAGTTGCTTACCACCTACTCAGAGGCAATCTATGCCTGATGTACAAAGCCATGTCAAACCCAGAATTAATGGACATGCTCCACCTCAAAAAATCCAAGTCCCTTAGAGCTACACGCTCCAGGGACCTAAACCTCAGCACAAAAATAAATAGGACATGCTGGAGGGACAGATTCATTTCCCAAAGGCTCCCCTCACTCTGGAATAGAATCCCAATTCATGATAGACATAGCCCCTCGCTGACCCTCTTCATGCGAAATTTGGACGCATGGATGGGAAATCGCAAATTCACCCTGGGATCTCTCCTGTGTCCCTGCTAGACAGAGGCACAGTAAACTAATCTTAAAAGGGTACCTTCTGTGACCTACTTTACAGAGGCACAGTAGGCTAATCTAATAGGGAGGCGGAAGCCAAATACACTCTGGCTAGGCTGATAAATGCCCTAGGGCAGATAGCCTAGTATCTACCTATGAACCTATGAACTAGCCCTATTGATTGACAGACATGGACAGATTTAAAAAATATCCATAGTTATTGCAGAATACCCTATAAAGTCTGTGGAATGTTTATGCAAACTGATGACTTATTTGGATTTCAGTAAGTCATATGCTGAGTGACAAATTTATGGATACTCTTTGATGTTTATTAATTAATAAATTCAGTTTGATAGAGGCTACATGATGATGGCTTTGAATGTTTCTTGTGTTGATATGTAGCCATGACTTCATAGCAGTTCATTTTAATATGCAGACTTTTTCTTCATTGTTTTTGTTTAAATTCCGTTATGTGTGGCACACCACATAATTACAGTAGCATTTGTTATGATGTGTGTCACTGGCTGTGGCAGTATAACAGATATAATGGAGATTCTTAAGATACACATGCTCTTTCTCTTTGGATGTGCATGTAAGTGTGTCAATACCATTGCCGTTGTAGTGGGTTTGTGGCACGGTAGTTATGTGTTTCTCCTTGTTGTGATATCCAGTGACATGGGTACAAATCCCAAACCTCCAAAATTGGTAGGTAGGCTGATGTTTTTAACCCATATGTATAAAGATATGTTTTTAATTTCAGTTCCGCTAACAGACTTTCACTGCTATGAAAATGCAAGGGATACATTTGGAGGTGGGTCACCTGTGTCTCCCACAGAAGAGATAATGATGTTTCTGGCCTGATATCATGCCACCAATTGGGATCATTAGATATCCAAGGAGGTATTGAAGCAGGTGTTCCAGGGTGTACAGGTATATTCTACCTTCACAAACACTGCACCATACATCATTTCTCATTAAAGAACATTAATTCGCATTTAGTTCCATTTTGCTATATTTGTGTTCCCATAGAAGAAATACACTATGAATGTGAAAACAAACAAACCTGATGTGGATACACAGTGTGTTACAGCTTGTTATCTTACCAGCACAGTACATACTTAACACATGTGGATGGTGCAGTGGTAGTGATGTTGCCTCAGAGCAAGAGATTCTCTGGTTTGATTCTTGGCTAGAGTGCCTTCTGCACTAAGTCTGCATGTTCTCCCTGCAATCATGTGGGTTTTCTCCAACATTTCAAAGACATGTATCTGGCGCATTTCTCTCTGGGCCTCTGCTGAAAATTGGCTTTGTTCCAAGTTGGATTTTCCCAGTAAATAAAATGTGTGATACTGTGTTTTTCAATTGAATAGGTCATTCAACATCTGCACAGCAGTAACACGTCATGTAAGTGTTTCCATATTTAGTTAGCATGATGCATAATTATTATGTACCTCTGCCTTCTGTCATGACTGCAGTGCATATTCACATGTTGATGTTTTGTGTGCCTTGTTACACTAGAGGATCACATTACAACAGATGATACTCTCAGCAAACAGGAAGGAAATACTCGGTAAGGCAATGTATCTGTTTAACATATTTCACTCTTGATAATCACATCTGTGCCCTTCATGACTAATATGGTCTTGTTCACATGCCTAGGACACCTGCAGTCTGCACGTCACCCTCACCCACCCTGTGTATGTCGATGTTATTTGCTGTGTGTTATACCTCAGGTGGAATGCTATATGATGCCTGGTATGTACTTAATGATGATGTTTGTATGTCTGTCTTTTCATATGACAGTGGCATTTCAACCTGCACCGATGTTGAGTCACAGGAACCTCATCTGTCATATATTTGTTTGATGTGTAATTTACATGTCTTATCTCTGTTATATAGGGTCCCTGAACCACTCAAGGTCATAATCCCCTAGTAAGTCCATGCCATCATTATTATTGTAGTCATATAGTTGTCCCATATTTCAATACTATGATGCATCATTTGATTTATGTGAATGTATGAGACTTAAGTCATCTGTCTCTTTTTTTGTAGCACATTCACTGCCTGACTCCATCAGTAGACTGTGCACTGATCTTCAGATGGGATGTGATGTGCCTAACTATGATAATATGACCCATGTCACACAGGCCACTGCACTGGGTTCATCGGCCATCCCAGTAGGGGACAGCCATGTGTTTCATGGTGTAGCCTCTGATATGGAGGTTAATATGGCCTGACATTCTGATGATGTGGGGACATCAGATGACAGACATGAAGATGACTGTGACCCACTGTCTCATATAGAGTCTGGTAATGATGGTGACTCTTCCTCATGATGGACTGATAGTGCCTATTAAACTACACTTAGGAGTGTCACTGATATGCATGGATGAGTGTCAGAGGGTGTCCACCTACTATTACAGGCTCATGAATATTAACAGCAACATTATGACACTGACCTGCATGCACTTGCCCATACCACTGATCATGTAGCACACCAGCTGCATGTGTTACATGAAGGTCAGGAGTGCAGACATGGAGAGGTCATGGCAGCTTTGGCTGCACAGCATAATAGTGTAGTATGTGATGCATGGTCTGTTGATAGCCTTGTTACGTCAGTGCTAGAGCACTGCCATAGTAATAACCATGCGTTACATTCCCTAACTGTACTAAGCAGATTACCTCCAGTGGGGAGAGGCAGAACCCCCTCATTAGACCCACACATGGCCCTTAGACATCAATGTCTGTGCTGCAATATGTGCACACATCTGCGATTGGTCACTCAACTGTGAGCTCAGCAATCACATATAGACTGTAACATTGCACTACTACTACTACTACCCACACTGTGTCCAAAAATGTTAGTGTCACTACATCCAGCTCCTCAGTACAGCACAGTGGGCAGAGTGTTTCAGACAAGGCAGGGACAGCCAGGACCATGGTGTGAGTCATCAGTGTGGATGCCTTAAACTATGTAAGAGTAATACTGACAGCTGATCCAATGTGTGTCCTATTGTGTCATTCTGAACCTGTGGCAATGATGCCCATTGTGCTGACCACTGACTAATCTGTAGATGTTTTTTCCATCATCTAATGCCACAGGGTTTTCCTGATGATTTATATGACCTAGGTGACCAGCTTCAAATTGTGATATGTAATACTTTTTTGTCATTGGTATACATTAGTACAGATATAGATGACAGCAATGCTAGATGTGACTTCATCATTTTATGTTGGATCACTCACTAGTGGATATATACCACATATCTATATGGTTAACAGAATGTCATCTTTATTATCAGGCATTGATTCCAACATTATAAACTTCCCTGTTGTCTGTGATTCCTGCAAGCACAAGTATGCCACAGGTATGACTCTGTATACATACCTGTGTCACTTATGGCATTTTAATATGGTTCTGCTCATGGCTCACCCTCAGCACTCATTGCATTTCTGTGTACCTATTTCCATTTTCAATCCCCATCCTGGCATGTAGTTCCCATGTGTGCCTTTCCATACCTGACTGATTCTGCACAGAAGTACACATGTACATATAGCCATGTTGCTATTTTCCCAACATTGATGCCACATTCTATGTATGCATGTATATGACTGGCAGCTGTCCAGGACACATATGTTGCTGAAATGATCCAGAGGCCATTATACCTAGACTCAGACACATTTTTGTTTCTATTGGTATAGGATTGCCCCACAGACTAAGAGCATACATATTCGGTGCATAAGTACTACACACAGCCTGAATGAGCTCTCTGTCTAATCTGTATCTACCTATTATTTCCTGATCAGATAGCTGGCTTAACTATAGCCTGACTTGCAGCCTAGCTGTCTGCCTTCTGGGACACATTTATAGATCATCCTCTAGTATGGTTTGCAGTACCTCAACCTGCTGCAGTGCATTAAATGCCAGTTGCATTTTATAAGAAAGGTTTGAAAATTCTGCAGCATTCCCTGCAAATTTGTGGAATATAGTGGCATTAAGATAAAGCACATGTGGCCTTCCCCAAGTGCTTGCATAAAGTTGTCGATTAAGTTTGCAGCATTTAAGTTACATTGAGAGCACCCATTGTATCTGTAATCCAATAGGTGTGCACGGAGTCTGTAATTATCCTATGCTGAATAGATAATTACTTGGTCTTGTTTTAGAGTATTTTAGGGAATCGCATCTACCCCTGGTGTGCTGCATTCTTCCTTCAGTGTGCTGCACTGTCCGCAACTTTCTTTTGGAATCTGGCCCTATGTGCCTGACTAAATGGTAGAATATAGCTTTATGCATTACTGAATGTCCTTCAAGTGTCTGGGACATAACCAGAAAGTAGTAGTATTGAGTTATCTGTATAATACTAGATTTTTATTGATGGACATTTCTGGCAAACAGGATATGCAAACATACAAAGAGGATACACAGCTAGAAAACATGCAGCAAGTGATGCAAGATTATGTACTGATTTGGGATACTAACACAATTATACTATTGAGTAAGGAAAAGAACTAGGTAATGCATGAGAATTACTAGCTGTTGCATATACTGCTTAGGCAGAATTGAACAAGATAGGTGTTGAATAGGGGGTCAAAGGCATCGTGAAAATATAAAGTTTAACAACATTCCTCACCTGTCCCGTGATAAAAAGTTATAACGATTAAATGGGAATAAGTTAGTGACCAGGTCCCTGTGATATTAATGCAATCAGGGTAGATGAATGATAGACTTTGGCATTTATACTTAGGGAATAACTTATAAGGCAGACTTAAGGAAGATAAATTATTTCAGCAAAGGGCTGACAAGCAATTACAGGAATTAGTATCATTAAATATGAAACGTATCTTAATTATTTAACAATGTCACCCACAGATAAGGGAAGATCATTTACTAGATCACACCACAGCAATTTCTGATGATATTTTGAAATAAAAAGGTATTGTTTTTAAATTAAAATGAACTTGGGTGCTAGCAACCAATATGTTCAACTGCAACTTGAAAAAAAATTGCCAAAGGAAGTTTTATGTCAGGCAGAGTGATGTTGTGCTCCATTAACTAGTGCTACAAAGTGCATGTCAGTCCATGTTGTTACTGAACATTTTTGTTACAAATACTGATGGTTGTACAGTGTCCATTTTTTTAGTTTTTATTAAAGTGTATTAATTAGTGGGATTAGTAGAGTACTGAGGCATGCACAGCATTACATAGTGCTTTGCATGCCTGAGATACCTAGTGTGAGTTTCTTGAGCACCATCGATACAATTAGGCTACAACTGAAGCAAGAGAAGGAAGACAGAGCTGCTGATAATGGCACTAAAATGCATTCATTCTTCCAATTAATGAAGACTACCTTTTGAAACAGCTTGCTTGATTTTATGAACAGCTAGCAACCCTAAGCAGAGAAAATGTAAGTGTGAAAGTAGGTCTAAAACAACCATTATGGATATGCCTGTATGTACTGCTTTTTCAGAAGAGTGAACGTAAATCAGGTTACTTTAGAAGAATTAATAAATAACACACAGAGATTAGATCTGATCTAAACTGCTTGTTGAGTGGTATATGGAAACTGAATTCACTGGAATTTCAGTCTGTCATTTGACATGCTGATCACTCTAGAGGAAGCACTAACATTTAAAGTTATACATTCTATATTTAACATCCTCTTTTCTAAAAATGGATATCTATCTATCTATCTATCTATCTATCTATCTATCTATTCATGAGTTTTGGTGAGTTGTGCTTTGATACTGAGAGTGTTGACCAAAGCACATTCAGAATTTGTGACGAGCCTTTGGAACTGCAATACCTCTGCTCCTATGCAGCCACAGCTGCCAACTGTAAGTCAGAGTTTTACTCACCATTATTAAGATGTGCAGACCAAGCTTTTCCTAGCTAGACCAAATATAATAGGAAATTAAAAATTATATACCACTTTGGTGGTCTACCAAAATATCCAAACTCTATAATAACAGCTAACTGCCTACAGCAAATTGTAATATATGTATCTAAAGTACTCTGTTAAGAAAATTAGTAAAGGGGTATAAAGTCAAACCTGAAATGAAACTGTCAGCAGAAATCAAGAATGATTGCAAATTGCCCTAAGACAAAGTCAAACATGAAGTAAAAATATTAACAAAAAATAAAGATGATTACAAGTTGGTCTTCAACTGTGTCAGTAAAATTCCACAAACTCTTAAGTCCCAACTTCCTCGAAGGATTATCATGGATCAAATCATAATCACCATATCCAAAGCCATAATTACCATGTTCATGTGTCAAGATATTATGGCAGAATGTCCAATCATTGTTGCCAAATATATCTTCACTTAAACCTTTTCAGCCTTTTCCTCTCCACTGACTATGCTCCTGAAACATGGAAAATGGCCTTTATAATGCCCTGGGAACTACAGATCAATTAGATGTAATAGTCTAATTTACAAAGTATGAAATACATAATGACAGCCCTAGATATTGTAAATCTTATTGCTCTGGAACCTTTCATATTTGCTTTGTAAAGGATATGTCCTGCCGTAAACTTCCCTGAAAGTGTCAGAAAAGCTATGTATGATGGCCACGCATTATACACAGCTCAATCTGTCTGAAGGCTTTAAATGATTCCCCATATAAGTATTTTCAACAGACTCAAATATCTAAGCATAAACCTTTATATTGTGAGATAGATGGCAAATTGGCTGCCAGACAAGACTAATGTAATTAAATTAGCTGGTCCCACTCCAGAAAGTAAAACATTGAAAGATGATATCCTCCGGGGCACTGTGCTGGAACTCCTTCAATCCAGTAGCTATTTCTGTGGCATCAAACCACTAACCCAGACCAGTGACTAATGAAACTCGCTAATGATTGTAGGCTAGATACTGTTTGCTCAACTTTCAAAATGGATACAAATTTATTTGCAAGGATTCAAACTAATATCTCCAAAAGCCAAAACAGGAAGAGGTCCAAATAAGACAATTTAATCTAAGTAAAACATCAAAGCAAATAAAATTGAGTCAAGCACAGGAAGAAGCTTTCATCTGATGAATTCAGTTGGTACAATCTCAGTCTTGGTGCCCTCAATGTAAATTCCCTGTCCTTTGGCAACCATATTGCAACAGGAGTCAGAAAATTCTTCTGTCTGCTCCAGTATCTTAATGTACCTCATGAAGATTGAAAACGATTATCATCCTTTTCTCCTCATCCTTTATCAGATTAGTTATTGAGTACAATATCTCCTTTAGCATGCATTTTTCTAAACATGTCACGCAACTTGAATGACTTTACCACAACCACTCATATAAAAGGTTTAAATGTCCACTAACAAATAAACAGAAAATGTTAGAATGATAAATTCATCATGAAATGCATACTCCCATCTCCAGAATAAGCTAACTTTTCATTTAAAGCTGAATGAATCTTTCAGCACCTTTAAGATAAAAGGGCACCCACATTTTTTTCCTGGGCATTGTGTTATCTTTTTGGAGGTAGTAGGTACCATATGGGAGGAGATGCTGGCAAGGCTTTATTGGTCTTTGGATTTATTTGCTTGGTAGAACATATGACAATACACTTTAGAAAAAAATGTCAATCATTATATTTTGGGACAATGGGAGAAAACTTGTATACCCCCCCAGAAAACACATAGACATGAGGATAACATGGAAAATCTATACAGACAGTGACCAGGGATCAAGACAGAACAGTCATTTTGAAAGAGTGAAGCAGATCAGATATCTTATTCACTAAGCTAGGATCAGGGAATCCCCTAGTTTGCAGATTGGTGTTACAATCTTGAAACATTCCTCCTTAAAAATTGTCTCAGTTATCCCACATAAATAAAATAATGGTGTAGAGGTATGTTTTAATTTTCATTTTGATATGTTTTAGTAAGTTTTTATGCTGTTTAGTAGCACACTGATGGATTGGTCTGCACACAAAAATGTGCTACTCAAACTTAGGTGTTTTAGGTGTTTGGTGTTGGTCATAGCTAGATTTCAACTTTCAGTAGTTTCTCTTTTCCATTTCTCATTTCTTGCCCTTTCAGCTAACATTATGTTAAGATTATGGCAGTATCAGTTGTTGCATAAGATGCTAATTTACAATAGTTTAAGTTGCAATAGACCCTGCATCTCAGTTTCTAACTCTTTTTATTTATCGTAATTAAAGAAAGGTGGGCTTTAAAGAAAGTTCTCATCCCCACCAGATAGTCATACACTGGAATTTCATAACTATGTCTTAATATGAATACATCACTAGGTGAAATTGCAGTCTGTTTTATTTAAAGTTACACAAAATTTAGGTTGCAATTTATATATATTTTAAGTGTTCAAATGCTGATTGATTGTATGGGCTATTTTGACATCTATGTTTCTACACTTAGGCTTTTAATTATGGAATATAAATGTTTGTGCAATGATTGCTCATTCATCATCTAAGCCCTAGTTCTGACTAGAGACTAAAAGTTAGTGTGTAATGCATAATGTTTATGGCTACATTCAGTTGTTCTATACAGCCTGTATTCTTCAGTTTTTAATTGACCCCTATTTTATGTAAAAGCCTAAAGTTAACAGAGATTTATAGCTCCTTTTGTGGTTATTTCTGACTACCCTACACAATGTATTCCAGACTGTCTTGGATTCTCAGACTACTTTTTAAATTGCTTATGATTTTGGACTTCATATATAATTTTTTCTCATTATCTGTAGCTCTTTGCTGATCACGATTATATGGGATTGCTGCTGCAGTGTTGACCTCATTTCTGTTTATTTTAGCAAGTGTATTTTTAATATTTTACCTGTTTCTTATTTGCTTGTTTACATTTCATACATGTTATATCTGTAGATCATGCCTGTCTATGTACAAACCTCATCTTGCCGCTCTGCCTGCCGTTTGGTGTTGGAGTTTTCTGTAATTAACATTTCACATTGATCAAAGATTTAGCATTAATTTTCAAACATTGAGGTGATTTGCCCTAGGCAGTATTGAGTTGGAGGATAGCCACTGCTTTTGTTTACTTAGTAATTTCCTGGTGTGAAATCCTATATGACAAGGACTGTATGTTTGTTATTGGCAGCATTCAGATGTTCTAATGAATATCTGTGACAGAGTTTAGAGACATGGACACCACTGAATCAATTTAGTGACCTATATACCAACATGAGGTTGTTCAGCAAAGAAATCTGAATTTGACTACAAAATTGCTCACTTTCATAATAGAAACTTGGTTGGGGGTGATAACTTTGATCTATATTTGTCAGTAGCTGTTCCCTTGTGTTGTTTGTTATTCATCTCTCTTGCTGAGACAAGATCATAGCTGGAGAAGCTATCCGTTTTTGCTCGCCTCTTATCATGTCCCAGGTGGCAAGTGAGAACAACAACTCCTTTGAGTACATCATTGATATTGGTATAGGTTCCTTCTTTTCTACCATCCGGTAAGTTGTTTGAGGACGTTCCTACAAGAACTCACTAACTTTCTTCTCAGCTTCACCTTGAAGATTTCCAAATGGTTGGATTCGAGGGATTCATAGAATTATATACAGTAACAGTAATAAATGGAAACGTAGGTTGCTACACAGCAGTAGACAGAATGAGTTAGATTTACATTCAATAAATAATATGCATTAAACATGCATTTGATTAGAAATATAGATAAAATATGCTGTAATCTGCAAAAACCTTGCTAGTACAGTTTGTACTAAAAGGATAACTTCAGACAATCAAAATGCATAGCAGCAGTAAATATATGGTGAGAAAGATGGCTGCCAGAAGTGCAAGGAGTTAAATGACACAATTGGCTACTTAACTGACAAGGACAATCAGCTTGTTTGTTTTGTGAACTGTATCAAAGAGGTCATCGCTACAGTTTAACAGATCTGCTTGCTAGAGGTTTGATAATGAGCTTTGCTAAACTGTAACAAGGAACTCCTTACAATAGTTCATACAATGAATACCATTTTATACATATTATTTTTAATTGTCAGCTTCGATGATTCATTTTGGTCCTAAAATTGAAGAGAAGACATGAGGGGACATCAAAAAAGAGATTTCCAAAGGTGCCAGACAAGCTATCTCCTGTTCTTTCAATCAGTAATTGATTAGTATCTCATGACCTGGCATACGTTGTACTGTTAGACTCTTAGCAAAACAAGAGCTGCTTGAAAAATAGAAAACATTTCTTAAAAACATGTTTAATAAATAGCTTCTTTGCTGTGCTTATATGTGTACTGAATTTGAAAGCTGAAAACATGCATATTTACAAAATATTCAATGATCTAAAGCACATAACCCTTTTTAAAAACTTTAAGCAGAAATGAACATGAGTGGACTTCTGGAAATTACTCTTAGACTTCATGGGCATTATATTCTGTATCAGTCAGAGACTCTTTAACAATTCATTTTTGGGAGATTTCTGCTCTTATTAAAATAAAGTGAAAGTGAAGGAAAAAGTGTGAGATAGAAAAGATATACCAGGCTAGGAAGGAATACTGGTTTGCTAACAAAAACTAAGAGAGCAGTTGCAATAGCTAAGATCAAGGCATTAGATGCACCCTACAACATCTGGAAAGTGACTCAGTAGAAGGCACAAAGAAATTCAAACTGATTGCTATGCAAAGACAGAAAGATAAAGAAGATAGTCTTCAGATACCCTTCATAAGGGATGCCGGAAATGACCTACTGACCAATTCAAAAGACATCAAATGTAGATGGTAGTAGTACTTCCAGCAACTTCTAAATGAAGAAAACCCAGCTGAAGTTGTACTGCCCCAGATATACACTATGATGAAAAAAGATGAGGAGCCCAGCCTATAAGATGTAAAAACAGCACTAAGGAAAATGAGATCAAGGAAAGCAGCTGTCTCAGATGAGGTCACAGCAGATGTAATCAAGCAGTACTGCCTCTGGCATTGAATCATGCATGTCTTTGTCAGAGCCAAATGCTAGGATGTCAGCTATCACAACAATCATACCATCCTCACCCTTGAGTAAATCTTATTTTGCACTGATAGATTTCAGGAGCTCACTGAGGTTATACTAGATGTTCCACCACTGCCCCAGTAATCAAAAAACCTCAATCGTCACTGCTGGCAACATTAGGGGATGTACACACTGGGGGGATGACAAACACACACAGTAAAGTGCAATTTCCCTTAGCAGCACACAGAGATCACAGTCAGCAGTCTTGGTCTGGTTTCTGCCTCTTTCTCCAGATCCCTTGTAAGACTCCCCACTGGCACATCTATAGAGTTGAGATCTCAGCTGAGTGGCCAAGCCAAGACCTCCAGCACTCTGTCTGTCTGACCATTGCTTCATGTCCATGCCCAAGTAGCTGATATGCACACTCTTTCAGGTTTGATTTACACACACACACACACACACACACACATGCACACACACGCACACACACGCACACACACACACACACACACACACACACACACACACACACACACACACACACATGGGAAAGACTGGCATAGGTTTACGAGCTATGCCCCCCTCTGCCCAACTATATGGTAGTTTTCACTGCCACCAGTCACTACTTATCAGCTACTTTAAGGCCCTTAGCAAAGGGTGTCCAATCTTACTGTGTGATGCTACTGTTAATACAAATGGTAGTTTGACCAAGAGCAAGGCTATTAGAAGTGGCCTGCACAGTGTCACCAATTACATATACAAGTACACTAAGAGCTTTAACATCTCTAGACAGACCAGTCACAATGAAAGGTTTAAATATATTTAATAAAAAATAATAAAAGAACAAAATACTCGGTAAACAATCATAGTTACTTCAGAGTTCAAAATCACAGGAAATATTTAAAACAACATTGCTGGACAGTCTCAAATAATTAAAGAAAACATCTAAGCTACACTTCACTATATGCCTAACTGTATCTAAGAGAAATTACTGTACAACTTACTTACTCATAGCAAACCAAGACAGATGTAGTGAGTGGATTTTCCAGCTGATGTCAGGTGAAAGACAAAATACAAAATGCACAGTCTCTCTGACAGAGAGTTCTTAAATTAATATCTCAAATATTGCTGCTGGGATACTTGCAGGATGACATCACTTCTTGCCATCTGATTATCAGTTCCCAGGCTCACAACCATTGATTTTAGCAACTACCTGCGAAAACACATAGACCTTAGATCTTCTGGAAAATGGTGGAAGTCGTAAAATAATTTACATTCCTTCACATTAAAAGACAATACAAAAACTGCTAGTTCTAGACATTATGTCTTCTGTTGCACTGAAACTGAATGATAACATCTCTTTTATTACATGGTTATAAAGTAATTTAATTTCAACTATTTTTTTCTGAAGTTTTGCAAGTTAACCTTATATGCGCCATTTCCCACTGTTAAAACATATACATTTACACAGTTACAATAGTTTATGTACATTTCTGTTCTTTTCAGTAGGGTACACTGCAGATACATCTTTATGCTGAGTACTCTACAACATATATCTTCAGCACACATCTGTACAAACCATCTTATATGATATACAGTTCTAATGCATTTGTAACACAAGCATATGAATCATGTTGATATTCACAAATGACACATAACCGTTTACAAAATTCCAGATAGCTGTGCTGGCAGTATCTCCCTCTGTCACACTTCTATATGAATCATATTGATATTCACAAATGGTACATAATTATTTACAAAATTCCAGATAGCTAGGCTGACAATATTTCCTTTTGTGACATGGGGTAATAAAGGTTGTCAGTGTTTGTCTCTCTTTATCTAGGAGTATTTGCCAGAATCTAGTTGAAGTATCCAGTATCAAAAATACTTTTGTATTAGCTTGGTGCTATGTCTTCTGGTATAAGCAATATACCTCTTTTATGCACAACAGCAAATCTGAGCTTTTTTGAAATTGACTCATATTCTTTAGATTACTGAGACCATAAAAACACACTATGTATTTGGTTCATTTACACTCTAAGCAATATCAAGGCTTTGCATTCATTTCAGTTCTGCTTCTGCTATTGACAGCTTAAGAAATGGCACCCTCCCGGGTGTGGTCAAGGTGCATGGAATAGCACTCAGTTTTAGCTTATCCATTACAGGTTCACAATCAAGCATACTGTCTTCTCTAAACACATCTACACTGACTTTGTTTATTCTGGTTATTAATCCCATTTTGCATATCATTCCAGAGCCTGAGACTCTTAATGAACTTTTTTTCTCTTACTTGTAATCAGGGCTCCTCCTTTCTAGTTCATAGAGGCAGGAATGCTACATATGTTCTAATGACACTGTTGTATTTTATGTCCTTTCTACCTCTTAATTACGTGTGGATGATCTGGGATATTAAAATTATTTAAATTAATCATGTTTTCCTATATTATACTTTTAAAAGTCTTCAGCCAAGATTTTGACCAACATGTTTTGAAGCTAGATCAGTGCAAGCTCCTGGCTATCCATCAATAAATATATAACTAAATAAATAAATAAATGGATAAATAAATACACATAACACGGCATACATAGATATTTTCATGCTGTTGTCTTCATTGTTGATAACGTATATTGGCATTTCTACATTTTACTTCAGTGCTTTCACAGCTCATTTATTGGTTGGTTTGTTATGGTGGTTTAGTGGAATTTGATTTCACAACTTATTGTCCTTAAGTTAGGAATAATAGCCTTTATTCTTACAGGTATTTGTTTCAGTGTTCTTTTGCTCTCTCATCATCTTCTTTCAGCTGTACCCATTAGGGCTCACCACAGGGGATCATCTGTTTCAATTGCAGCAGATCATCTGTTTCTCCTCTGCATCATGCTCTTTCACACCAAACACCTGCATGTCCTCTCTCACCACATCCATAAACCTTATCTTAAGCCTTCCTCTTTTCCTCTTACCTGGCAGCTCCATCCTTAACATAATTTTTCCCAATATACCCAGCATCCCTCCTTAGCACATGTCGAAACCAACACAATCTTGCCTCTCTTGCTTTTTCTCCAAACTGTCCAACCTGAGATGACCCTCTAATACACTGATTCCTAATCCTGTCCATCCTAGTCACACCCAGTGCAAATCTTAACATCTTTAACTCTGCACATCCAGCTCTGACTCCTGCCTTTTTGTCAATGCCACCGTCTCCAACCCATATAACATAGTTGGTCTCACTACCCTCTTGTAGACCTTCCCTTTCACTCTTACTGGTACCCATCTGTCACAAATCACTCCTGACACTCTTCTCCACCCATTCCACCCTGCCTGTACTCTTCTTCACCTCTCTTCCACACTCACCATTACTCTGAATTGTTCATCCCAAGTACTTAAACTCAGCCACATTTACCAAGTCTACTCCCTGCATCCTCACCATTCCTCTACCCTCCCTCTCATTTAACACATATATTCTGTTTTAGCCGTGCTGACCTTCATTCCGCTCCTCTCTAAAGCATATCTCCACCTCTCCAGGGTCTCCTCCACCTGGTCCCTACTATCACTATATATCACAATGTCATCTGCAAACATCATAGTCCACGGGGCCTCCTGTCTGATCTCATCTGTCAACCTGTCCATCACCACTGCAATTCTTTTGCTCTCTGCTGCAGTACAAAATGTGCTTCAGTTCAAATAGAAGCATTTTAATTTCAAAATAATCAGTGGACGTGCACTTTGTACTGAAGCGGCCCATCTTCTTTGGTTTGTGGTTTAGTGGAATTTGATTTGACAACTTATTGTCCTTAAGTTAGGAGTAATGAGGCAGGAAGTTGTAGAATTCATGGAAGTACTTTTAGGGTAAGTGTTGCACTAAGCTGTACTTCTGTCTGTATATGCAGTGTTGTGCAACTATAGTTATTAAGTCCTACTTTTGCTATTGCTTTTCTCAGGTCATTGCAGTAATGACTGTCTTCACTTCTCACCTCTCATAGATGCCTAAAGCTTTTATAACTTGTTCCAGAGCCTCCAAAAGAGATGCAAACCTCCAATCATCATGCCACTATCTATCCCCTAATTGTCATATTCGTGTATATTCCACATTCTTTTATGTTTCACATCTCGATAAGCATTGTCTGTCAATGAGTAGAACACATTCATAATGTATGTTTCTGTCTAAGCCCTAATGTCTACACAACACCCATTATATGTGAATGCAAAATTGTCTGGTCTTTACTATGACCTCCATGAACTATCATGTTTGTTAGTTAGTGCAGAGGACTGATGCTCTGAACTGTTAATATGCTCTTCCTTGAGCTTAGAATACATGGTTTCACTCCTTTCACCTTTGTTTACCCTTTGTTTGACTTTGAACATGTCACTTAACCAGACATTACCAGGTCTCACCTGAAAGGGGACGGTTTGTCCACTGGACTTATCCAGTCAACAAATAGGTAAAAAATAAATAAATAAAAAATGGTGATCAAATAACTTGTGCTTAGGGTGCACAACATCTGCTTTCTGTCCCATACTAATCATTTCTGTTCTACATCAGTCTACACAGTTCTGGACTACTCCACCCATCTTTTTTATACTGCTTTGTTATCATTTTTTTTTTTTTTTCCTTGTCACGCTTGACTTTATAGAGAACAAACTTTAGACAAGACAGCATTTTTCTCTCATGCTGGTCCTTACCAGCTTTCTAACATTTGCATGTGCTTTATATAAAAATTATTTAATCTATTAAATTATTGAATGATGTGGGTTTCTCACCTGTCACTTTAGGAAACTTACTTACTGTAACACTTCGGGATCCCCCACCCTGTCACTTTCAATAATTTGTTTTTGGCACACACTGAGGTTCTCCACCTTGTCATTTAAAGTGAGTCATTTTGTCTGATGTTTGTCTCATGCTTGACTGCTTGGGCAAAACAGATTTCAATTGCATCTTTTAAAATGCAAACACTCCCAAATAAAATAAGAAAGTAAATAAATAATGAAATGTTGATAAATAATGTAAGACAACCTTTCCACTGATGTCTGTCACCTGCTGCTCATTTTTCTTGTAGGCCTTTAATACATTGACAGATGTTTCCGTGGAAAGAAAGAACTGACAACTCTGTGTCATTTCAAGAAACAAAATGTTAATATCCAGCCTCTCCACCTTCACAGAATAACAACTGAACAAAAAGCAGATTAAAAATGTGATGCAGTATGATTCAGCTTCATTTTTCTTCATTATTTACCAACCAGTAGCATTCTAAACAGGCATACGACAAGTCATGTAAATGTTTGCAGCTTTTCCAAACATAAAACACTCCTTGGTTTAAATGGCATATTCTTTTGTATATCTGTGTTGGAACACTGAATATATTAAATGCTAGAATTTTTATGGTGCCTTGTTCTGTATTTATTAAGCAGCATTCGACTAACAGACTCAGTGTAAGACAAAAGCTTTACTGTCATTTTAGTTATATTATAAGAAAATAAAAATGAAGTTATTTTATTACATAATTGTAATAATTTCACGAGCAAAGACAACTTTACAAAAATAAAATCCATAACATTAAAAATATAGACTACATGATAAAAATATGTATACTGTAATGGGTTAGTGTCCTTTTCAGGATTACTTTCTCTACCTTGTGCCCCCTAATGCTAGGATAGATTCTGCCTCCTTCCATTACCCAGAATTGGATTGAGCAGGTAACAGAGGATGAATAAATGAATAACACAGGTAGTACAATATGATAATAAAATTGTAGCCTACAATTTATACGTGGGTAACACCTGAAGGCCTATGTCATTGTCTGATATATACTAACAACAGACTGACATAACAAAAAAACTAAAATTTAAGTCAATTCAGTCCAGACACATTGCATGACTTGTGACACATTATAAGGTTAAATTGTTCTGCAGAGAGAAAATAAATAAAAAAAAATTGAGAAAAAAATAATAAGGGGAGACCTATTGATTTTGGAACTTTTATACAAGAAACATAAAAGTAGGATATGTGCATGGCAGTAGGATCTATTTATTTGGGTGCACGTTAAGAACAAAGGGGTGGGTGAAACAACGCATTATCATACTGGTGATAATAAATAAAATATAGGGACAGGCAAGCAAGGAAAGAGTGCTAGAGTTAAACATGTAATTGTTATCATATAAACAATTAATACAGTTATTAATATGGGAATGAATGCAGGAGTTTGCAGGCTTTGTACAGCAGAGTTTAGTAGAGCCTGTGGATATATAAATATGTGGGGTATACAGATATGTGCACTATACAGAAAACCTAGAACTTAAATATACGGATCATGTTATCACATGTAGTTGTATTACAACCATAGAAATCCTTTCTGTTACTTATTTATTAAGTAGTATATAGGAAGCAGTACAGATGGGAAATGCAAAGTACACAAGGCAGCATTCTTATTACAGTTAAATCAGATCCCTTACAGAAATGATCCCTGGAATGAAAATATGGACTTGCATTTACATTTATCAGATAAAGAAAATACAGTTTCTCTTAAATAATGAATACTTTACTTTACACCTGACTTTCTCGAAGTATGAAGCCTGAATGTATCCCCCCCATGGGATAATATATAAACCTTTATCATCATCTCTGCTCATAATTAAATAATGTTTTTTGATAGTTGCATCAAAATCATTGGATTTGGGCAATACCTTTAAAAAGTTACATGTGTTTCTTAATTAAATCCTGCTTTAAATTACAATGAACTTTAACATGGTTTATATGTAATTTAACGAGGGTCAGAAATGTAAAATGGTTTTCTTTATAATATTCAATTTAGTGAGCTCCTATTTAAAGCATTAAAAAGTTTTCTCCAAGCTAGTTGATTTGAACAGAATGATCTGTGCCAACATGCTTTTAACAATGTTGCTCATGATAAGAAGTCAAATTGGTCTTAAAGACTGGATGGGACTTTTCTTTAGCCCAAAACATAGTAAAGTATTAATGCATGTTTTTTTTTCCAAGTAGAACCATTTATAACATTGTCTTACTGGGGTTAGGTCTCCAGTACTGCAAAGGATTAGGTTCTTTTGGCAATATCCAGTTTTTGGGGAAAACATACATGGTATCTAATAGCCTGATAAAGACTGTCAAGATTCATTTATATTGTCATGCAACAGCTACATTTAGATTGCATTATTAGTGGTGACACTGTGTGTGCAGAATAAAAACATAGCCCTTTATTCATTTATTGTTATAGTCCCTGCCCAACTTCACTATGATGTGCAAGACCCTCCAACCCATAATGGTAGACCAAGACATGTTCCTTTGATGGTGGCAATCCCAACCTCTGAGGGAGCACAGTCCTTCTGACTACTGCATTTGAAGACCAGGGAATAAGATCTTGGTGAAAGTAAGCTATACTGGTCATGATGTTTCTATAGTGACTGCCAATCAAGAAAACCTAGTTTAGGGAATCACAATGCAGAAGGCCAACTGCATATGTCTCATGCTTCTTTGAGATGTGTTCACAGTGTCTATGACAGCCTTCTTTCCAAGCTGCACTGCGGATTTTGTCTGATCTTTTGGTTTCCGACAAAGATTGTGCAAAGCGTAAGCAGACTCTCACCCTCTGTATGGGATGGGGTAGCTGGCTATAGGCTGTTTCATCATTCCCATATTTTCCAGAAACTCAGTCTCACCCCAGATCCTGAGTCACTGTTGAAGGAGGAAGTCTAATAAGTCTAGCCAAATGTTCTTTGCATCATACAGGACAACTGACCAACTCTCCTTTCAGAAGAGAAGATTATTAGTCCCTTTAGTACCTGCTGGCCTTCTGGCTGGTCATGCGATCTCAGCTCCATTCATCCCTTCAAAATGAGAGCCAACCATGACAAAGTCATCATGTGGACTCACATCAGGGGATTTCTGTTATGCAGCCCTAATGGCCCTATTGCATGCTAAGTAAGACCTCGAGGAAAAGGTGTGGGATGGTTGTAACTGATGCACTATGAGGCTGCAACTTTTTTTCTATGAATGTAGCCTTTCAAGTATTCCTTCACCATCTTGAGCAAATGTATCCCACTAAGTCCCCAGTCTCCACTGAACAGTCACTGGTATCATATGTGCCCCGTGACATGCTTCTAAATCTCCCTCATGGGAGGTGTGAGTAGACAATGCCACTTCACCCCTCTGTCACCATGGCGGGTTGGGAAAAGATAGCATCAAGTCAGCCTACAGCACTATGTTACAGTGGCTAAAACAATAGAAAGAGTGACTATAGTGCAAATTTATAGGAAAAGTAAGGATAGATGAAAAGCTGTTGTTACTAAACTGAACTGGATGCCATAACCTGAATACCAAATACTTTTCTTAAATTCAAATTTATTTAGCATTCTGGATAAAAACTCTATATTTTACCTCATGGAACATCATTTGACTAGTCAGCAATCAATGTCGCTGGATTAACCAATAAGAACCATGTAAACAGAGTAGTTCTTCCTAGATACCATGGCAAATCCCAGGCCTATGTTAACTGCTCTGAACTAATCAGCTTACATGAATAATGATGCTGTTATTCCTTTAAATCAGAATAAATCTTCCTTGAACTTTCTAAACAGTCAACTCACATCACCCATCAGACTGACACTCACGGAACATCAGTGAAATCTCAGCAATCATCCAAGGTGCTGCAAACTGACAACACCAAACTGACCATGGATGAGATCTGCTAACATGCTAATACTACATTTTTTATTTTTAAAATAATATGAAAAATGAAACATTTTTTCTTCTCTTTTTAATTCTGGTTATTTATGCCTCTGGCCTGGTCCCTTTTATTTAGGTTCATAGGTTAGCGCTAGGCTAACTGCCCTTGTGAGCCTTTATTAAGTCTAGCCAGTCATCTTATTTGAGAACCAGACTCTGCACTGTTTGCATGCCAGGTAAACACCTTGACCATTATGCCCAACCTACTACTATAGCTAGAAAATTCAAGTGGTCATTTGCTTTTTTTTAAATAACATTAAAACTTTACATACATTTTTTGAAACATTTCATTGGTAATTTTTATATAGACTACATAATAATATAACTGTTATGATTAAAAATCTAGAAATTCCATGCCAGATGAACATTTCAAAGCATGTCATTCTGCAGCGAATACAATTTACATGGAGACTGGTGAACACTTTGCACAACATTTATGAATGAATTATCACTATAGTTGGCGAAGCATATGAGGTCACTGTCTACAAAGAGGAAGGATATTTGATTACATATGCATAGAAGCATGTATGTACCTGTTTAGAGAAGTAATGGACATTACAAAGAGTTATGACAACAGAGGTTTATGGAGTGGAGAATGGCAATGTGGAGTTATACTGCTAATGTAAAATGAAAAAATAATTATTGTGAAGGGGAACACAGGATTGGTAAAATATAGGGGACAACCAAAGACATGTTTTTGTGGTAAAAATTACCATGTAATTAATAACTGATAAAAGAAAATGTTTTATTTGTGGTAAGACTGGTCATGAAGCAAAAAAAGTTAACAAAAATGGATTAAATGTGAAAAAATAGGACATTTGTGGATGGATTGTGATGCAAAAGGAAATGATACACAGGAAAGGAAGGAAGCTAAAGTAAATGAAAATGTTATAGTAGATTACATAGATGGAATCAAAAAGAAAATGAGAAAGATATAACGGTGGAAGTAAAGGAATGGAAGACATCGACAAAGAAGAAGAAATAAGTAATTCAAGTGAAGAGGGAGAAGATAAGTGGGTAAGAATTAATAGTAAAATGAATTCTACTGGGAAGAGAGTAAAGGACAGAACATGCAAATTAAAAAAAAGGTATAGGAGAAATTAAGAAAGGAAAAGGATTAAGAATAACAAAATATTCTCTGTTGAGGTAGAATCTTATCTATAAATGTGAATAGTATTAAGAACATAATAAGAGGACTAGGGGTATTAAAATGGTGTAGATTGTTGTAAATGACTATCATAATACTAATAAATATAAGAGTTTTAACAGAACAAGAAAGAACACAAGTAAATGAACTATGGGAAGAAAAAGTTACATGGAATATAGAAGAAAAAAGTGCTCAGGTATAGAAATTTTAAGTAAAGAAAGTCTTGAAATTTTAGACTACACATTAGTAATACTAGGAAGAGTGTTAACAGTGGATATAAAGTATAAATAATATATTTAATTGATATAAAAATCAAGTATACAGAATTGTAACATTGTATGCGCACGTTTTACAAAAGCAAATGGAAATTATGTTTAGGAAAATTCTTGATTATGTTAGTGTCAATATGCAAATAATATTAGTCAGAGATTTTAACTGTGATTTAAGGTATACGAGAAAAGAAGGAGCAGATGTTAAAGTCACTTCAGAAATAATTAAAAGTGGAAAATGTATTTATGAAACAATAAGCATTGGACATATAAAACAGGTAATTTGAGAATAGAAATTGATTATTTTATAGTATCAGAGAGTTTAAAAGTATTGCATAAAGGAATAAAAATTGGGTTTATATCAGTCCGTCGAAACGGCTGAATATTGAATACCAGATGTTCGAACTGTAATGTTCGAACACTGGTAATTGCGAAGCCGCAGCCCATAGAATTCTTTCCCAGGGAAATAATTCGGTGTGCCATTTCTGTGGCTTTGCGAGTATCAGGACTGTGGTGGGAAGTTACGAGTCAGGTTCAGGTAACTGTGCGATTGTGTGGATGTTAGGGTTAGGGCATGGGTTAGGTGAGTTAGGGTTAAGGCGCAGGTGAGGTGGGTGTGCAATAGTGAAAGACTTTAGGGTTAGGGTGGGATAGGTGAGTCAGGGTTAGGGCATGTGTCAGGTGAGTGTGCAATAGTGACGGACCTTAGGGTTAGGGTTTGGGTTAAGGTAAGTGGATAGGTAGTAGTGTATGCACAGATTAGTGTAGGGTTAGATGTAGGATTTTGAGTGTATGTGTGTGGATTGATATTGTTTTGGTGTGTTTGTGTTGCGTGTGTGTTTCTTGGAACAGCGATTTTTTTCCCTGGGAAACAGACGTTTCGATGAACTAATATAGACCCATAAAAATTATGTTTTTTTCAGATCATGTAGCAATTTGGATAGTGATTCAAGATAAGAAAGGATATATAAAAAATAGGTAGAGACATTAAAAGAATAAATGAAGCAAAATTGAATGATTACGTAAGGAAAATAATTTTTCAGTTATGGTTACATCATGTAACTATGAAAAAGTTTTACAAAGATTGGACAAGCTGGTGGATAGCTTTAAAAGAAAAATATAAAAAGATCTTGAAATGGCAAAAATCCCCCAAAAATTTGTAAATATAAAGACATCGGTAATCAAGTTTTTAAAGACATAATAAGTAACAAAGAGAAAAAAAAAAAAAAAATATATATATATATATATATATATATATATATATATATATATATATATATATATATATATATATATATATATATATATATATGGGTCTACTTCACATAATCGAACACCTAAATGTTCAACTTTCATATGGCAAGACCATATGATCATACATTTGAATGTTTGAAAATGTGAAAAAAAAAAACAAAAAAAAAACAGTGCTAGCAGGGGGCAAGCTCCCCACACCCCCCGCTGTTTAAATATACCAACTCTGAGATCGCACTACATTGTGGTAAAGGGAAATTTTCTCATTCTCTGCTCTATGGAGATCCCCATTCAGACTGTTAGAACTTTTAAAAGTTTGATCATATGGTCTTGGCCATATGAAAGTCGAGCTTTTAAAAGTTTGGCTTTCTGAAGGGGATCCATTTTATATATATCTATATCTATATCTATATATATATATATATATATATATATATATAAAACTAAAATTAGCCGCACTCAAAAAAAATTGAACGAAGAGAAGAAATTTTAACTAAGAACTGAACTTCGTGACAATAAAAGCATTCAAAAAAATATAGTAAATCACACCAACAACTCTTGTAGAACTTTAGCGCTTTTGTCTTATTTATTATCAAGACTTCTTCAGAAAGACATGTTTCATGGAACATGTCTTTCTGAAGAAGTCTTGATAATAAATAAGACGAAAGCGCTAAAGTTCTACAAGAGTTGTTGGTGTGATTTACTATATTTTTTTGAATGCTTTTATTGTCACGAAGTTCAGTTCTTAGTTATATATATATATATATATATATATATATATATATATATATGTGTATATATATATATATATATATATATATATATATATATATATATATATATATATATATATATATATATATATATATATATATATATATATATATATATAGATAGATAGAGAGATATTAAAAGAATCAAGATAAAATGAAAAGGATGCTATTTGCTATTCAAAGATACTTCTTCCAAGGTAAAAAGAAAGAAGTAGCGTCTTACCTAAGTAAGATGATAAAAAAAATAGTAAAATAATAAGAGAGTTTAGAGATGAGGAAGGAAATATATTTAATACACAGAAAGAAATAATGCAAGCAATAAGAAACCATATTATGAAAAAAATTGTCAGATATGAAACTATTGAACCCGAACAAACTAACTAAAGAAGATAATGAGGAGATGGAAGAAAAGATTACTATGACAGAAATAAAAACAAACATTTTAAAATAGTGAACATAGAAACTGCTATGGGAGGAGAAGGAACTAAATATCTGATGTATAGAGATACACAAGAATGGCCAAAAGAATGTCTCTTGGAGGTTTTTAATGAATGGTTAGAAAAAGTTATACAAGACAAAAGAATATATATGGGTGCAATGAAGTTCGAATGGAAGAAAGGAGACAAAGCAGATATAAAAAATGGAGACTGATAGTGTTAAATAATGTTGATTATAATATAATATAATTATGAAAGTAATACTAAATAGAATAGAAAAAGTAAACGCATTATTGAATGAAACAATTTTTGGAATAAAAGGGAAAAAAACGAAAAAAGCAGAATCTAAAATTTTAATAGGGGATGTAAGTAAAGCATTTGATAAGATACACAGAGTATTATGGGAGATTTTAGAACAATATGACTTAAGTAAAAAAAAAAAAAATGTTTTGGTCTCAGTGTATAACAAAACTAAAGTAAAATTAGTGGTTAATGGCTGATTGAGTGAGGAAAATAGAAATAAAAAGTGGTATAAAATGGAGGTCCAGCAAGTTGCATATTGTTTGCATTAATAATGAATGCAATTGTGAATGAAGAAAGTTTAACATTAAAGGAAGATAAATACTGCACAGCAGAAGGAATTTAGATTTCAGTAATGTTTTCTTTTGTAGATGATTTAGTATTAGTTGTAAAAAATGAAGAATGGATGAAAACAGATATTTAGACAGTAAGGAATGAAAGGTGTTAGGTTTGAATATTAATGAGAAAAAGAGTAAGGGACTAGGATTTTCAGGTATAATAGAAGGTATTCAATTTAATAAAGAAGAGATAGAAATTTTGGGAATAAAGTTTGGTAATGAACAGCAGAGATTAATACAGTGGAAAAACCTGATAAATAAAATCAGATATTCGCATGTTTTGGCAAACGTTCAAACTTACATATAGGCAAAAAACATATTTACTTAACTCAGTGATATTAGGGAAAAAAAACAACTAATTTAGGAAGTGTGTTTTTGATACTAACGGAATTTGAAAAAGAATTACTGTCTATGTGGTTTGCTTTTATATGGGGACCGAGATTAAACCCCAATTCAAAAGAGGAATTGTGTTTCAAAAAAAAGGAGGAGGATTGGGTTTAATAAATCCAATTGTACTCATAACATCATTGAATTTGTATAATGCAGTGACTTGGATTAAAGAAAGACAGGAAAAACTGGTAGTAACTATAATGAAAAAAAAAATATAGAGATATTTGGGAGAAACTTAAACATTGTAAAAGAAATTAAAAAAAATAAATACAGAAATGAGAATATATAAAGAGAAAATATTGTTATGGAAGATTTATATAAGTAATATAGAAAAGGCTAGGAAGGAATGGTATGAAAATATCATGAATACATTTTATTATATTTTTCCATAGAAGCATTTAGAAAAATAAAAGCTGTGAAAGTAAGAATGAATAGATGGGAAAAATATTTTGAATGTACAGATTTTATTGAGATTATCCATAAACAAGCTTCCAGTAAAGGCAAATATGCCATAGAAGAAGGTAGGGAACATTTTTGTATATAATGTAGAGAAATAGAAACTATGGAACATGTGTTTTTAAAATGTGAAAAAGTGAGTCCGTTATGGAAAAAATATATGAAAAGGAATGTATAAAGGGACTGAAAAGTGTAAATATGGATATGATAGAATATGGGTGATATAAAAATGGAAAAAAAGATGTGTATAAATGGGATGAAAAGTTGTTTGTATAATGTGGATTATCTGGAATGAAAGAATGACTGAAGTAAGATTTATTGGAAAATGGATATTGTCAGAAATCTTGGAAAATATATGATTTTGGTTATGGAAAAACAGTGGGGGGATTAAAAGAGTAAAAAATGTAGAGGAAAATATGTAAAGCAGTTGTAAATAATGCATATATAATGGATATAACATAATTACAAATTTTATATAAAGAACCCCTACTCTTTTGTATATGTACCATGGGATCGGATATTTTACATCCACCTGAGGTACCACCAACTCAAGCAGATGGCGGCCGCTTAATGTCTCATGTAAAGGATGAACATGTGTCACTATGTGACCCTAATTATTGGTGAAAAGTGTCAGTCTGACCAACACAACTGAATAGTTAACCAATGAAAAGCAAAAAAATACAAATCGAATTGTAATTATTCGTGTTTATTCTCAAGAAGACGAAATGAGTCATTTACTTTTCTTTTTAAATCCTGAGAACACCGAGAAGTTTTCATCTTGTTTTTATTTTGTTCACAACCTCCCTAATGCTGTTGTGCTTTTATCCTTGGAGGCTTTTGAGGTGCCTGTCTCAACTATATATCTGGCCTTGGAAGCTTCTCCCAGTCTCATCTCCTCTACTCATTGTACTGATTACAGACAGAAGAAACTGGCAAGGCTCTTCCTCAGACTGTTGAAGTTCTTTGATATTGCCTTAAAGTGTGTGTGCTCCTCATTGTTGACTTGTCTGCCTTTGAATCACCTTGCAATTACTTGTAGCTAGTTATTAGACTTGTTTCTGATACCTTTACACTTTTAACCAACTAAAATGTGTTGTTAGATTAAGAAGCTTGGGACTGCTATTCCAGTGGCAGTGGAAAAGTAGCTTGGACAGACTGAGTTGGGAAACACACAAGTAGGCTTAAGGTGAGATTGTTTCATCAGCCACATGGCATTTTAGGGATGTAGTTGGGTGTTTATCTGCACTTGGGAGCTACTTTTAATGTGCTTTTCATTAAAAAGTTCCAGGATCATCCATCTTGTGGCAGAAGTTGTTTACCTGGTCTCTCTGAGTTGGGAGTCACTCCAGGGAGCTTAAAGTGCAGTCGTTTATTGGCCAGAGGGCACAGGAGTTATTTTTCACCTTTTCCTGTCTGCTATAAATTAGGCACATGTTCGAGGAACTGTTCACTGCTCAGTGATGGTTAGCAGTACCTTGTATAGTAGCAAACCTATAAAGCTAGTATTTAGGACTTTAACCCATAACACAGAAAGGCTTTGCATAGAGATAAGCTTAGGGCAGCTAGATAGTATCTTACAGTACTACGATCACAGCACTATCTAGCATCTAGCCTTCACCTTAGAAACCACTGGGATAGTCCCTGTAAAACCAAGACCCTAAACTGTAATAGCCTTGTCCTAATGCAGGTCCTGACAACACGAATTTGTAATTTCCTAATGTCTCTGTGGCCAGCTTGGTAAGTATGGGCATCATGAGAGAAGGTAGCAATTGTTTCATGTACTCAGCAAACCTTTTAATCTTTAAGAAACTAACAGAGTATGCAAGAGATATACATACATAACGTCACTGGAAGTAAAAATTTCACTTACAAACAAGGTTGTCAAAGACATACATACTATATCCTTCACACATACTGCTCACAACGCACATCGACCTTCTTAAGCTAAGGCACTTAAAAGAAATTTCTCCAAACCTCAAAGACCTCCTAAGCCATCGAACTGCAACATCTACCCTCAGCAATCAGTAAAACACACACCAAAAGCAACAGTTAACACTACACATAAGCCTATATTCAATGTTCCTCCAAGAATAAAGTCCATAGGACAAGCAAACACTTTACCTAGTACTCGTATCATAGGGGATTCTTTTGTACAATACACAGCTACTGCTTTCACCAGGATGGACAATGATAAGATAATGGTTAGTTGCCTATCTGGATCTAGGATACACAATATCATGCATGCACTCAGGTCACTGCACCACAGGTACGAATAAGATTCTATCATAATTCAAGTGAGTACAAAGGAGTACCTAAAAATAGCATCCAATAGCATTGCCTATCCTGTCTCATTCCCTATAAATAAGTCAGTCCAGGAATCCCACATTCTCTCTCTTTGAAAAATGTCACATATTATCCCTCTGCATAAAGGAGGAAATTCAGCAGATGTTAATAACTTTAGATCTATAGTGATCTTATCTCATCTTGCCAAAATAATGTATTCAAAAACAATTTCAATCCTGCACGAAGAACTCCTATCCCCTACACACCATAGCTTCTGTCCTTCCCATAGTACCAACACTGCCCTTCTAACTTATTGGTTTATGTAAGTATGTATGTATAAATATATCTATATCTATATCTTTAACTCTCTCTCTCTCTCCTTCTATATATATATATATATATATATATATATATATATATATATATATATATATCTATATATATGGGTATGTTTCAGTAGACCGACCGCTCACTTACCCGACACCCGGTTACCCGAGACGCCAAGACCGATACCTTCAGAAGACCAACATCCGGAAGACCGACATTTCACTTGAGGTAAGTAACTCCTTGGCCATTCCATTAAAATTAAATAAAGTAAGTTAAACTAAACCCACTGATGTGGGGGGGTTTTCACCCCCCCCACACCCTTCTAACTAAATATACCAGCTCCGAGAATGCACTACCGTGGGGGTATGGGGCAAAGTTCAACAGGATGGCCAAGCGGTTACTTTCCTCATGTGAAACATCGGTCTTCTGGATGTCAGTCTTCTGAAAGCATCTTCGGCAACTGGGTGTCAGGTAAGTGAGTGGTCGGTCTACTGAAGTAGATCCATATATATATATATATATATATATATATATATATATATATATATATATATATATATATATATATATATATGCAACTTAGGAAAACATTTGAGTTCTGATAGTATTTTTGGCTAAGTGGAACAATGTACTAGCCACCCTTCTTACAGCCTGATTGATTGAAGAGGTCACTACAAATTTGTGTATGTATATAAGTATATGTGTGTGTGTGTGTGTGTGTGTGTGTGTGTGTGTGTGTGTGTGTGTGTGTATGTACATATATATATATATATATATATATATATATATATATATATATAGATATACATACACAAACACACACACACACACACACACATACACACACACACATACACACACACATTCACAGACACGTGTGTGTGTGTGTGTGTGTGTGTGTGTGTGTGTGTGTGTGTGTGTGTGTGTAGTTATAGATATAGATAAGATATATATATATATATATATAATTATTCATAGATATATAAAACTATATAGATATTGATATATTTATACATACATACATAGATATCATACATAGATTTATTAGACATTAGTGACATGCAGTGGAATATGCTTGAAATATAAAGATGCACTTTAGGATATTTTTAGTAATGGCAGGAGTACTAAGGACTAATAAACAAAAGGTGAATTATGGTCATTCTGGGATATTATCCATTGCTAGCATATGTTATAAAACAAGCCATAGGTATGAAACAAAACAGTAATTTTTATTGCTTACTAACCTTTACTTATTTATTTATTTATTTATTGTTTTTATTTACTTGGAAAGTCCAATTGGACACAGGTCCCATTTTCAGAAGAAGCCTGGGGAGAAATGAACCAATTTACAGAATGAGTTAAAGGCAGTTATACAAGATTTACATAATAAATGTACATACATAGAATATTAATGATATGACAGTTAATCAAAACAAGAATACAATAAAATATTAATCAATATAGAACTAATAAGAGTCTCTAGTTATTTTCAAAAGGAATCAGTTGTAATTAGATATTAAATAGGCAGATTATGAAGGAATATTGAGGGGGTCCAGGTAATAGAAGTGTCTATGGGATGTAGAGTTAGTGGAGAGGGGTGGATGATAGTCAGATAGTTAGAGATTGTCAAGTAGTAAGATAAAAGAGTGGTGAGAGTTAGTAAGGGTTTGGAGTATGAGAGATGGGTTTATCCAGGAGCATTTCATGTACAGAGACAGTAACTAACTTTGTCAAGCCTAAAATGCCTTTTTTGTAGTTTTCCAGTTCAAACCTGTAGCTCCTTATGGCATACAGAACTTTTGCACATCTTGAGAGACATCCAGAATTATTTGTATTGCTAATTATATGAGTAACCATAAGTTTTCATATTTCTGTAAATATCTCAATAAACATGCAATTATAGAGGAATTTCTTGGCATCATATGAAAGGTTATATCTGGTTAACAAAAATGTTCTGTCAGTATATGTCTAGGTCGTATAGTTTTCAAGATATGAAAATGTGTTTGTGAAAGTTTAGAAAAAATATAATTAGCGATTTGTGTGATTTATGATATATCACAATATTTGTGGAAAAGACTATGAAATGAACACACCTACTATTATCACTATAAAGAATATTTCTTACATTGTTGTTTGTACAATTTTAATAGCTTTTACTGTTCAAAAATATTTACATTTGTCTGTTTTATGCTTTTTAAGTTTATTTTCAGATAATGCTCTGGATTGCAAGATGTGGATAGGCTGCTAGAGTTGTTACATTCCACACCACATAGGTGTTAATGAGCTAAGTGGGTAGGACTTTAGTTGAGTTTTAAATGATTTTAAGGAGTGTTCGTGTTCTATTGCTAGTGGGATGGAATTCCAGAATTTAGTCAGGTAGTCGGAGAGTAGTGATTTGCCAGCATAATTGTTGAGTTTGGTAACATGTAACTGGCATTTGACCAATGAACACAATGGCCTTGAAGGTTTATATATGTGTATGTGGTTGGTGATGAATGAACAGCTGTTATACTGTTATATACACAATGTTATGGATTTCAGGAAGTTGTGAGTAGGTTAGATAATGTGGGAATTGCAGCCACTGTCATTCCCTTAGGGTGGTACAGTAGTGGGCTCTATTTGGAAGGTTGGCAGTAAATCCTGCTGTTTTGTTGTAGTATTGCTCCAGTTTGTTTAGCAAGGCCTCTTGGGATTGGTTAAGGATTTGTGCAGGAAACATTAGAGTAGGCAAGTTGAGAGGAGGGAATATAAAGGGTTTGAATCAATAGAAATATAGTTTCTGGTGTAATTTTTTTCCATTATATTTTAGATGTGTGTGTCAAATTTTACGTTCTCATCTATGAAGATACCCAGTGATTTAGTATGTGCGACAAGTTAAATTTTTTATTTTGTTGTTGAATGAGTTAACTGTGAAGGAGGTTTTGTTGATTGTAACCTGTTTGAGAGTAAATAGGATTAGTTTTGATTCATTTGAGTTTAAGAATAGCTGGGCAGGTGTCAGCCAGGTTTCTATAGAGGACAAAGACTCCTGGGTATGTTTTTGTAGCTTATTGATGTTTTTGTAATACAGATAAATGTGGAGTCATCTGCATACTGTACTAGGGATGCAGTTTTACAGGCTTTATATAGGCCATTGATGAAGATGTTAAAGAGAGTTGGTCCCAAGACTGATCCTTGTGGTACGCCCACTGGGCACTGGGATGGGGTGAAAGGATGAGGTGCTTAAGCTCTATTTTGTAGGTAACAATGGAACCATGATATAGCACTGGTGTCAAGTCCTGGGTTACAGAATTTGTGTAGGAGAATGGAAAGAGAGACTGTCAAAGGCCTTGGATAAGTCAATGAAGAGGGGAGGCACTAGGTTTCCATCATTTCTATTTGTATTTACTGTATTGGTGAAATGAAATAAAGTGGTAGGGGTTGTGGAAGGGGCAGACACCTAGTTGAGATGAAGAGAGGAGGTTATTTTGTGTGAGGTAATGCAAAGGTTGCAACTGGAAACATTTCTTGAGTATTTTTGATAAGGGATAGGATGGCAACAGGTCTGTAGTCTGAAAGTTTAGTTGAATGCCCTCATTTGTGGAGTGGAAGAATGTGGCATTTTTCCAGAGGGTAGGGACATATGCTTCACTGATGGAATGATTTATTAGAACTGAGATGAGGTAGTCTATTGCCTGTGCAGTCATCTTAAAGCATTCGAATATACTGTAGGTAGATAGGGACAGTGGGTTGCAACTTAAGTAATTGTTTTTATGCAAGTAGTGGGGACTGGTTGGAAGGAGAGGTTATGAAGAGGGATGGTAGGTGGTGCCATTGCCTGATTGCTGGTGTTAGCGTAATTTTGGAGTAGTGATGAGACTGAACGAAATTAGAGCTGAAAGTATCAACACAGTTGGTAGAGCTGTTGTTATGGTTTAGTGTAGAAATGGATGAGTGATATAGCCAAGAGTGAGCAGCTGGTTTATAGACAGCCACAGTGTTTTGAGATTTATCTAGTTTTTATGTTGCAGGTCAGAACAGTATGTTTCTTTATCTAATGTAATATGATTTTTGGTTTGTTTTCTGAGTTGTTTAAATTTTTGGACATTTGTTGGTGTTTTATTGGATAGCCATATATTACAAGTGTTTTGTATTTCAAGACAACCAGAGACAGGTTTGGCCCTAACTTGATTTTTTTTTGAGCAGAGCAAGTTCATTTAGGATGTTCAAGGAAGAAGAATTAAAAATAGCTACTGTGTCTTCTAGTGGAAGGTATTTTAGTGTATTCCAATTGTCCCAGTCCCCTTCAACAAACAGATCACACCGAATGACATTTGACGACCTTTATTAAACTTTCATAAGCATGATTGTTAACCAATATTTATTAATTTCAACTAAAACATTATATAGGTGAAAATAACATCCATGTAACATTAATATAGGACAGGGTGACCCCACTCATTCTGATCAGTAAACAGCATCCATACCTTCACTCACTTACTTATGAAGCAGCATACCACTCACTTCAGTTACCCGTATTGAATTACACCTCCAACCAAATAAGCAGCTTACCTCCACTTGCTTATTTACTTATCAAGCAGCACAACTGCTCACTTTCCCTCCAAACTTATTGAATTGAACATCAAACACCAGAGGGGAAACAGAAAAGGGCAAGCCTGTCCCTTTTTTCTGCCCACCAGCCTGACCAGGCTGTTCCCCCTCTCACCAACTAAGCTTCCCACAACCTAACCACCATTAAAGACATAAAGCCAAACATCATTCGGTGTAAACAATCTTGCCTAGCCAAGCTGTATCCATGCCATCACCTCTCAAATCTTCATTATCTAAACAACAAAACTATTCAGTTACCTAAACATCTAAAAGCAAAACACTGATCTCTCTTCAATGCTAAAGTAACCACCATAAACTCCTAAACTAGCATACCCATACTTAGTTACCCAACTACATACAAATAAAAGTTTGTAGTTACTCTTGGGTCATAACCAGCCAACTAAACAACCAAAAATAAGCCCACTTCCACTTGAACCATGCTGTCACAATTGCATACCCTCACAACAGATTGCAGACCCATTTTACTGCCCAATGAAGTAATAATCACATGAAATCTCTTTTCAAATCCTATTTAATAGCAATTTTGCCATCACATCAATTACCCAATATAACAATAAGACACTTAAATCACCATCATAACCTTTTGTAGTGCAACCCTAAATGAAACACAAACAGTAAAACCAAACCAGGCACAGTTAACCAAACAATATACCACCAAAACCTGAAAATGCCAGGTGCTAATTAATCAAACAAGATCAGTGACATGCCATCACCATCCAGAATGTAATAAAATGGCCCCACGCTGTCTCCCATGAAATTGCAGTAACTTGCAGCTAAATCTTCCTACACAAAACACCCCACCTAGCTCATAAGCCGGAGCCAGCTTACTCAGTGCAACCCGCTAATCCCTTACCCCTGGTGACTGTGATATAATTAGCCCAAGATAACACCTCTACCATAAGCTTTACTTATAAACCAGCCCTATGATCCTGCCACCATCATGTAATCCTTCTAACTGTCACCTGCCATGCCTCAGCTCATTAATACCTCCTCGAGCAGTAAATCATTATTTAGTATGCTCCCATGGTAATCTACCTGAGCAATTCCAAGGAAAACCTCAGCTACCAATAATACAGTGTAAAGTGCAATCCTGATAATCCCTGCACAAGATCAAACAAAAACAATACATTATCTTGAAGCTGCAGGGAAGGAAAAGACAACAACAACTCCATATTCAGCTGCACTGCTGGAAAACTGTGACCTCCTTTCATACTGCTCCATCAGCCGACACCTTCCTCACCATCCTCTCTCACCTGTCCAGTCCATATTCCTTCAGCCCACCAATTAATGCCCACTCTGCATGTCTCCATCTTTGACCTCATTGTGATCTGTAAAAGAAAAAACTGTAAGTACTCCACACACACACATGAACCAACTTCTTAATGCCATTATGCACCATCAAGGGCATATCTCTTACCTCAACTGCATAAAATGCACCCACTATCAAGTGAGAAACCCCCAATGAAACTTAAGATGTCTTAATAGAATTCCCTATAAAGTTTCCTCCCACCTCCCATATTAATGATACAACTGATACCCATGCAAAATAAAACAAAATCATTGCATAAAAGGCCTATTCTATAGTTAAAATTATTACTCTTTAACCAACCCATGAGTTCACAAAATTGTTAGCCAATAATTAGGG
The DNA here is from genome assembly GCF_019279795.1 of Protopterus annectens. Classification (NCBI taxonomy): domain Eukaryota; kingdom Metazoa; phylum Chordata; order Ceratodontiformes; family Protopteridae; genus Protopterus; species Protopterus annectens. Next base: position 416,684,834 of record NC_056744.1, on the reverse strand, counting down.
GAAACAAAATTAAAACTGTCTATAGTCATGCTAATACAGCTGATTACCAAACCGAAGTGCAAATTCCCCCCAATGGTTCCACCAATGTCCTTTTTGGACAAGGGCATCATCCACCCCTGCCCCTCCTAGATAAGGGCTAAATATGCTGCACTCTGAATTGAGGAATCTTACAATGTTCTGTCTATCCCTTAATCTAGTCGTACCATCCCACCCATGTAGCTCAATCTAATGGTTAACAGTACTAAACTCATAAAGCAACACCGCCACCAAGGACCCCTTCCATAAACAGTTAATCCTTTCCTTCATAACTTCTGCTAGCCATCAAGACCAACCAAACTAAAACTGAACAGTTAAGATCCTTCCTTTCATCTTCCTTCCTTCTTGCTGGCCCGCAATATCCAAATTACTCCCATCCCCAAACTCTCTGTTGACTCTGTAATTAATTGCAAATCCCCTGAAACAACTCTATCTGCAGTCCCAAGCACTCTACCATTAACTACTACTACACAATAATCTGCCACAATGCCCAATCAGAATGCACCCACCTATTAAACCTTACCTAGTTTTGTTCAATAAAGAGAAAACCATCAACCCATCAAGCAAACCAGTCAAACTGCCTGACATACAAAATTCTGGACTGAAGAGCTACAAAATATTCAACCCATCCTTGTCCCTATCTTTACCAACCATGCTAACTGTCAAAGCATCAAAGCCCACAGATCAACCCATCATCCCATCCTTACCCAAAGTACATAAAACCCCACTACCATGCCCCCAAAGCACGCTCCAAACTCATGCTGCAGTAACTCCATCCCTTTAAGGACAGCCCCAACTCCCCTTGAACATCACCAAGCCAGCTTCAGCCTGCCTGTAACTTAACTTTTGTTACCTTTCTCTACATTATGCACCAAGCCTGACATGTCTAAATTAGTACTTAGTTAAGTAGGATTACCTGCAACCACATTATGCACCACTCCAGCATCCAAGACACCCACTGCAGCAGCATCCATCACCTTCCAAGAGCACTTTCCACTGTCCTCCAACTGATACCCCTCTGCACTTACCATCTGTAAAATAAAAGACAAATTAAGTGCTGTGTGCATACGCAACCAAACTCCTTAACAGTAGATGCTGCCAGAGACCACCTTGCTCATCAATTGCATGGCCTCTCCTAAAAAAACCCACCAGAAAATATTGTAAACCAAAAGAAAGAGGAAAAGGACAGCCAACACTTAACTGCCAGTAGGAGCTGGAAATATTGTGTAAGAGGTGAAACATAACCGATTGCTATATGCAAAATGGCTGTCAAGATACATAATCAAGATTTGAGGCTGCCACACATACACACAAATATGTCACACCTGAGCCTAATGAACCGTTAGTTTGTCAATATACCAAAGCAGACATACTCCTAATTTTTTTTAAACTGAATAAAATATTGTTGTTGTTTATACTGCTCAGCTGTGTGTCAACCTGATGCAGGGGTTTGCATAGCATGAAGATTCGGAAAGGGTATGAAGTCTGAAACTCAAATGTGTGCTATTCTTTTCTAACTTTCCTCCTGAATGATTTGCCCAATTTTTTTCCGCAGACACACAAGAGTTAACTGGTCCAGCATTGCCTTTAATGCCACATACTCAAGAAACAGTCAAATACTGCCTTACTAGGCTCACAAACAGTCCACTGAAATGTCACCTGCATTAATGTAGCTGCATCCTGTAGTGCACAAGTGGCTATTTACCTTAAAACATAACTGAGTAGACCCCCCTGCACCACTGTATGTCATTATATAGTGACTACCACCTCCAATCTGCATTAACATGAATTGTCTGCAGCATATGAAGTCTGACCTAGAGTGTCTATTATTTTCTAACTGCCGTCTACAATGGTTCACCCCGATTAATTACATCAGTACACCTCCCATAAAACTTCAAGAGAAATTGACATGTAACCTATGAAGCCCCACAATTTAGTTTGATTAATTATTCTTGGAAATACTTCATCACAAGAACCCAGCACCTAATGGTTGTTAGCAAATGTCAGATTGGTCAGAAGTGGGTTTGTCTTTTTTTTTTTTTATAGCTCTCCATTTAGGAAGGCCACACAGCTCTGGATAGTACTGTATAAAAAGTGAGAGATAAACATGATGTGTGATGCCGGGAATCACTGAATTTGGTTATGACAGACTGAGAGCCTTAATTCTCTGCACCATCCCCCAAGCCCCCCCAATATACAAAATGCAACCGTGTTTACATTTTCATTAGTAACTTGACCCCTCCATCATCCCTCTGATCTGCCCGACCATCCCAATCACTTAGTGACTTAACTCCTCACATCATCCCAACAATCCACCTGACTATACAGAACCAATGCCACAAAACCTCCATTCTTTCGCAACACACCCAGGTACCAAAATCCAAGCAAGAATATTTCACCCTGGATATCCATGGCAACCTCCCACAACAAACTATGATGGAGAAAATAAAATTGCGACAGCCTGGACAGCCCAAAAGCTCACTCACCCAGCTTCCATGTGCAAATGATGTGAGGCGATCCCGCCATCACTCCCAAAGCACACTCACCCCTTCACAACTGCACAGCCCCACTGATCATGTGGAGGAGATGGCCACCATTACTGGATGACTCCCACTTTCCCCATGCACGCAGGACAGGGAGCAGTCAAAACAGCAACTGCTCACTAGACCATTCAAACACCGAAAACAGCAGCATCAGCCTGAACATCAAATGTACACCACCATATGTTTACCCCAACCCTCAAGGGCATGCCACCAGGACAACTGCATGCCATCCCTGCCGAACGACACAACAACCCACCATGAAAACAAATGAAAAGGAACGATGGCACCTACATATCAAAGCAACCCAGCAACAAGCTGGGTCCTGGTTGTGCCAATACGCAATGAAATCATAACAGAGGAGCACAAATAATAGTTATGCAAGCACAATAACGCTTTGTTTAGGTTTCATCCAGCCATGCTGGATCACTTCTGCCTCTGTGACTTCTTCCGTATAGCTGTAACTATAGCTTAAAGCTGCTCAAGTGCCTCCCCACCTCAGTAACTCCACGCATGCGCAGACTACAGCATTACTTTAGGCAAGCCTCACACTCTGAGCATGAAGTCTGCAAAAGAAATTTGCTGTTCTCTCAACCTCCCTGACTGCCGAAATTCTTTACAAACGCCCTCACAATAAGCTGTCTGGCTCTGACTGAAAGACTACGGAGCCTAACTGCAGAGCTACTAGAATACAATACAAATTGCAGACAACACTTTGCACAGCTACTGCCACAAGCTTACAGCAGGACTGCCTTTAAGCATACCTCTCAAGTGTACCTCATTATGAGGAACATACGTCATTTGGGGTCTTAAAAAGTTCATGTTCCTTGAAGTTCCACATTGAAAGTGTCTGTCACATGTTCAGTTTTAGGAATTTTTTTAACTGATATCCATGGTAGATAGAAATGAATCATATTAATTAGTTTAAAGATGTTTTTAATAAGCAAAACCAGCATATTTTGACCAGCATATGACCTTCCTAGTTGAAGTTGTTAGTAAGCTGTTATTATGTGTTCCACATTTTTCCCATTTGTTCCACATTATGAGGTCTAGAGTTCCTTATTTTGGAGATGGAAGGTTGAGAGCTATGACTTTAAGTTCTTAGATCATTCCAAGAAATGTAGCTTATGAGTTCATATATATATATATATATATATATATATATATATATATATATATATATATATATTTTTTTTTTAAATCAAGAGCTGCCAACAAAATGACTGCCCCAACTACCTATATTCTCAAGAAACTTGGTGACCACCTGCCCAAACTATATGGATCTCTAACCCTCCTGGCCTGAGGAATCAAATACCACACACTACAAAAAAAAAATAATAATTATACCTACAAACAGACCACCTGCCACCAAGAGTACCCAGAAGCCTAACTTTTCTCCTGTTATACCTACAGGTCATCATGGGCATACCCTGCTTTAACAAATTCATGGCAAAAATGTTCCTTCTATCCCATTTACAGTTGCCTAAAACCCTTTAAGCCCCTCCCTACCCTTACCTCATTTCCTCCCATTCATCCCTTCTTCTCATTTTATCCTACCCGCCCCATCCTCTTAATTCCTGCTACTCTATTTATCTAACCCCACTTGAAGATGTCCCAGGACCAATCAGTTTGTTCCAAATCTCATTTATATAGTTTTAGACAGGAGATAAAGGAGTGTTTGCTGAAATGTCTGAAGTTGTGTGCTATGCTGAAATGTCACTGCTTTTGAATAATAGTTTGTTTTCTTATTTGGTAGGTAGGGATATGATCACTTGGGGTATCTAGAAGAGTACCCGAGCTAAAGATTTTATGAGGCACAAAGGAAAGAATCCAGTGAATTAATGTTCCCTTAGTGCTGTTTTTATTATAGTAGTTGAAAGTAGTGAATACCTGTCAGAGATCATAGATTTATTGATTGGTTAGGTGAGTCAGAGGGGAGAGACCCAGGGGGAGAGATAGAGAGAGAGAGAGAGAGAAGAGAGAATCAAAATTAAAATCTCCCAGTATTAATTTTTCTTGGGATATACTGGATAGGACCCAGCAGAAGAAGTCTTCTGCAATAGAGATGTTATTACCAGGTATCAAATAGTCACCTATGATGGATAATGTTTTCTTCTGATTGAGTTAATGGGCTGATATGAGAATTCTGCCTCAGTAAATTATAAAAGATTTAGTGATAAAGAGGTAAGATAATATTTTTACAGTATTGTGACCCCACCAGCCCTTTTATTGTGTCGATTTGCATTTAGTATATTATAGTTTGTGGGTAGAATTTCATTATTTTTGAATGGGAACTGGTTTGTATCTGTGCGTCCCTATATTAACACATAGAATTTCTAAACCAAGTACAAATATTTGAGCTGCATTCTCTTGCACACCAATTAACCAAATGAGAAACAAGCTAAGCTCAAACCTAAGAAACCCAAACCTAAGTCTAAGAATATTAACTACACATCTGTCTAGATTTAGATGTATGTTTGCATTTTTGGGACATTTCTGGCTTCCAGCTACTTCTAAAAGACCTCAGTAGAAATCTCAGCATCAGTATATTGCGAGACATTGTTTAGAGACAGACAGTTATAAAAAGCAGCTTGTTTTGATACTGTATGTTTTTAAGAGTTCAGTCAGCAGTTAATACAAAGATGGCAGTGCTTATCATCATGTGGGAGAACCTGGATTCTAATCACAAAAAAAAATCAATATGACCTTATAAATCAACTCATCTCATGAACACACACACGCACACATGCACACACACACGCATACACACACACACACACACACACACACACACACACACACACACACACACACACACACACACACACACACACACACACACACACACATACGCAAAACAACTCACATTTAAAGAGAATTGCTATTGCTGCTGGAATAAAAGTAATTGATTAAGGGGCACATCTTTCATCAAAAACTGTAGTGAGGCAAAATATTCTAATAATAAACTTTCCAGAGGCAACTAAAATATACTATAAATACTTGGATGAAGAATGACATTTCACAGATGGATAACAGACATATTAGAATAGTGAGGAATGTTGCTGCCACTGACCTTAACACATGCTTGTCCTGTGTCTTCCAGTGTTTTGTTTTATTTCTTCCTATTTATGTTGCATTTATTTCTGAAACAAATTTCTACTGCTTACATTTGATATGGGAGATTTAATTCATTCATTTGTATCTTTATTCCTGTTCATAGGTTCATAGGTTCATACTAGGCTATCTGCCTGAGGGCATTTACAAGCCTAGCCCATAGTTTTGTGGCTTACGCCACCCCTTTAGTATGGGGAACTATACCCATTATTTTGCTGTGCCTCTGTTGAGCAGTGACACTGAGGTAATCCCTGGGGTATATCTGCGATCTCCCATCCATTGGTCAAGATTTCTCTTGAACAAGGCCAGCGAGGTGCTCTGCCTCACATATACCGGGATTTTATTCCACAGCATAGGGAGTCTTTGGGTGATGAATCTATCCCTCCAGCACGTCCTATTAATAGCCGTGTCGAGGTTTAAGTCTCCCGCCCTTGTGGCTCTGACGGATCTAGATTTTTGAGGTGAAGCATATTCATCAAATCTGGGTTTGACATGGCCTTGTATGTTAGGCAAAGGTCACCTCTGAGCAAGCGGTAGCGACTGAATAGAGCTGGAGTTCTTTCAGTCGGGCAGCATAGGACAGATGTTTGAGACCCTTTATCCTTTTGGTGAGGAACTTTGTGGCCTCTCCAGCTGCTGCAAGTGTCGGGTCAGATACATTCCGAATGGGGCATTGTACTCAATCATTGGTCTGATGAGTGATGAGTATAGGGAGACTATGACCTCCCTTGATCTAGATGAGAATCCCTTCATGATAAGGTGGGCAATGTAGAAGGTCTTCCTAACTACTTTAGCTACATGGGTGTCGAATGACAGACTACTATCAACCTGGGTCCCCAGGTCCCTGATAACTTCTTCTGTACTCAGTGGATTGCCACCTATTTGGTAGCTAGGGGTAACCTTGTTTTTCCCGAAGGGTATGACTATGCATTTTTTGGCATTTAACTTTAGGCCATGGCTCTGGCACCAGTTATCCGTTTCTGTGAGACCCTTCTGAAGGATATCTGTGTCAGATGTGTTTTCTCTTCCCAGTCAGCTATACTTACACAGACGTGTTTTAATGCATTCACTTCGGTCATCACTTTGTTTTGTATATTCCATTATTCAGTCAATTGAAAAGTCAATATGTCATTTTGAAATTTAACATTTATAAATAACACTTCATTTCTATATAGTAAATCAGTACTAAAATAGTACAGTTTGTCCATAAGCCTATGTGTCAAGGTTAAGAGAATAAAGCAAACAAATCATGGGTCTTTCTTTAACCACTTAGTGTTAGGAGAGCAGTCTCAATGCCCCATGGCATAAACAAAACTCTACCCGTCTGGCTACTCTCTGTATTTGATCTTTGGGCTAATCACTTGTACCATGATAAACAATAGGTGAAAGCTGATTGCTCATGAAGTTTTCTATTATTCTGATTAATAAGTGCCAGGATATTATTTTTTCCTTTACACAAATGTTCTTTAATTTCTGAACCATTCCTTTTCTATTAGATAGCCATGTCTTCCATCTCTTCCCAGTCAGCTATACTTACACAGACGTGTTTCATTTTTTTTTATTTTTAGCACTGATGTACAGAATGATTTCCATCTGAACTTTGGGTATGGTTTTCAAAAGAGAATTCTACAATTCCTCTTTGTCAGTAACACTGCAAGGACACAGAATGCTTCTCACTACTGCACAGAGTTGCTACTCATGAGGTAGCTGCTGCATAAGAATAACTATTGCTATTCTACTTTCTAGCATTCTTCTGTACAGTGGGGGCTAAGTGGAAGCATGCATATCCTCCAAGATGAAGGTCTTCACTGAGTTTAGTGCCAGTGCATGTGAACATTGGACAGGTTGTGTAATAGTTTAGTGGTTACACAAAAGTCACTGAGCAAGATACATGCAATTAATCTGACACTGAATGTCACAAATAGATACTCACATCCCATACAAGCTACTTAATTAAAATAAAAATAGCTCACCTTGTAAATTGTTAGCTAAAAACTAAATGAACTTTACTGAAATTATTAGTGAACCGCTACCTTTAACTGCCCCAATCCCATGCAGGTATAATCATAGTTAAGCAGTAACTGACTTTGTGCAGTCTCTCTGATTGATTCTGTAGCCCTGGTTTTCAGAGAACTGCTCCGACCAGCTCTGATTCTCATGCTTCACTTGGGCTCACTCTGCTCCCCTACCCTACCCATCTTCCCACCCAGCCCCAAACACCTTAGGGATATACTCTATCCACCTGACCTCTACCCCCCAATCAACCAATCATCACCTAATTTTAAAACACTCTGCACCCACTAATCCAACTAAACACCTCTTCTACTACATCTCATTTGACATCCCTTTTACCCCCTCCCTCTTGTATTACATTGTAGTATCCACCCAGTAATCCAACTAAACACCTCCTCCAATACATCTCATCTTACATCTCTCTTTCTCCCCTCTCTGTACTAGTACTTCTTATTCAACCAATCTTCCACACACCTGCACTCTAATTCTACACTCATACTTCTTGCTCTTCCCAAATTTTATATCTCGGTCACTATTCCTTTCTTTTCTACATCCCTCCTATTTCATAGAAGCTCATCTTCTCCCACTCACTACCTTCCAAATCATACTTCTCAACATACTGGCAACCTCTATACTACTTCTCCTTTCCTCCTTGACTTATCATACCAACCTATCTTATCTAAAACCATTATCATTTCTTTCTGAAGCGTGCAACAACCACATCACCTGGTCATGCTCTATCTCTCCCTCTCTATATAACTTGTCTTACACTCATCTCTTTAAAACTAAAGTCAAAGTCTTTCTTACCTCTCTATATTTCTCCTAGAATCAAACTAAAACATCATATCTACAGCTCTATCACTCTCAAGCTCACCTTACTTGCTAGAATTATGGTTCTAGCTGGTGACATACACCCCAATGTGGGTCACTTCACATCACTATCCACTTGTATCCTAAAAACACCATTCCCCTCCACCCCCATCTCCTTCACCCCCTCTTTAACCCTCTCCTCCTCCTCCTCCTCTTCTAATACTTTATCCATTCTATCTATAAACATAAACAAAGTCTGCTAAACAAAACCACCTAACTTCACACATGGATTTCCCATTATATTCCACTTATATTAACCTTTTCTGAAACCTGGCTAAAACCCCATATCTCAAACAATGAAATTTTACCCCAGGCTACAATGTCTACCACCAGGACAGAATCTCTAAAAAAGGGAGGTTGTGTAGCTATACTCTCATTTGAACAACTGAACCTCTCCCCTCTCTCCACCCATCCACCTGATGTTCACCCTGCCAAACTATTAATACTGAACTACCACATGAATATCCACGAAAAAATTGCATTTGCTTCCATCTATATCCCACCTGTCAAATACATCCCTTTTCTTGAAAACATACTGTCATGGATCTCACAGAACATACCCTATGAAATTGTAATACTAGGTGATGCAAATATTGACTTTAATACACTAAGTGTAAACTCCCCTGTCCAAAGCATACATCTCTTTGGATTTACCCAGCTCATCTTAATCCCAGCTTACTTGAATAAACATTCCAACTTAGGCACTATCCTTGACTAGATACTGACTCACACCTCTATCACAACTCTAGTACATTTCCTGATACCTTAAGCGACCACCTACCCATCTATACCCAGAGACACTCTCCACAGTTATACAGACCTCATCTTTATAAAGACTGCCATAACCTCTCTAGTTTCAACTCTACAACATTTAATGAAAACCTCTCAGCAATAAACTGGTCCTGCCTGCATAGTTTTCATAGCATCATCTTAGACATCCTCAACACACTAGCACCCCTTTATAAAATCAAATTATGCTCCCTGGTTTACAAAAGACACCCATTCCCTTATGCATCAGAGAGATCTTGCTTGGAAGATATGGCTAAAATCCAAATCCCCTACTCATTTTCAAAGTTTTAAAGAACTTAGAAATCATACAAAAACACATCTACAATGACAACAATTTTACAAGAATGCCCAAAGTAACCATCATTCTAATCCTGAAAACCTCTGGAAAACTATCAAGTCTATCCTTCACCCCATAAGCACTCAAACTCCTAATCCTTACCCTAACAATTCACCACATGACATTGCCTCTCTCTCAACTATTACTTCATTGATACTATCCATAATTTGACCAACACTGACCAGAACTCCAAATCTACTATGCCTTCCCAAAAACCTTCTAACCAAATCCTCTTCTCACTTAAACCTATCCTCACCACTTATATAAAATCTCACCTCCAAAAACTAAAACCATGTTCTCCTTCTGCTGATAATCTACCTCCCTCTTTCTCAGACTCACAGCTGACTCTATAGCCTATCCCAGTTTAGATACATGTAAATAGATCAATTCATGAAGCCACTGTTCCTGATATGTGGAAATCTTTCTATGCAATACACCTACACATAGGAGGCAACTCCATTGATCCATTTAACTTTAGGCCTATAGCTATTCACTCCCCACTCTCAAAAATCCTCAAAAAATGTATACATACTCAGCTTCTCAAATTTCTCATCTAAGAAAACCTTCTGACACCTACCCAGCATGGTTTCTGTCCAAACCATAGTACTACTACTGCACTTTATCCTTCAGTCATACAATAGCTAAAGCTCACAATAATAAACTTGTCTCATGTCTATTCTTAGACCTGTCAAAAGCCTTCAACATGTATCCCATTCTAAACTCTTAACCAAGTTAGGCAATGTTAATCTCTCAGCTTCCACTCTTGAGTGTTTCTCTGGCTATCTCTCAAACAAATTGCAATCTGTCAGATGGCATTTCTCCTACTCCCTGTTCTTACCCATCCATACAGGTGTTCCACAGGGCCCCATCCTTGGACCCCTTCTTTTCAAATTTTTCACTAAAGCCCTCTACACATCTTGCTATCACTCCATTCTTATTCAGTATGCTGATGATTCTACACTTATCTCCTCTTCTGAAAATGTCTCTCAACTTCATACTGTTCCCCAAAACTCCTTTCTCTCTGTAGAAAGATGGCTTATTGAAAACTAGCTTATTTTAAATCCTAAAAACACTAAACATTTACTATTTCTTCCAAAATCACTTTCACATCTCAAATCCACCTTTACCATCTCATCCTTAAATACACCATCATTAATGCAGGATCCCAAACAAAGCTACTGGGATTGATAATAGATCATGAATTAAAATTTGATCTCCATGTTCAACAATCCATTAAAAAACAAACTAAAAACTGGGTCTCCACTATAGGAACAAAAAATTCCTAACTCTAGACTCAAGACTCTCCTTGACTCAAGCTTATCTACTTCCGAGCCTTCTCTACGCTGCTCCAATTCTTACAAACCTAGAATCTTCCTTAATTACTAAGCTTGAACATGCATACAATAAAATTGCAAAATTTGCTGCCAACCTACCACATACCTCTCACCACTGCATGGCACTAAGGAACCTACAGTGGCCTGAATTCCCCCATCAACTTCAACTTTCACAACTCCACATAACTCACTTCTTAGTCAACAAATCCTCAGCCTGCCCGTCCCTATCCAGTCTTGTGTCTTACTATAACCCTTCACACCCACTCCGTAGCACAGACCAACTTCTTCTACAAATATAAAAACCCAAAAAAAACTATCGGTAAAGTGTTATACAAATATTCAGGATCTCACTCCCACTCAACGTAAGAAGTATTACACACTCCAATAGTTTAAAAAAAAAAACAACTAAAAATTTCTGTAGCTAAATCATGGCTATGGTGTTGTCTAGACCCCACATAAACCCTTATTCTTTCTTCTGCCACTAATTTCTTGCTATACTACTTCTACCTACAGACACTTTCAGGATACTAAGGCTTAAACAGCTTTACCTCCCAATTCCTTATGTAACTTGAGCAGGTATTAAGTTACTTCTCATTTGTTGGTCTACTGTATGTAACAGAATTATGTTTATAATTTGTTCTGGATTTCTCAAATTTGTGAAATGTTATATATTGTCATTGCTTTTTTTCTCTGTTTATTTTTACTTTGCTTATTCTTATATAATTCTTATTCTATGTCACAAGATAGGTCGCAAACTGGCTCAAAGACAGAACCCACAGAGTGAGAGTTGCTGGAGCCATGTCCGACTCGAAACCGGTCACAAGTGGCATCCCACAGGGTTCTGTCCTGGGACCACTCTTGTTTGGTATATACTTTTCCAAGGTACAGGCAACATGGGAGGACTATGGCTCACCAAGTTTGCAGACGACTGCAAACTGGGAGCCATAATCAACTCTCCAGTTGACACAAACATCCTTCAAAAAGGTCTCACAGAGGCAGATAACTGGTGCCAGCGCCATGGTTTAAAGCTAAATGCCAAAAAATGTATAGTCATACCCTTTGGCAAAAACAATGTGCCCACAAATTACCACATAGGCGGAAACCCATTAAGTACAGAAAAAGTTATTAGGGACCTGGGGACCCAAGTTGATAGCAATCTCTCCTTTGAAAACCACATTGCCAAAGTGGTTAGAAAGACCTTCTACATAGCCCACCTCATCACAAAGGGTTTCACATCTAGATCAAGAGAGGTAGTCATGCCCCTTTATTCATCCCTCATCAGGCCCATCATAGAATACAATGCCCCTTTTGGGATGTACCTTACCCGACACCTGCAGCAATTAGAAAGACCCCAAAAGTATCTCACCAAGAGGATCAAGGGTCTGAAACAGATGCCATATGGTGCTCGGTTAAAAAAACTCCAGCTGTACTCAGTTGCATACCACCTACTTCGAGGCGATCTATGCCTGACATACAAAGCTATGTCAAATCCAGAATTAATGGACATGCTCCACCTTAGTAAATCTAAATCCCTTCGAGCCACATGCTCGAGGGACTTGAACCTCAGCACAGAAATAAATAGAACTTGCTGGAGGGACAGGTTCATAACCCAGAGGCTCCCTTTGCTCTGGAATAGAATTCCAGTTCATGTGAGGCAGAGCACCTCACTGAATCTCTTCAAGAAGAATCTCGATAGGTGGATGAGGGATCGTAGGTTTGTCCCAGGGATTACTCCTGTGTCACTATTAGACAGAGGCACAGTAAACTAAACCTTAAAAAGGGCACAGTATACTCAAATCAAGGGGTGGCGTAAGCCATACAGAATCGGGCTAGGCTTATAATTGCCACAGGGCAGATAGCCTAGTATGAACCTATGAACCTATGAACCTATAATTGTATAAGTATTTGGAGCTTTTATTCTAGGGTCTCCACTGAAAATGGGCTTGAACTCAGTTAGACCAACCCAATTAATAGATGTCAAATAAATAAAATAAATAAATAAAGTCAATCAGTACTCTAGTATCTCTGAGTCTGCCATTAAACCAGCACTGATATGATGGTTGCCTTGGATTTCTACTATGTATCAAGTATATAGCAACTTGGATCCAACATGTTTTTCTTTAAATGTGAATGACTGCTAATTTTGGTGTTTTCCACTGATGTTCATTATAACAATATTTACAACTTATGTTGGTTCTCTCAAGGATTATGCCTCAAAGACCAAGTGAGTAATTTTGCTGCCTGGGCTTTGTGGAATCTATGGAATATATTGACTAAGTGGAAGGCTATTCCTGATGCCCCAATTTAGTACTGCACCCTGTTGATCATTATTGCTCATACCATATTTTGTGAAGACAGCTTTGAGGATTAGTACCAGAATTTGTATTTTGTCTCACACTTGCAGCACTCTTGTTATTTCCACAGAGTAGAAACATGTTTGCTCAGGATATTTGATTAGAATAGGCCAGGAAAATTCCATTATTCCCATTCTGGTATGTTTGGATGCAGGGTAGATAGCTGATCCTGGAAAGTCATATTAAATATCTTATTTTCATATGTGATATAACATTCATCTGTCTCTTAGAAATGTATTTTATATGTTTTTTCCTAACTGCAATTACAAGTCAAATTGACAGAATAATTTTGCAATGTGCTTAAGCAAACATTTCTGATACTTAAGGAGCATTTCAACAAAGCAATCTGCCAACAGACAGAATATCTGTGTGAAGACATGTGCTAGTACATTCTGAAAGATTATTAGGGTAAAGTCGAAATTTTCCTTATTTTTTTGGAAAGAGATTAAACATCATGATTACTTTTAGTCTGGTAAGAAGAAATAAGCATAGACATATTTGTCTTATAATGTGAATATTTGTAAATACATCATATAATATGTTCAATGTAATAATAAAAAGGCACATATTCTTGCTTTTAGTTAGAGAGATTGTAACATTGTCTCCTGTAACAGCTACGTAATTAAAGGTTCAACATGCAAAATATCATATGCAATAAACTGGCAATATAGTTGAGCACTTCAAAGTGTAGTTCTCACTTGTACACTAGAACTATGTGACAAATTCTTTGGTCTGAATTTCATACTATCCTTTCACCTCTACCATTGCCACTGTGTTAAATAATTGTGCTGTTAATTTACAGCCACTTTGCTTCTCAACCTTTTGTACCTCATTGCTCCCCCTCATACTGCACTAATTTCCTAAATTCTTACTTTTCCTCATTCTCTCACACCCCACCACTAACTACAATTCCTCCTCTGTCCATTTATCTTCCTATTAATTTCCATAACTTCTCCTTTCACATCTCTCTTATCACTTATTAAACTGTATTCTATTTGTCTGTCTGCAAATTTTTGCTAAATTGAAAAACACCCGTTTGATCTTTTCTCTGCAGATATCATGCTATAAATACATTAATTGTTATTGTGTGTTATTCCTCTATTAAATAATTAGCCAATTTATGCTAATTTATTGTTGTATTTTTGTGTTAAAATTCTATGGTCATGTGACAAATATTTAAAAATATTAAAAATCATGTAAATAACTTCATGTATAGATGTTTGTAGCCTACAGTTATAAATGTATACCATGTGTAACTTAAATGTGGAGCTTTTCTCCGTGGGCCTCCACTGAAAATCAGTTTTACCCAAATGGACTTTTCCCAGTCAACATAAATAAACAGATAAATAAATAGTTTTCTTGCACATGTGTTATACTTTGCTTTTTGCATTAGGACTGTGGATTTGTACTAATAGTGCTAATTAATATTGTGCAATAATCATTTTCACATACATAATTTGTACAGTGTATGGTGGAATATAAGGCTGAAGGTGCATCCTGAAGTAAAATTGCTTTTCATTCACTCACTCCTATCCTGCTGCAGCATGCCCTAAGTCTGAAAAGCTCTCCAGTATATCAATTCCCTTTATAACTTTCAATTGCATTCTGCAAGTGATCCCCCTCACCTGGATTCAGATGATTGCTTTCAATCACTCCTATCCTGCTGCAATGTGCCCTAAGCCCAGAAATCTCTCAAGCATACCAATTCTCTTTATAACTTTCAGCTACATTCTACGAGTGGTCCCCCTCACCTGGATTTGGACAATTGCTTTCACTCACAATGATCCTGCTGCAATGTGCCGTAAGTCTAGAAAATTATGAAGTATACCAATTCTCTTCATATCTTTCAACTACATTCTTTGAGTGGTCCCCCCTCACCTAGACTTAGACGATTGCTTTCTTTCACTCCCATCCTGCTGCAATGTGCCCAAAGCCCGGAAAGATCTCAAGTATACTAATTCTCTTTATACCTTTCAACTACATGCTCTGAGTGGTCCCCCTCACCTGGAGTTGGATGACTGCTTTCACTCACTACCATCATGCTGCAATGTGGCCTAAGCCTAGAAAGTTCTCAAATATAACAATGTATTGCATTTACTAAGTTATTTTCATTTCTAAAAGTTGGTTAAAACAGAAGTGGAGTGTACATGAGCTGGTCACTAATGATAGCCCTGCACCTCTTGTATATAATGCACTTCTTATATTTCATAATTTTGTTACTTTTTCCTCAATGAAACCAGGTCAATTGCCAAGTCTTATAAAACTTTAACACTCTCTCCTTGACACACTGGCTCTGTTAATATAGCTTTTTCTAAAATATCTCCTTGGCTAATATGGGCTAGAGTGTAGCTGTAATATTAGTTTTATTGTACTAACCTGTAGTAGTCCATGATTATTGATTGTTTTTTCACTACCTTTCTGCTTGTTTTTGGTGCATTGGTGGCCATTTCTGCCTGCTCCATTCCCCTACCTTTCCCCCAATTCTCACCCATCCCCAGTACATCTAAACTTATCTCTAGCTAGCCACTCTGCAATTACTTTCAACCAATCACAAACAGCATATCCCTTTCCACACCCACACTACACATACCATTATCTACACATCATATGACAATTACCTATTCCCTCCTTCACACTCTCATTAACCAATCTATCTGCTACTATTCTCTGCATCACACTTAACTTCTCTTTAATAACATAGAAAACACCCAAACCCTCTCACCACTACACTAGGCTCATCCAACTTTCCT
This sequence comes from Protopterus annectens, assembly GCF_019279795.1. NCBI lineage: Eukaryota > Metazoa > Chordata > Ceratodontiformes > Protopteridae > Protopterus > Protopterus annectens. The sequence goes on along the minus strand of NC_056744.1, from coordinate 416,668,697 downwards.
ATTTCCCTATTTTACCAACTACTATATTACCATCCCCTTTAGTGCACAGCCACCTGTTAGCAGCCCTACATCTTCTTATTTCATATACTTTTGTCACCACCTACAGCACTGATCTTTGCTTCTGTCACTCTAACCTGTCCACAAGCCTTTCCTATAAAAATGCATCATATTAATTTGCCCTCTTCTAAATCACCTTATTCCTCTCCTATGGAATGTTACCTTCTGTTTCTTCCAAACACTTACAAATATTATCCTTACACACTATCATCTCCACTCTGCTAATAATAACATATCACCTAACATTTTATCAAAGTCAGCTACATAACACCCCCCCCCCTACGATTCAAACCTTCAGCCCCACCACCCATTACCTTTCAGCCTTGGGATTGCTTCCAATCTATAGAACACAACTTACACAGGATACTTTCCAAATATGTTCAAACTTTTCCAAAATCTCAAATATCTCTCAAATATACCAAACTCTTAACTAAGCTCTCTAAACTTATTTTACACTTCTCTACACAGCTAATGCTCTCTGGTGATATACACCCAAATCCTTTTCCTAAATGTTATCAACAACAATCCGTCAACTCTACCACTATATCACCCAGCACGAGAATACTAACTTCCCCTTAAGGCTCTAACCTCCTGGTCCTTAACATGAATGTCACAAGCATAGTGAATAAGATACACAAACTCCACACCAGGCTATCACAATACTCCCCTGATATCACAGTTCTAAGAGAAACCTGCGTGAAACCTGAAATTAACAACAATGAAATTCTTCCTCCAGATTAGGAGGTCGTATAGCCATACTGTATAAATAAAACTTAAAAGTAAACCTTATAGAACCACGCTTGCCTGAATTCAATAATATTGAGGTATTATTTAGCACACTTGAAATAAACTGCAACAAATATCCAACCATAATAGGCACTTATATTCCTCTTGGCAATGATCCTGACATAATCGAGAATTTTCTACACTAGATATCTTTAATGTCCTCACAAGAAACCGTCATGATGGACAACTTTAATACTTACTGGTACTCCTATAACTCTGATAACCCCATTAACTTCATTAACCTACATGGCTTCTCCCAGGTTATACAATCTGCAACCAGAATAGACAAGACAACCAAAAGGCAATCTACTCTAGATTGGATCCTAACTAACAAACTGTCTCAAGCCTACCAATCAGGCTGTCTCCCTGACAGCATTAGGGATCATTTCCCAGCATACTTAATTAGACAACATACTGTCAAATTCAGAACAAAATAAAAACTGTAATGCTCAAACCTCTGTCTCCTTCTTACAAATTTGTGACTGGACCCCTCTCAAAACACTACCCCTTGATACTGCTGTAGATTATTTCAATATTACCTTCCTTGACATACTAAACAGACTAGCCCCATGTAGAACTACTAGAGTCAAATCTAACTTTGGTCCTTGGCTAACAAAAGATGCTAAAAATTTACTTAAACTAAGAGACAAAGCCTAGACACTGTGGCACACCAACAAAAATCAAGTTAACGTAGACCAGTATAGACAGCTTCGAAATAAAGCCAAAACCCAGGTCAGACTAGATAAAAAAATATTATACTGTAATACAGCAAAAGCACCACAACAATCCCCCCAAAAGTTGGTCAGCCATAAACAAACTCCTTCAACCAGGCCTATCCTCCATTCCTACCCCATCACTCACTAACAATAATGATAGCATAGCTACACAGTTTAACTCTTTCTTTACAAATACCATACTTTCACTTACTAAGACCCACTGCAATACACCTGCAGCTATCCAAACTATACTCAAGGATGCCGGTTACTCCTTCTCTTTTAAACCTGTACAAACATATACCATAAAAAATTACTCTCTAAACTTAAACCCACAACCATTGCAGCTGATAACCTGCCCTCAGAATTCCTAAAACTAGCAGTAGAGGCCATCTCCTTTCCTGTCTCTATTCTAATTATCTACTCTATATCTGAACAATACATTCACGTAATGTGAAAAATATCTCACATAATCCCTCTGCCCAAAGGTGAGAACTTTTTTGAGTTGTCCAACTACAGACCCATAGCAATCTTATCTCCCCTAGCCAAAATCTTAAAAAAATACATCCATATGCAGCTCTTAAACTGCCTATTATCTAATAATCTCCTACGTAACACACAGCATGATTTCTGCCCATATCATTGTACCACAACTGCCTTTCTAATTTTTAACAATACTAGCAACCGACATAAAAATGATGGGCATCTTGCATCCCCCATCTTCTTGGACCTGTCTAAAACCTTTGATACTGTCTCTCATCAGAAACTCCTTAATGAACTCTCAGGTCTAAAACTCAGCCTCTCATCACTTGCATGGTTCCATAGTTACTTAACTAACTGATAACAAGCTGTCAAATGGCAACAGGATTTCTCATCTCTCTTACCTGTCACCTTGGGGCTACCCCAAGGGTCAGTTCTAGGTCCTCTACTTTTCAGTATCTTTACCAACAGACTCCATACTATAGCCTTTGTTGTTCAATATGCAGATGACTATACTACCATCTGCAATACACCTACCCTAAAACAACTTGACGCAATAACGCAACAGTCCTTCTTAGCTGTCAAAGTCTGGTTATCAGACTCACAACTGATTCTGAATCCACCCAAAACTGAACTCATACTCTTTCACCCCAGTAAATCACAAGACCCCCCCCACAACTCCATTCCATCTATATTTTTCCAGCAATACCATATCGACAGTAGCCCAAACAAAATTAATAGGTGTTCTAATACACAATAATATGAAATTTGATAAACACCTATCTCAGTCTATAAAAAGACACACATAAAATTACATGCTGTGTACAGAATCAAGCCTTTCCTCACTAACAACACAAGGCAGGCAATTGCCATAACTCACCTACTCTCTACCGTGCTATATTCCTCCCCTATCTTCACCAACCTAAAGAAAACTGATTTAGTCAAACTGGAAACCTGCTACAATATAACTGATAAATTCTATACTAACAGCCCACACAGATCTCACCACTGCTCTGCCTAACAACAACTTAATTGGCTAGAATTACCCTAATGCCTAACCTATACTCAACTCATTAGTACCCAAAGACTGGTACACCAGCCTGAAAAACTCCTGCTCTTCAACAATTGCTCCAACCCTACACCAACACTCAAGTCCTCTGATCCTTGAATCAATTTCTGCTGCAGGTATCCAAATCTAACAATACTGGCAAGGACTATCTCTACTCTGTGTCTCCAAAATTTGGAATAGTATTCCACAGCCTACCTAAACCCAACTCACTTTAAAAACCTGCTTAGGATATTCCTTAATAACAAATGGCTTTGCCCATGAACTAGTCCAGGCTAAATCTTATTCCCCATGACTAGTAGCTAACCATACTTCTTTTCTAACATTCTACATCCATCATATGTAATTAAACTTACTAACTTACTGATTTCCTCCTTTCCCATACCTCACCCCTTTTCCATACAATATAACCATTTAATTTCTCTTCCCTTACTGTCCTCCTACCTGTACACATTAACTTTGTCTTTGCCTGTCAACTATCACCATATCTTTACCTTAACTTCTCTACCTGTTCCCTATAATTCTTTCTCTTACTAGTACATGTTAAATCTATGTTTTCCTCTCACCAATTTCCATATATTTACCTTAACCTCTCTCACTCTATCTTATCTTTCTCTCTCATTGTTGTGTTCTCTCTTCTCACCTCTTATCCCTGTTCAGTTGATCTCATTAGTTATCTCTTGGCCTACTGGCTAAGTCCACCTGTCTTGTGGATCTCCTTGTCCTTCACTTACTTCCAATTTCTATCTGCAGTATTGCTTTATTAGGATTTGTTCAATGGTGAAAAAATGACTCACTAATCTGATGTCTATGTAATACTGCTGTACTGTTTAAACTATTGGTTGTTAATATATGTAATACCACAGCACTGTTTAAACTATTGGATGTCACATTTCTGTATCAAATACCACTATATATATATATATATATATATATATATATATATATAAATATATATATATTTATTTATGTCATATTCCAGCCAATGTACTTCAATGCAACTGTCCTCTTGTATGTATGTATGTAATTTTGTAGTTATTTATATAATTTGTTAATTGTCTATAGAGCTTTTCTCCCCTGGCCTTTGCTGAAAATGGGCTCTGTTCCAGTTGGACTTTCCAAATAAACAAATGTTAACTAAATAAATAAATAAATACATAAAACACAGTTCACAGACACACATATAACCCTGTTTCAAAGATTAGGTCATAACTGACAAAACTGGCATAGTACACTTATGTAAATGTATATTTTATATGTCCTGCAGTCCTGAGCTCAATTCATAATGTGCTACATGTTCAGATCAGTACATCCAAGAGTGCATTCCTAAATGTAAGACTATCTCATATCATATTGTGGACTATTGTTCCCACACCATATATAGGTTCATAGGTTTATAGGTGTGTACTAGGCTAATGGCCCTGGAGCCTATACAAACCTAGCCCATAGAAGTGCCCTGGCATCATACCACCCGACTAAGGTTCCCAGTGCTTCTATCAAGAAGAGCCACTGGAGTGATCCCGGGGTGAACTTTCTATTTCCCATCCACTCATCAAGAATTCTCTTGAAAGGGCAGAGCCTGATTGGCCAACTGACAGCAGCACTTTTTTGAGCTCCTTAAACTACACCAAATAACAGGAAATTAAATTATATAATTTCTTCAAAAAACTAGATAAAATAGTTATTAAACTACTAATCTAAAGATACACCAACTTTGGAGTTTTAATCTAAAACATTTCCTGTCAAAATATTCTGGAGCAAATATAGTACTGAGGAAATGAGCAATACAAAGAATTCTGACATTCTATTGAGGAAGGATATACAACAGATGTCTTCTACTCTTCAGGATCTCTTCTTAAAAATGGATAAATTTACTGACAAACTTGAAAGCCTCAAAGAGAACTGCCAAAATCAAACTGACATCCTAAAGGAAATTCTTTACCAGCAACTTAAATTAACAGACATTGAAAGATCACTTACTGATATTGATGGAAGACTCAGGGAAGAAGAGACTCAGGGTGAATTTCTTACTCAGCAGAACAACTGGCTAACCAACAAACTTGATGATCTGGAAAACAGAGAAAGAAGAACTAATATAAGAATTTTTGGTCTTCCTGAAAAGGTTGAAGGAGAAAACATCATTTTATTCTTAAACAACTGGCTCCCAGAAATTCTTTTTTTTTTAAAACAAGTTTATTATTTTTAACATACAAAATAAATATTATAACAATCTTATACAAGCAGTTAATATATAAACAGTTATAACATTTGATAAAACAACCAAAGTATTTACAAAGACATCCACTGCAAATCAAATCAATTAATTAAACTGTAACATCTTACTAATGAAACTAAGACTGTTTTAACAAATTTTGTAAAGTATCCCATATATTATAGTAAGATGTTTTCCTAATGGTTCTTGACTTTATTGTCATTAGTTCCATATGACATACTTCAATCATAACATTTTTAAATTCATTAAATGAAGGAGGAGTATCTGAAATCCAATTTCTGGTTATTATTTTTCTAGCCAATGCTAGAATAGACCATAATAAGGGAAGTTTAACTTTTTTTAACACATTTAGGAACAGGAGTGTTAAATAATATAAGTGATTTAGAGACTGTAAAATTATCTGTGAAAAGAGCCTGCAAAAAATCATTGATTAACATCCAATATTCCTTCAATTTTATACAGTCATAAAACATATGAGCCCAATCAGCATGTATTTCTACATTACATCTCTTACATATGTTGTCTTTATTGTTTATTTTATTCATCATTAAGGGTGTATAGAAAGATCTTTGTGAAAATTTCCAGGTAAAAAGTCTCCAATTAATAGAAGAAGTAGTTTTATAGGCAGATTCCAGTATATATTGTTTATCTTGTTTTGGTGATTCACTATTAATGGAAATGAAATAATTCCAGTAAGTATCTGAACTGTAATGTGTTTCATCTCTAATAATTTTATGTATGTGTGAGAGCTTACCTTTATCAGAAACCCTATGTTGTAAATTTAATATCAAGTAATCAATCAGAATTGGGACAGATTCTTTAACAGTTAAAGACATTAAATCAAGTTTATTAATAAGATGTTGTCTAAAAGTCTGAATCTCTAACCAACATGTTTCTCTCAAATCAAATTCTTGCTTTAAAAAGTCTAAATTTTTTGCTTTATTGTCAGACAGCAACTGATACCAATACTTTAAATCATTCTCTGTAACTAGAATAATTCTTTCAGGGGTGGATGATAAAAGAATACCTTGTGTATACATTATAGGAAATAAGATAAAATTCCATTCCTTATACTTAGGATGCATAAATATAAAATTACGATATCTAATAATAATATTTAATGGGTAACTAGCTATATATTTTGGTGTAATAGATGAGGTACAAAACTCTTTTAGTAACCATAACATGGGATTATTTACAATAGTATTTTTGTGTACTAATGATATTTTCGTGAAGTGCATGCTAATTAGTTCCCAATATTCCTTCCATTTTGCAACATATGACTGATCTATTAGCAATGTTATAACTTTTATAATAGAAGAGATAGCATATAAATTAAAGTCTGGAAATGATATGCCCCCTTGAGACCAACTATTAGTATGTTTTTTAATGCAATCCTAGGTCTATTAGGTGCCCATAAGAAATTTAACATTTGTGAATTCAATTTCTTAATAATTATTTTTGTAGGTGGGAGTATTATTGATTGTATTATGTATAATATCTTAGGGAATATTATCATTTTAATAATTGTGTCTTTCTTCCATGGTAAAAAACATATTGTTCCAGCTATTGAAAAGATTTTGTATATTAAGAAGACAATTACTATAATTATTATGTATAATGGATTTTATATCTTTAGTTAATATTATGCCTAAGTAAGTTATTTGACCTGAATTGGGTATATATTTGAGAAAATCATTATTGAGAACAGTATTCCGTGCATATATTGGTAATATTTTAGTTTTTTCTTCATTAAATACCAAACCAGAAATATTCTTGAAATCTGTCATCTTGTCAAATAATGAGCGCATAGAAGAATTTGTTCCTGCTGATGTAATTAGAACATCATCTGCCAGAAGTTGGATTTTAGATATTGTATTTTCATCTATATCAAATCCTTCTATATCATTGCTGTTTCTAATCAAATTAGCCCAAGGCTCCATTATTAAAGTAAATAATAATGGTGAAAGTGGACACCCTTGTTTTGTACCTTTTAATATGGGTATTATTTGTGAGACATATGTTCCTATTTTAATGTAAGCCAATGCTCCTTTATATAGATGTTCAATTAAATTCACAAATGCATCAGAGAAATTTGTACATTTCAACAAAATAAACAAATAGTCCCAACTTACTGAGTCAAATGCTGAACCTATATCAAGACTAATGAGTGTCAAGTCTTTCTTTTTTCTGTTTGCATAATCAATTAGCGTTAAGGTTCTCCTTATATTATCAAAAGTATTTCTATTTATAATAAAGCCTGTCTGATCTATATCTATTATACCTGGAATAATTGTCTTTAATCTGTCAGCAAATATATTCATGAACATTTTATAGTCAACATTAAGTAATGAAATAGGTCTATATGAAATGCATCTGGTTGGGTCTTTATTGGGTTTCAAAATTGGTGAAATAAATGTGTATTGCCAGGATGGGGGAGTTCTTAGGAAGAATTTTATAAATCTCTGGAATAATACCATCATTACCTGGTGCTTTGTTTGATTTAAGTTTATTTATTTGTGTGATAACCTCTGTATATGAAATATTTTTATCTATTAATTTAGTCTGTTGTTTATTAAGTTTTTTGTTCATGTTTGTAACTATAAAGTTCTTTATTTTGTCTTTAGAATCCATATTAATGTTATTATGGTTAATGTTATGAAAGTGATTTCTAAATTCATCTAATATTTCTGGTAAACTAGAGACGTTCTTCTTTTTCCTTGGAGAGAAAATTTCTTTGATGTGATTTTGTTTATTCAGCCTTTTTGTTTTATTTTTAAGTTTATGTAAATATTTGGGACTTATTGAGTAAGACAAAAATTTATATTTCTCTAATGTTATTTTGACTTTGTGACTTAAAATTTCTTTGTATTTCTCATTTAATTTATTTATTTCCTCAATTACTTTTTTGTCCATAATATTTTCTTTATTAATATGTTTATATGAGTCTAAATTGTTTTGAATGTCTATTAATTCTTTGTCCCAAGATTTCCTTTTATTATTATACCATCTGATACTTTGTCCATATAAATATGATTTTAGAGCATCCCAAATGTAAATAATGGAGACGTCAGGTGTAGTGTTTAAGTCTAAGAAATGTTGTACCTCTGTAAGTATATAATCTTTATAATCCTTTAGTTGAGTTAAGTATGCTGGTATTCTTTTGATCTGAACATTATAAGTACTATTTACCATAAATTCAAAGACAATTGAATTATGATCTGATATAGGACATGAAATGATCTTAGAATTAATTAAGTCTGTTACCAGTTGGTTAGAAATAAAGACTCTATCTATTCTTGAATAAGTTTTATGTCTATTAGAAAAAAAAAAGTGTATGGTAATGATTTAGAATCTGCCTGATTATTAATATCATTCAAATGATATAAGTTAATGAAATCCTTCAAATGCTTTGCATTAGATGTGATTTTCCTTTTTCCTATAGTAGTAGTATCTTTTTCATGCAGAATACAGTTAAAATCTCCTGCTAAAATAATATCTCCTATAGAGAATGATATAATCTTATCGAGATGGTGTTTCACTGTATTAGTGCCAATTCCTGGTATCCAGTATACATTAATTAATGTATATATTTTCCCATTAATCTGTATTGTGACCATACAGAACATTCCTTTATCATCTCTATAAGACTTAATAGTTTTAGGTATAGGCATATTTTTGTTTCATAAGATAGCCACTCCTCTTTTTTTCTGTGTGTGTTCTGAGCTAGCCAAGACTGTATATTTATTACTGGCTAATTTATCTATATCTTTTTTAGGAGATGTGTTTCTTGAAGGAATATTAAATTGGCTCTATGTAGATTAATATATCTCATTAAACTTGCCCTTTTACATGGGTTATTCAGTCCATTAATGTTTAAAGAAATTCCTTTTAAAGTTACCATTTAACTGTTATAAACATATAAAACTCACAATCAGAGTAACATTTACTAAAATAAGTAGTATTATGTCTCCTCCTTTAGGTATTCTATTAATTACAACTGTATTTAATGAAAATCTTATGAAATTTTGTGTAATTCTAACTTTTGTTTGTAGTGACAATGAGTTTATAAAATGTAATGTGGATGTCAAAACTATATACACATGATAATAATCAGGTGAAAATATTGTTTGGATAAAACAATGCATCCAGCCTGAAGTTAAAAACTCCAACTTTGAGTAGCAAATACCACTCAAGTTATCCCCCTATCCTAAGCAGCAGTACTCCAGCTGCCACCAAATTAATTCAATACTAACTATTATTAACTAAAGCTAACCTCATTTAATTTGATTATCTATTATAGCAAAGCTTAAACAATTTATATAACAGCTTTGTATAATCATATAAAACATTTATAATCAACTAATATTTCTATGTACATCTATTCTATATAATAAATTCATAATCATAATAGCATTCTAACAATCTTGAAGGTGGGAGCAGAGAAGAGAGAGAGAGAGAGAGAAAAAAAAAAAGGAGGAATACCCATATGGTAGTTTAATAAAAATTTGTAATAATAAGTTCATATTATATGTTTATGCTCAGTTGAATTCAATAACATTTGTTATCTCAAGCTATCATGACTCAGACATTACTTACATTAGGGTATACCCATTTTCTGTCATAGCAGTACTGTTAGTAGTTTTAAAACTTTAAATTACATGCACTAGAAGCTTCCTTCTTATACTCATTCTTATCATATAAATAAAATGATTATTCACAATATATAAGTTAAAAGAACATACTACACAGCAATATTGATCACTGGTTATACATAAATCATTGTGATGAAAGCTATCTGTATCCTATATATCTGCACTGCAGCTTTAAAATGTATCACATGACATTTTCTTCTGAAATATAATCATAATAGTGCACATACTTGTCTTTTAGTCAAGGCAGATGCATTATAACATTACATATCTTTAAATCATATGCATCTATATGTTTTAAGGTGCAGCAGTCATATAAGCTTTCAAAAACATATGTGCATGAGTTTTACCTTCTATGCCTTCTAAATTATCTCATTTGTTTACTATGGCATATTAAGTCATTTAAAATCATTATAACTTTTATATTTTATAAGTTACATCTTAAATAAGTAAATTATTATAAAGAAAAACTCACATTTTGTTGTCATAAAGTTCGTTTTTCATCACAATACCGCATTTACAGCAGTTCTACTTCCTGAAACAGTTTACTTCTTGAATTTGCGATGAGTCTGTGTGAAACCAGGGGTCAAAGTTCAAAATGGCTGCTTTCAGCTTCTCTGCATGTTTTCTTGATGTTGAAGCTTTAAAAACGACTCGAGGACACTATTCACGAGGATACCCACACCCAAATTGTCTCCCATAACATTCTGGTGGGAATTTTAATAAAAGTAAGTGACAGACATTCATTTTGTAGTACAAATGGATCTATGCAGTATAAAACCTTCTCAAAGCACTACACAAGTCATTGCAGTCTCTATGGCAGTGAAACCAAGCCTTCAATTGCTTAACATAAACATAACTTATTTTTATATGCCCCATTTCATTTTCTCATTCAGAGTTTGTTACATACACATATCATTATTATCAGAACCTTATTACCTTATAAGTAAGAGAGAGAGAGAAAAAAAAAGGTACCTACAAAGATATTTACTTGCTGTTTGTTTTAATAAAGTAAAACCTGAAACATATTACTTTCAGACACTTTTAGTTCTTGTCAACTGCAGTTATATCATGACATATTATTTGATATCATATATTTAAGCAATTTAGTCATGGTGTAATAAATAGCAGTAACATTTAAACAGCATAAATAATTTTAAAGAGATAATAGATTATTTTTCCCCTTATTTCCTTCTTTTCATCCTTCCCCTCTCCCTGCTCTCCCCCACCCTTCTCTAGATGTTTAGTTTAAAGAGAATGCCATTATTTAAAACAAGAAAAGAAAGGAAATGTATCAAATTACTAACCTTAGGTCTCTTTGTCACAAAAGAGAAACAAGTTGATTCATATCAGGTTATTTGTTCCACAGAAAGTTTGATTATTTATAAAACAAAATTCAGTTCTTGCATATTGAAATAACTTTGAACAAACCATTAAAATATTTGTGGTTTTCTTGTAAATGTAGTAACTGTAATTAAAGAGTTCAAAGAAATATAACACATGTCATTTGTTTTTTAGTCTTTTTTGTTTCTCTGATGTCTTCCAAGAAGTTCCTGTTGCCATTCTCTTTAACGAAGGACTTGCCCATTCCATATCCTCTATTTTATCTAGTATTTTATTTTTTTTAATGTGCAGCAAAGCAGAGTCCAAGTCTTCAAAAATTCTAGGGCCATCAGGTAAAAAGATTTTTAGCTTGGAAGGAAATAAAAGATGAGTTTTGAACTGTGCTTTCTTAAGCTCTCTTATTAATGGTAAAAAGACCTTTCTTTTTGATATTACCAAAGAAGATTAGTCATTGTCAAAGCGCACTGTTGCTTCATTAATTTTTATAGGTGTTTTAGCCCATGCAGATTTGAATACCATCTCCTTGTCATAAGATGATAAAAATCTTACAATAACTGATCTAGGATACTTTTTATTTGTATTAGCATTAGATAAAGACCTATGGGCCCTTTCAATACCAAAAGAAAATGCCTCTGACAGATCTAAAGTTTTGGGAAGCCAAGTACTTAAAAAAGAAGTAATGTTATTACCTTCTATATTTTCTGGCAGTCCAAAAATCCTTATATTATTGCGTCTGGATCTGTTTTCCAAGTCATCTAGTTTGGATTGAAGGTGTGTGTTTTGTTTTAATAAGAATTCAATGTTTATTTCTTCTTCCTTAATTCTGTTGTCCATATCATTAAGTGTCTCTTCTATACCTGTAATCTGAGCTTTCTGATGTTGTAGATCTTGGTGTAGCACATCCATTTGTTTTGTGGTTTTCTCTATAAAGTTATCAATTTTAACATCCAGTCTGTCCATTTTAGTTGTTAGTTGCTGAATAGTTGATAGTAAAGTCTGAAGCTCTTTCTTAATGCTGGAATCCTGGCTGTTAGCCTTGCTGGAACTCATTCTGAACAGAAGTGATGAGAGAGAAATTTCCAAAAAGATTTCTGACAGGAAAAATAGTTAAATTTTCTTTCTTTTTTAGATATTATTCAAGATATTGATATTCCAAACGTTATTAGAAAGAAAATTATTCCATTAGTTGAATTTTGAAGTAATAATTTCCTGTTAATGTAGTTATGTTGGTGGAGCTGAAGAAATCTGCTGCTATCCTGTGTTCATCCTTGGCCATGCCTTGCTCCCAGAAATTCTTGACTTAAAGGAAGGCTTATCCAATGGTATTAAGAGAGCCCAGAGAGCAATAGGGAAACCTATATCTTCTTCAGCTTCTGCATCTCCCAGGTCCATAGTTGTTAAATTTTTATCGTATCTGGATAAAGACCTTATTCTCAAATCAGCTTGGAAGAAAAACCCAATAATCTCTAAGAAACAACAGATATGATTAGACAATGACTACTCCTCAAGAGTACTGGAGGAGAGTAAGAAAACCTGGCCATTAGTAAGATTACTAAAGCAAAATAAAATTAAAACTCATCTCCTATATCCAGCAAAAATCAGAATTTTTCACTCAAATGATATAAAAATGTTCAATACCATTGAATAAACTATCTCCTTCATTAAAAACAACAATATAATTCCCATTCCTAAATGGACTGAGAAAGTTCTTCCACATTAAAAAGATCTCCTGAGAAAAACAGCTGGCTGGAAGCAGGGAAAAAGAAACAGAAAACTGAGATTAAAAGTCACATTACTTCTAAATCTCTTAAAGCATCTACTAAACTTTGAGTTTTAATCACCTGAGCAAAAGGACAAAAAACCCCATAAATAAATAAAAGGCAAGTAGGTACTTCATATGATTTTCTTTTGTCACATAACATAACATATGATTTACTGATATCTTATCTGCATTTAGTTATTTATTGCATCTAGTTGACTAAATCACTAATAGGAATTGAAGGCTATGTTTACTCCAGTTACGTTTTACCTCATATGTAGTTTTCTATTCACCCCTTCAATCCGAAACTGATATATCTAATGTATATATTATTCAAATTACATGAATTTAAAAGTATGTCTGAAGTGCTGTTTTAAATTGGTTGTGTTTACTTCTTACTTAGGTGTTTTCTTTAGCGTTTCTTTTGAGGCTCATAACCTTCGTTGTAATGAGTATTGAATTTCTAACTAAAAAATGGCTATTTTTTGTTTTTTAATGGTTCTTCAGTTGAATATCTCACACAAACTGTTTTCTCGCTTCTCGAGCGCATACACACACTCGAGCTTCACAAACTCATCATTTAGTTAACAACGATCCCTCCATTAGCCCCCTCATTATAAACATTGTTATCACGCTCATATAGTAAGTTAAAAAAGTACAGTTCCACTTCCTTTATTATTTTATAGCTGATCATTCTTTGTAATTAAATTCTTAGCAACTCCAACAAATTGAAAGTCCATCAGTTACTAATCCTTTTTCACTCTAAAATTCTTTATATTTCACTATTTTCTTGTTTCTTTTATATTTCCTGGTTCAGAAAACTAGACCAAACAGTGCGAAGCTGCCTTGCATCATGCAGCTACGCGCTATGCAATCTGCATTACTGATCTTTTAAAGGGGAAGTATATGTTTTTATGAATGAATGCACTCTTTGCATTTTAACAGGATTTAGATTTAATGGTTATTTGCGCATCAACAGTTTTTTCCAATCTACATTATATGTTTTTTTAATTTTAATGTACCTTTCATATATTTGGCAACTCTTATCTTTTCACCTGCTTTGAAAACAGCAGCATATCCATTAGTCAACGCAGCTTGGACGCTTTTATAAGAGCTACAGTTCCATGTTGGTAGTTCCTACTTTAATTCTCATCTATCTGGCACTTCTGAGACTGTAATATATTTTATGATAGCAGGACAGTATGGCCAAAAAATTAAGAGTTTAAAATATCAAACCATTTACTGCATTCTTTTAACTAACACATTGCATGGACATCACTTGTTTGCTTCCTGCAATGAGCCTGTGAGTGAAGAACAGTTCAGTCTGAGAAGCTAATACAATCAGCATATTATAACCTACTGTTGTATAAGAAAAAAGCATATTAATATGTATTTGCACATAATATGCAATTAGAATTAGCCTTGCAATTTCATCTTAGCACTTCAAATGCTGATGTTCTCTTCACCTTATAATAACTAATCTGTCACATTTCTACTTATGTACTTTGCTATTTACCTTGAGGTCAGCTTCCAGTCTCTCCTTCACTGCATGTTACACACCCAACTTTCCTTTCTTAATTACTGTAAATGTTAATATATGTCTGTACTGAAATGCACCTAGAGAAACTATGCTATGTGAACTCTGACCGATAAACAATGATGTTAAAATATTCAAAACAGCTGAATTTAGATTTGTGAGTATTACACAATATTAAGGTTTTTTATTGTTTTTGATGTGTCCTGCCTTTTGTTTAGGTCATGACTGAAAAAGAATATCCAGATTACTCTACCTATCTAGATAAGAATATTTTTATAAGTATAACTTTTATGTTTCTTCTCAAAAAGGTTATAACTGGAAATACGAAACAGCTTTTTCTCATGCCCATGTTTTAAAATCATTGAGGGATTCTGAGAATTCTGTGTGCATCTAAATTGTCATGCACTGTTTATATATGTGATATAAACACATGCATTTATTATAGTGTTCATTAGATTCTCAGCTACATAGCAACTGTGAATTTTGTATTTACATGTATACTATCTCTATTCTTTTTGCATATCTATATTGTAAGCCCTTTTAATATTTTCTTTCTTTTTTCTTCTGTTCTTATAATATGGGGCACAGTGCACACACTTTTGAACATTGTTTTAGAACTATAGACTCTAGTTATTGCAATAGGAAGTGAATGTGCCAGTCATTAGATTATAAAAAAAAAAATAGCACACAAAACAGGCTATATATACTGGAAATTAAATAACACTCTTACTACATATTATGTATGATATGGCTATCGTTCAGTCTTTTCTTCTGATTATAGATACATAGGAGGTTTCTAGGTAAATGACCCTGAAGTTCTTATAAGCCTAGTCATGCAAATATATCATTACAGTTTTAACCATATTACCTCTGAGTTATTTCAATTGACCAGTGATAAATGGGTGTTATTTGCATAATGAGTCTAAGGTCAGCACTGACTATTTCTCTCCATAAGGGACTTGGGTACCACCCTGGGGCGAATTTAAGGTCTTTCATTCAGTTGTCTAGGTGCTGCTTAGATGTGGATGGAGGGGAGTTTTGCTTGATGTGAATTGGGAATTAACTCTAAAGAGTTCTACAGGAGACATATCGGTCTCTGCAGCATATTCTATTTTTGTCACAGGCGGGTTTGGTATTCTTGGAGTGAATGACTCTTGCGTCATTTGATTAGTGGATATGCGGCATTTCTTTTGGGGCATGGTTGGAGTCTGCTCTATAGCAGTATTGCAGGCATTGATTTGTACATTACTTTATTTCTTACATTATATTTCTATGAAGTAGTTTAGTTTGGTTGTTAATAATAACACAGTTTTTATTGATATTATACTGTCACTAAGCATTTTTCCTATAAACTTTCTTCCCAGTTATCACATATGACTTTTTGATGTGCTAAACAAATGAAAGTAATTTAATTTGGAAGTTTTACAATTGATTTTGCCTGACACTTGTTTTTATTTTTTACTTGCTTGCCATAGTTCAAATAAGGCTTAATATGGGTATAAAGCTAACGTGGCACTACTAATATAACACAATACGAGTATCGTTTATTGCAACAGAAATATATATTACAGATAACCCCTTTGAGGTTAAAAAAATTAGACAAAACCATGATGTATTTCTTCTACAGAAAAGTTATTATGTTACTTTTTCACACGCTGTGTATTAGGACTTTCCCGATGAATATAAATTTAAAATTGAACAATAAGAGGAAGCTTGGTGAAACAAAGTTACTAAGTTAAGTATTAAAGTTATTTTACTAGTATTTATATATACACGTGTAAAGATAATTATTGTAATTTACTTTCTCTAAATGTTAATGGATTAAAAAATCCAAGGAAAAGAGTTAATCTTTTAAAATATTTTAAAATGAATATGGTCCAAGCAATATTTTTACAAGAGTCCTATTTTAAGATTTATGATACATTCATTTGGAATCCCACAGATTATACAATATTGTCTCACTCATTATACAAAAAAAAAACTAGAGGATCTATGATATTATGGAAAAAAGTATTCCCATGCCTCAAATCATATTTAATCATAAAGATAAGGAAGGTCTGCTTTCTATCGTAATAATAAACTACAAAAATAGAATTTGGACTCTAGCGAGTATCTACTGGTTTCCAGGTATAGGGATGGCAACAGTGAAGAAACATATAGAACTAATCAATAGAGTTCAAAAAGGGATTCTGATGTTAGGTGGTGACTTTAATTGTATTGTAGATACTTCTGAGACCACAAGCAGTGGACCCTTTCATCTTTCCTCAATAGGAAAAGCTCTTAAAAATTGGACGGGTAACTTAAATCTATTTGATACCTTTACTTTTAAGGATAATCTCTCTCTTTCATACTATCATAGAGACTTCAGATTCAATACTCAAACTAGAATTGACAAAATATAAATATCCCAAGACTTAAACTTAAGCCTTCTAGCTTAAATTTGTTTCTTAGAACTAGCCAGTTTTTTGTTTCAGCACTTGTTCAGAACTTATTGTAAGCACTAAATAAGCTACAAATTACTACAGCACTCAACTTTCCTCACTGTCTAGAGGAAAACAGTTTCTAGTACTTAACAAATAAGCACCTATTCAGGCATGTCTAAGGGTCAGCTCCTGGTGTTTTCTCCTGTCTACCTGATGAATCTGGGCATCTTGGGGCAATGCAGTAATTACCTCATGTACACAGACAACCCTCTCCTCCTACCACCCAACACTACAACCTGTGAGAGATGCACTTATATAGCCAAACTGGAAGCAAAGTTCTCTTCACCCAAGACTGGACTAGACAGTCAAGAGGAGAAGGTAAACACTTGCACCACACCACACTCAGCACATAGTCCCTCAAAACCTACACCACCAAAACACATACATAGAAACACAAAACACACACCTAAATTTGCGGAGGCTCTCAGTAAAAACCTGCCCAAGCAACAGGGACCTCCAAAGCAGAAACACAAGCAACCTCCACCCCCCAACACAACCCAAATGACACATAGCCCACAAACTCAGTGTGCCACTCAACCACAACGTACCCAACACATTAGTCATAGGTGACTCTATAGTCAGTCACACTGATGTTCCACTCACCAGGCTAAACAAGGAGAAAGTTACTGTCAGCTGCCTGTCAGGTGCCAGGATCCGCCACATAATGCATGCACTCAGGTCACTCCACAACAAGTACAAATATGACTCTGTCATTGTCCATATTGGTGTGAATGACCTGAGACATACCTCCTTGGACTACATGAAAAGGGACATGGAGGAGCTGTCCGATCTTGTAGCCCAGGCAGGTATGACCCTAGCCCTGAGTAGCATCCTGCCATCACCCAGAATGATACCACAGTACAAGGATAAAATGATTGACTTCAACAATTGTCTAAGCTTCTGGTGTCATTCTAAGGGGATCCGGTATCTGTCTACCTGGGATGACATGATCGACAAGCCACGATGCTTTGCCAGAGATGGCCTGCACCTGTCGTCCCTCGGATTCCGGATACTGGCTAAGGCCCTAGCCACTCCTATAGTGCCTTTTTTAGGCAAGGTTCAAATGACAAATTCACCACCCTAACAGGTACAGGCAAGAAGAATCTGAGGGTATTGCTACTCATTGCTAGAAGTCTAAACCTCAAAGTGCACTCTCTCAAGGCACTCCTTAAAATGGAGAACAACAACATCTGTACAGTGACAGAGACCTAGTTCAAGGCTCCAGAGAGTACCCCTGCATTACCAGGCTGTAATTCATACAACACCTTTCGGCCACCTAACCGGGACCAAAACACTAAAGGCGGCGGCGTGTCCATATTCATTAAGGATATCCACACCTCCAGGCTAGTTGCTCAGCATAATGCATCCTAAATTATCCAAGTGCAACTAACTCTGGGCAAGACTGCAATCAAAATTGTAGCTTGCTACACATCCCCCATCATGCCCGAGGATTCCCACTCCTCATTTCTTAATACAATGGAAAATATTAGAGTACAACCTAACACCCTAATAATGGGCGATTTCAACTACCCTACCATTAACTGGGAAAACTACTCATGTACCAACTCTTGTGCTCAATGTTTTCTGGAATTCATAAATTCCAATGCCATGGAACTTATCCACACCCCCACCAGGGGCAGCAATATCCTAGACCAGGTTATTACCAACATGGGCAACTGGTGCTCCACACCAGAGGTCAATTCCTCGTTGGTCAGATCCGACCACAAGCTAATCACCCTAGACATCCACATCCCTCCCCCACCCCCCATTAGGGAAACCACAGTAAAAAATTTCTCCAAAGCCAACTTCATGCTTCTTAAGACAGAAGTGGCAAACTTCATGACACCCATGCTGACGGACAATAGAGGTATGACAGCTGAATCCTACACAAATGCACTTTATAAGCACTTACACAAGTGCATGGATCGTGCAATCCCTAACAGAACCAAGATGTTATCCTCCAAAAAAAGAAAGCTAATCTGGTGGTCCCCTGCCATAAACAAACTCTACAACAGAAGAAAGAAACTGTTGCAAAAAAGAGTAAAATCCCATGATTGGAGAAACTCCCTGGTCAGCCTCAGTAAGAAGCTGAGATCCCTCATAAAATCCTCCAAAGCTAGTTATGAAAACAAAATCACCACTGACTCTAAAGACAACCACAAAGCATTCTATAGCTATGTCAAGAATCTCAATGGCAACACTCAGATCGGCTCTGAGTTACAGCACAATGGCACTAAATATAACAGAACCAACTGATATTGCCAACATCCTGGCAGATGGGTTCAGTGCTAAATTTACCCCTCTGTCATCCCCTAAAGGACCCATCTCTATACCAGAAGAATGCAAAGTTCCTGTAATCATGGCTGCACAGGTAAAAAACACACTATCCAAAGCCAAGTACACAGCTTCCATGGGACCTGACAACATCCCAGGCTGTGTTCTACATGAACTACAGAATGAACTGGCACCCCACCTAAGTATATGTTCAATCATAGCCTCACCTCAGGCTATGTGCCCACTGAATGATGCACAGCAACAGTTATCCCACTCCACAAAGGGGGAGCCACCACAGACCCCGGAAACTACCACCCTATTAGCCTAACGAGTCTGGTCTGCAAGGCTATGGAGTGTATCATCATGGAACTTATAAACAATGACATTGGTAATCTCCAAACTCAGGACCCCACCCAGTTCGGGTTTGTAAAAGGCAGATCATGTCTCCTAAACCTGATAGACTTCTTTGAAGCAGTCACCAAAGCCATAGATGAAGGTAAGGTGGTTCACACAGCCTATCTAGATCTCGCCAAGGCTTTCACCACCATCCCCCACTCTGGAATTATAGATAAACTCACTAAACTAGGTATAAATCCCTATGTCACAAGATGGGTTGCCAACTGGCTCACTGACAGAACCCACACTGTGAAAGTAGCAGACTCCAAATCCAACTTCAGACCAGTGACAAGTGGAGTACCACAGTGTTCATTCCTGGGTCCTCTCCTGTTTGGTATCTACTTCTCTGAAGTATAGGCCAACACAGAAGGTCTTTGGCTAACAAAGTTCACAGATGACTGCAAACTAGGAGCCATAATCAAAACTCCAAAAGATGTGGACATCCTACAAAAAGGCCTCGCTGAGACAGATGCCTGGTGTCAAAGCCATGGCCTCAAGCTCAATGTCAAAAAGTGCATTGTCATCCCTTTTGGTAAAAACTCAATACCCATGAACTACCACATAGGTGGTAGGCTACTTAACACCGAAAGTGTGATAAGAGACCTTGGGACACAGGTAGACAGTAGTCTCTCCTTTGATAATCACATCGCCACAGTAGTCAGGAAATCCTTCTATGTGACACACCTCATCACAAAAGGTTTCTCATCCAGGAAAAAAGAGGTCATTGTTCCTCTCTACTCGTCACTCATTAGACCCATTATAGAGTACAATACCCCTTTTGGTATGTACCTCACAAGACATCTACAACAACTGGAAAGGCCACAGAAATACCTCACAAAGAGGATTACCAGCCTCAAAGAGATGCCCTATGCAGACCGTCTCAAAAAACTGCAGCTTTACTCCATTGCATATCGCCTACTCAGAGGCGATCTCTGCCTAACACACAAAGCTATGTCAAACCCAGAGCTTTTAGACATGCTCCACTTAAAGAAATCCCAATCCCTACGAGCTACATGCTCTAGGGACCTAAACCTCGTCACTACAATAAACAGAACATGCTGGAGGGATAGATTCCTGTCCCAGAGACTTCCCATACTCTGGAACAAACTATCTATCTATATCAAGCAAAGCTCCTCATTAGCACTCTTCAAGCAAAATCTTGATGACTGGATGGGAGTTAGGAAATTCACCCCGGGGATCACTTCTGTGGCTCTGCTCGACAGTGGCACAGGAAAATAATTTTCTTGGGTGGCGAAAGCCGGGGTACATTTGGCTAGGCTTATATAGGCCCTAGGGCCAATAGCCTAGTACCTACCTATGAACCTATAAGTAATTTTATCATTTGCCCATGTCCTCTTTCTGATCATAATTATCTTATCCTAAAGTTAGATTCTGTTTTCAAAAGACTTGATATAACAACTAGAATGCCTGCCTACATTACCAATTTAAAGCAATTTAAACCTTGGTTACATTCGGAAATAAACTATTTCCTAGAAACCCATCATTCAGTGGACACAAATTCAGTAATATTATGGGACACACTAAAGGCCTTTTTATTTGGCAAAATTCTTTCATGGTATAAAAATAAAAGAATTGGGAATCAGAATTACAAAATATACAAAAACAATTAATTGATATAAATATAGATGATTCCATTGATACACTCGCTAAGAAAACAAGAATAGATCAATTAAACAAAACATATAATGAAATTTTAACAAACAAGACTAATCTAGCTTTAGAAAATCTGAAAATTAACTCATATTCAGTGTAAAAAAAAACACATGCATAACTTATCGATGAGGATTAAAAAACAATCAGCTGGTAACAGTATTACAAAAATGTTACATGAAGTTAAAAACAATAAAGCAGTGTCTGATATTAATGACATTCTCAATGCCTTTAACCATCATTATTCTGATCTTCAAACTTGTGATCATCCAAACACAAATATAATAGATATAGATATAAACTTATCCAACATAAATAAATTACCTGAAAATATAACATTTGATTTACAATAACAAATTTAATTTAAAGAAATAGTAGATAAAATCAAACAAATCAAAAATAATAAAACTCCCAGAATAGATGGAATCATAAATGAAATTTATAAATTGCTTCCATCTCCAGCTCTAACTTTATTTCATAATTCTCTGAAAGTAGCTCATTCCCAGTATTTAATTCTCCCTCATGAAGATAATCTTTAATTATTCCTATTCTAAAGGAAAATAATAATTCCACATTATGCAGTTCATATAGACCTCTCTCTCTTCTCAACAACGATTATAAAATCTTTACTTCCATTTTAGTAAATAGGATTAAGAAATCCTTAACAAATATAATTCATGAAGATAAAACAGGCTTCATTTACAATAGACAAACACATGACATTATTCAAAGAATTCTTACTCTAATAGATATTATTAATAGGGATAAACAAGAAGCTTTTTTAATTGCTCTCGACATTGAGAAAGTGTTTGACACATTACAATGGGACTTTCTTTTCAAATCACTGGAAATCTTTAACTTTCCCTCTCAATTTATACACTTGATAAAAAGTCCATATAGTAACAACCTTTCTTATGTAAAACTTGGTCCATTCACTTCGGAGGCTATAAAAATCACTAAAGGAACTAAACAAGGTCGCCCTTTGTCTTTTTTATTATTTGCTTTAGCGATTGAAATATTTGCAATTACTATCCATCATTCATCAAAAATAATTGGTATTGAGATACATAGTCATTTTAATTCCAAAATTATGCTTTTTGCTGATGACATGCTTTTAACTTTAAGACTCTCAGAAGAATCTCTTCAAGAATTAGATTTATTAGCTACAAAATTATTTCTTAGTTCAGGTCTAAAAATAAGTAATAAAAAATCCAGATATATGATACTAAATAAAAATCATAAGATGCTTTTTAATACAAATCACATAATTGGCACATTAGCGCCAACCATAAATTATCTAGGAATAACCTTATGTGATAACATAGATATGACCCTAACTACAAACTATACAAATATATTATCTTCTATAAAATTACAAATAGAAAAATTGAACAAATTATTTTTAAAATTTGAGGACAGACTACAACTAATAAAGATGATTCTACTTCCAAAGATCAATTATATTGCTCAAGCCATTCCCATGCTTCCAAGCAAAATTATATTAAATGACTTTAATAGAATCTTATTAAAATGTTTGTGGTTTCCAAAAAAAATAGAGTAGCTCTTTATCATCATATTAAACCTTGGGAACTGGGAGGAATACATTTCCCAGATATTGAATCATATATTAAAGCCTCCATTCTCAAAACAGTCATTAACTGGATAGAACCCAATTTCTCTTCTGCCTGGAAATGTCCTCATGCAGTCATATTCCTAAATGAAAATAAATTAGCTAGTAACCTCTTAGCAGATAATCCAAATGTCAGTCTATGGTATATTCTAGGCATCAATTTACAATATAATATCACAAAGCCTACTAAAGTAAACTTAATAAATCATATTTATAAAATTTTTCAGAATATTTATTAATTCAAACATATGTAAAACTTTGGTGGGAACTATTAATTCCTTTCAGAATCTCTAAAAAATATACCAATAGATTACACAAAAGAATATTTCAAGATTGGGAATCAAAACATTTCATTTGCTGGCTTCAATGCATAACAAATTTAACAGTATTACAGACTCATAAAATAAGAAATATTTATAACATCTCAGACACTGATTGGATTATCTTACATAGCATTCTTTCCCATGCTCAAAATTTATGTAGAATAATAAATAATTCTTCATTTAAAACTATTCTTAAGCTGATATGTCATTTACAGGATTTGATTTATAACAATCAGAATTGGCCTAACTTAATTACTAATCTTTATAAAAATCCTAATAAACTACAAAACTATACCTAAACAAAAATTTTGGAAATTTATTGATAAAGGTCAAATATTAAATTTATCTTCAGAAGTCTATTCTGATCTTTTATATTCTGTGAAACTAATTTCTAATCTTCAAATGTGGAAAATATTCACATGCAAATTTTTGCACAGAGCTTTCTGTACTCCCAACAAAGTTGCTAAAATACAATCAACCAGTACTATTTTTTGTTGGAGATGTTCTTTGATATGCTCAGCTGATTGGGAACATTTTATTTATGATTGTATAAAAATTAAGTACTGGACAGATATGGGTAAATTTTTTCAAGCTTTATTGTCAGACTCATTCATTTTATCTAAAACTCTAATTCTCTTGAATGAAAATGTTATGAATAACACAAAGAATTCCAATCTCTACCTACGTTTGACAATTTTAGCAGTAGCAAGAAAATGCCTAACCAGAAAATGGAAATCAGTTGTTCATCCACCTACCACTGAAGACTTTCTATTATTATTGGAGGAATCAGCATCTACAGAAATAAAAATTCAAGAATCAAGAATCTTCCCCAGGAAATGGTCTAATAATCATTGAATCAAAGTTTTTGGTTTAATTGAAACTCAAATTATCGTATTCTCTATAATTCTGACTGAATGTTTTTCTTAAGTGTTTTAAATTATTGTTTTGGTAAATGGAAGTTTCATTATTTCCTTTCTGATGGAAAATTTTCATTTTAGGCCAAATGTAAATAATGTATATAGTTATTTAACAAAAAATTATATTAGAATGATTGTATTATCTACGTGTTTAAATTCAATTGAAATTTTGAGAAAAAAAAAGATTTCTCTTGAAGAGGGCCAATGAAGTGCTCTGCTTGACATGTATGGGAAGTCTATTCCTGAGCATGAGCAGTCTTTGGGTTATAAACCTGTCCATCCAGAATGTTCTGTTGATTGTGGTAATGAGGTTGAGGTTTCTGGAGTGTGTGGTGTGGAGAGATTGGGATGTCTTTAGATGTAGCATTTCTAACAGAGCTGGGTCAGGCATGGCTTTGTAAGTCAAGCAGAGATCGTATCTTAGTAGACGATATGAGACAGAGAATAGCTGGAGTTTTTTGAGTCTGTCCATGTAGGACATGTGTTTAAGGCCTAAGATCCCCTTTGTGAGGTACTTTTGTGGCCTTTCCAGCTGCTGCATGTATCTAGTGAGGTCCATGCCAAATAGGGTATTATACTTGATGACTGGCCTAATGAGGGAAGAGTAGAGAGAGATGATGACCTCTTTCTTCCTGGATGCAAAACCCTTGGTAATGAGATGTGCCACATAGAAGGACTTTCTGACCACAGTGGCAATGTGGTGGTCGAAGGACAGGTTGCGATCAACCTGTGTCCCCGATCTCTTATAATGCCTTCAGTGTTCAGTGGGCTCCCATCAATGTGGTAATTAGTGGGAACTGAGTTTTTCCCAAAGGGGATGACGATGCATTTTTTAGCATTAAGCTTAAGGCTATGGTTTCGACACCAGTCATTGGTCTCAATGAGGCCTTTATGTAGGATGTCTACATAATAATATTACATATGATTGTAGCAAGCATAGCAGTGACTGCCACTGGCCAGGTCTTTTGGTTGTCACCTCATTTCAATGAAGCATCTGTCCCAGAATGTTGTATGCATTTTTCTATCTTAGAATTACCAGTAAGACAGTTTCCCAATGGATGTGAAAACACTGGTTCATAGGTGTATAATAGGCTAATGACCACAAGGGCCATTATAAGCATAGCTGTGTAGCCAAAATGCGATTTTTAATGGGGTGATTTATTGACTGCCTCTGTCCATCAGCAACATAGCAGCCTGACCAGTGGTGAATTTCTAATTACCCATCCATTGGTTCAAGTTGTGCTTAAATAGGGATAGGGATGAACTCTGCTTCACTTGGATGGGGAGCCTGTTCCAGAGAATGGGAATTCTCTGAGAAACATATCTGTCTCTCCAACATGTCCTATTTATGTCACAAGCAAAATTTAGGTCTTATAATTTAGTAGTTCTGATGCTGTTTGTTTTGCAGATGTGCAAAAGGTTCATCAAAACATGGTCCAGGGATACCTTATATGACAGACAAAGATTATGTCTAAGAATTTGGCATGATACAGAGTAAAGAGATAGGGCTTTGAGGTTATCAGCACAGGACATTGTTTTACTCCCTGTATTCTTTTTTAAGGAACCTTTTTGGATGTTCCAGTTGCTGCATGTGTCTGGTCAGGTACATACCGAATGGGGCATTATACTCTATAACAAGTCTGATGAGGGCTGGGTAGTGGTATGATGACTTTTCTGGACCTAGATGTCATGCCCTTGCTTATAAGTTGAGCAACATAGATGAGTTTTCGTACTGCCTTGGACTCATTGGTCGTAGGTTAGGCTACTACCTACATGAGTTCTCAGATCTCTGACTGGTGAATCAACTTTTAAAGGTGTTTTATTGCTGTTGTAGTTACTTGGGGTGACAGACTTCCCAAAAGGTACTATAATGTAATTCTTAGTATTGAGTTTTAAGCCATGGTTTTGGAACCAAGTGGTCATCTGTATTAGACCTTCCTGAAGGGTATTTTCATCATGCGGGATTCAGTGAATGCTCCCAGTTTGCAAGCATCTGTGAACTTGGTTTGCCAGAGGCCTTTGTCATTGGCTTTGATATCCAGGAAGTAGATATCAAAGAGAAATGGGCCCAGCATACAGACCAGGAGGACTGGTTGGTGATTGGCCTCTTTGTAGAGGTGGCCTCACTGATTCTAAACTGGTCCTATCAGTGAGCCAGCTAGCTATTCATTGTGTTATAAAGGGGTTTATACCTAGTTAAGTAAGTTTATTGACAATCCCCAAGAGAGGTATTGTATCAAATGCTTTAACCAGATCTAGGTAGACAGTATGCACCAATTTCTCCTCATCTATAACCTTAGTGACCTTTTCAAGAAAGTCCATCAGATTTAGTAAGCAAGACCTTCCATTGTCAAACAGGGATGGGATCTAGTGTCTGAAGGTCTGCTCTGTCCTTGTTGATAATTTCCATGATAATTCTTTCCATGGTTTTCCAAATAAGACTAGTCAGACTAATGGGTCTGTAGTTTCCATGATCTGTCGAAGGTCCTCCCTTATAAAGGGAGATGACTGTCACCATCCTCCATTAACATGGCACAAATCATGTTCTAAGACTATAGCTAAGTAATGACTCCAGGGGTCCTGATAACTCTTATTTTAGACTATTCAAGAGGCATCCTGGAATGCTACTCGGGGCCCACTGAGGCCATGCTCTTGGCTTTAATGAGTGCAGCCATTACATGCTCCATTATTATAGTTGAAGGGGTTATGTTTAAGGCTATTTTTGTGAAATGGTTGGAGGTGAGAGAAGGATAAAGTTGGAACTGAATTTGTCCTTTAACAGATTCATTATATTGCCAGGCTGAGTGAATGTGGCAACATTAACCACCAGTTCAGCACATTGCTGTGTGCTGCCCTTGAGGTTTCTGACATAGATATAGAAGACCTTATGGTTATCTTTCACATGGGAGGCTACCTTACCCTCAAAATTGTTTTTCTTTGACATAATTAGCCCTCTTAGTTGCCCATTCACTTTGATGAGAAAGTTTTTATCTTTGTGGGAATGACCCTTCCTGATTTTTGCCATATTTGTTTTCCTTTTGTTGTATATCCTGCTTAATTTGGGATGCCACTAGTGTGGTTTGTTTCTGGGGTTAGTCTTGGGCTTACTCCTGGTAGATACAGTAACCTCTATGTAGCTATTGGCATAGTTTTGCAGAGTTTCTGATAACAATTCCCCATAGGCTGCTGTGTTCTCGGGGTTGGGAGGGGCACTACATTTTGAAAAAAAAAAACATCTGCTAATAACAGATCATTTGCCTTGGAATAGCTACTAAGTGTGACTGGTTTTAATGGGATTATGGCATTTATTTTGATTTCAAAGGAGCTAGCTTTATGATTGGATCTTACATAGAGGACAATACATTGGAGGGTATAGCATTCTCCCATATTTGTAAGCACAAAGTCCAGTATGTTGGAGCCTATAGTGGGTGTATTCCCTATTTGGTCAGGGGTAAAGTCCAGGAATCTCTATGCCTGTAGATTTAAGGCCATTTAGGATTCCCAGTGTATAGAGGAGTAATTAAAGCCTCCCATGTGTAGGGTGCTAAGTTGGATGGTAAGTGTCTGCGGTAGGTCCAAGTATAGATTGTGAGTTTCTTGGGACATGGAGGGTGACCTATAGCTGGCTGGGATATGGTATGGGATTTTGTCTATGGTTGTCTGCATGTGAAGGAAATCCAGCATGTCATCCTGTTTGACCACCCTAGAGGTATGCTTGCTACTGATGTATGTTGTGGCCCCTCCACCTTTAGCCCTTGTTTGTGCACCTACTGGTTTAAAAGTGTAAAAGGCACTGAAAACTTGCACTGTCAGGATACTCTCTGCTGCTTTAAACCAGGTTTTGGTAACTGCACATATATCTATATTCTCAATTGTGAGGAGAGCTTGGAGGGAGTGTAGTTTTTATTTAGGCACCTGGCATTCAGCAGTATCACCTTGAAGTTCAACTGTTTGATTTTGAGTTGATTTCAGGTAGGTTTGTCAATTTTTAAACACAAAATTTGGAAACATGACTCTAAAACACAAAAACCACAAAGGCAACTTTAGAAACTAAATCAAAATGACAAACCGCACTAGCGTCAAACAATTTTTTTACACTTTCATCAACAGACTTCCTCAGAATACTTCAACAAAAATTCACCTTCATTTTTATACATTTGCTAACAAGTTAACGCAATTAAAACCCAATGTTCTCTATAAAAACTGAAATGCCTAGATAAGTTAAAACACAGGTTGAACTTTCAGTCTCTTTACTTTAAAAAAGCATTTTATATTTGTATTTTCATTCAATCCAGGAACTTTGTGAACACATAATTTTATTTGCCATTTTGCCTCAACTGTTGCCAGTTTATTTTTATAGTTCCCTCCCCTTAAGTCATGTGGCAAACACTCCAAAACTGAAAACAAAACCTTCTTATAATTAAGGCAGACTGAGGAATGTTTATATAGAGTGTTGTGATCTTTAATTTTCATGCTATATAAGTGTTCCTTAATACATTTCTCTGGACTACATGTGGTCATACCAGTATAATAACTGGAACAACCCGAACATAAAGCTATATAAACAAAACCAGTAGATTTACAAGAATACCTTTCTTTTAAATAAATAGTAAAATTAACACTCTCTATATAAATATTGTAGGTGGCATAAATAAGCCTGCAAATATTACACATCTCACAACTGTACATCACCACCTCTCTCTCTCTCTCTCTCTCTCTCTCTCTGTCTGAGGGACCTTTAAAAAGGTGTCAAATTGTTCTAACACGGTTTTAAAACACCTCCCTTTATGATAAACAAAATTGGGCTTTGAGCCTAAAATGTCCCATACTTCACCCCATGTAATATCTTCCATTTTTTAATAATAACCTCTTTAATAGCAAGAGAATCTACAGTCATATCCAACATAAAGGCAGGATTTTGATCAACATTTCTCATTTTCCTTAAGACTACAGTTGTACCTCCTTTTAAAATTGGTTGAAATAAAATCCTTCTCTTGTCATGCACCTCTAAGGCCACCTCATAAAACCATTCGCTATTATAACCCCTCTCCTTAAACATTTCAGTAATAGTAGATGCCTCACTCAAAAATATCACACTCTCTGGTGGTCATCCAAGAGGCATCAATTAAATGCCCTCTAGGTATGCTTTTCTTAATAGTAAAAGGGTAGCTACTTTTAAAGTGTTAATAGTTATTCAAAAACATCTGTTTCCTTTAAATTTTACTATTCATTTCTTTATGTTTGATATCCCACTCTAAATTAACATCTAGAAAGTGTATATTATTGACTCCGCTGATTTTAAATTTAAAAAATTCAGAGGTGTCATTAAGTTCATTCAAAAACTGTCCACCTCTCCTACTTTTAAATCTATAATAAAAAGATCGTTGACAAAACATTTGTATAAAAAAACTACCTTGCCAAAAAAAGAACACTTAATTAGCATTTCTTGTTCCCACCAGCCTAACACTAAATTAACAAAGGATGGGGTCACACTAAACCCAATTGCTAAACCCCAAACCTGTTTAAAATATCTTTTATAAAAAAAAAAAATAGTTATTTTCTAATATAACCTCCATCAACGAGCAGCATGTAATTATTTGGTCATCAGAAAAGTTAGAATTCTTTGTTAAAAATAGTCTCAATGTCTCGACATCTTTGTCATGTGGAATATTTGTAAATAATGAGTTGACATCAACAGTAATAGAAGTAACATGTTCATGTTGGTACCCATAAATAGCTTTAAATTTACTTAACTTTTCAAGAGGGTCCCAAGAATCTCTTAAATAAGAACTTAAATTTTGTACCGAAGGGTTGAGCAGACTATTGATGAAAGCATAATAAAATTGTTTGACGTTAGTGTGGTTTGTCAGTTTGATTTATTTACTCCAGTGGCCATTGTGGCTTTTGTGTTTTAGGTTTGTCAATTTGGTATTGCCTAAAATAGGCACTACTGGGGTGTATAAAATTTTAAGCTGTATTCGAATGCCTAGAGAAGAAAGGTGCAGACCATCCTTGGCAAAGCAAATGTGTCTCTTAATCATGTCCTGCCAAGTTGACAAATATTGGATCCTCTTAGAATGACACAAGAAAAGACAGCCAATTGTTGAAATCAATCATTGTTTGCCCATATTGTAGTATCATGCTATGTGATGATAATATTCTGCTCAATGCTCATACCAGCCTGAGACACATAGTCTAAAAGCTCCATAATGTCTCTCTACTACTTGAGACTGTTCTATAGGATCTGACCCGGTGATGCCTGTGATATCCAAGTAATATTGCTGGTGTTTTTCTGGAAGGCTCAAGAGCCCAGTATACTGCGACCTTGGCATCATTAGCTATCCCAGCTATCCCTTCATATAGTCTAGGAAGGTATGTCTCAGGTCATTTACACTTACGTTGACTATGATAGAATTATAATAGTTCCTGTGGCATAGTGACCTGAGTGCATGTGTGATTTGATGGATCCTGGCTCCAGACAGACAGCTAACAGTTCTCCTCTCCTTGTGCAGCTTGTTTAGAGGGGCATCAGTATATCGTACGATGGAGTCCCCTATGCAAATTTTCAGATAGAGATGGAGGTATATAGTGGCGTCTAACCTAATACCCTTGTACATACATAACGTCAGTCTCTATATTGGACTCTGGAACCTTATAGAAGCACATCAGCAATATTACTTGGATTTCACAGGCATCACCATGTCAAATCCTATAGAACAGTCTCAAATCGCTGCTGTCATATGTAAAGGCATCTGTCAGAATGACACAGGTTAGGCATCATTTGTGTATGTCTTCAAGATAGTTTTCCATCTGCTAGAGAACATTGGCATAGTGAATCCAATTCATACTTTGACTCAGAGACCTGCCACCAAGCAATGCACCTTCATATATCTCTGATGGAAATCGTCAGCAGATGACTGCTCATTGCAGAAGTGCCTGAGACTTGAATATATTCAAAGGTGGTGTGTAACCATGGGAATTGCATAATAAATAAGTTTATGTAATCCATGTTAAAGCAATGAGGCCAATGTGTGCTACTCTGGTACTATGAATCAATCATTTAAAAGTGAACTAACTCTTCACATTTGTGTCTCAGCTCTGCAGGAAAGTCTCAGTGACAGACACCTCAATCTCTTGGACAAAGCTATAAAGAAAAGTAGGACAAAGGCCTAAAAATAGGGACAATTTTTAAATATTGCTCTTATAAACTTGGAACATTGATAGAATAACAGGTTTTGCATTGGCATGAATTTACTGAAGGGTATATAAAGTCTAATGTCTGTCATTATTTTCTAACTTCAGTCTTTAATGATTTGCTACTAATTTGCCAGAAAACCAGTTTTATGAAAAAATGAGCAAAAATATGAGGCAAAAATCTGGACATTCTGCGAAAATCTGTACAGTTGAAAGCTATGCTCCCTCATACCATCACCCTGACATCCATCTAATCATCACTAATCCAACAGCAGATGGCATATAACCAGGGATATCAGAGGGTTCATTACATCATAGACTGTTTATTTTCTACTGCAGAATTAGGTTAAAGGGCATTTATGACACAGAAAGCTCAGTACATTACTATCAGTAAAGGCATCTTATTACTTTGCAATCTCATCCACACCATTGTCGCATCATGTCCTCCATCTGATGACCATGTACATCCAAAGCAACAACAGGATGATGTTCCACTATCTAGGCAACCAGATGGGCAGCCTCAGATTTTCCTCTGCAGTAACACGTATTGCCTTCTCTTTGGCCGGATGGAAGTTTAGAATATGGTTTATTGGCTAGGCTTATAATTGTCTGTAGAGTGTTGGTTATATGTGAGTTGCAATGAACTGTTATCAGGCACTGTATCGTCTATAAAGTTCTGATCATTGCCTACCTTGCCATACATGAGCTGGGTTCTCCTTGTCTCCAGGATATGCTGATTTGATACGTAGCTCTCAACATCTTTGCACCGAAAAAAAAAACAAAAATAATGGGAGTCGGGAGACAAATACACTTAAAATGTTACTAGAATAACGGGTTTTAGATCAATGTGCATTTTCTGAACAGTAAGAATAGCAAAATTCTAATCTCTGTTGTTACAGACTGATTGTAATCCTTTTTGATATACCAGAATGATATACCAGAAAGAGGGTTGTTGTGCTTGATGAAGATCTATATATTGCTCAGATGCAGTTATTATTAAATGAAGAGGACACTTATCAAAAAATAACCCGTACCAGGCCAACGGAATAACAGATAGAATTTCTGTCATGTTGTTTGATCTTTTAATTGGTGGGATGATTTCTGAAGAATTGTTTAAATACTTTACTATTGAGATTCCTTTGTATCCCATTATATATGGGTTACCTAAAGTACACAAGAATATGAGGACTCCTCCTATGAGACCCATTGTCTCTAGTAAAGGATGGGTGACTGAGCCCTTGTCAATTTATTTAGAAAAAGGCTTATATCCAGTGTGGGAGACCTGTAATAGTGTGTTGAAGGACACTAGAATGTTTTTGGAAATGTTGTATAATGAGACTAAAGGTATTGTTGGTCAATATTTTTTTGTTACATTAGACATTGTTTCACTGTTTACGGTCATCCCCAATACTTGGGGGATTATGTATATAAGACGTTTATTGAACTCAAAGCACTTCTACACTAATGAGAGAATTAATTTGTTATGTTTATTATTGGAGATTATCTTAAAAAATAATTTGTTCAGTTTTAGAGATGAGTTTTACCTTCAGAAGATTGGCATGGCGATGGGCACTCCATGTGCCAATAGCTACACCAATCTTGCGTTGGTTGAATGGGAATGTAACTCATTTTTGGCTAAAGAAGAATATAAGAAAAATTTGATCTGGTATACCCGGTTTGTGGACAATATGCTTTTTCTGTGGAGGGGCACACAGAATGAGCTTGATTTATTTATGGAATATTTGCATAGCACCACCCCCTTTCTGAAATTTACTAGTAAAATTTCACGAGAAGAAATAGATTTCCTAGATGTCATACTAAAGAAATCTGATGTGCTAGGAATTCAAACAAGTATCTATAAGAAACCCACTTGAAGAAATGCCCTGTTGCATAGGGACAGCATGCACCCGAAGGTTATTGGGAATAATGTAGTGAAAGGGCAAATCCTTAGATTGATGAGACTACACAATGATGAGTTATGACTTAAGTTAGTATTGGATAATGTGAGAGTGGAGTTTCTGGAGACGGGGTACCCTAAGAATATGTTTGACAACTATGTATTACAGTTGACTAGAGAAAGAAATACTAGAGGTAGAGCTTATTTCTCAGAGAGAGAAAACAGCATGCCACATGTGAGCCAATAGGGACAATAACAAACTCAGGTTTCCCCTCACATATAGTAGTGACATTATTATTTTTTGCGATGTTTTTAAAAGAAACTGGAATATTTTAAAAACTACAAAAAGACTTAGATGGTCTCTTAGATGATACACCTAACTTTGCCTTTAAAAACAAGAAGTCCCTGAAGTGTCAAATTTGCTATGGTACTAGGGATAATAAGCTGAGCAGTATTTCTCAGAGAAAAGGCGCTTATACTTGTAGGAATTGTTTAGCCTGCAAGTATATATATTCTTGCATGACCTTTGTTCTTCCAAATTTACATTTTGAGTTGCAAGCCAGGCATTATGCTGATTGTAGGACAAAAAATATAGTATATTTTGCATTTTGCATAATCTGTAATGCTTATTATATAGGGAAGACGAATTGTATGTTAAAAGATTGCATACAGGAGCATTATAGAGATATTCTAAAAAAAAGGAAAACAAATGCCCTATTTAAATATGTAGAGGCGGAAGGCAACTCACATTTTTTTAAATTTATAGTTTTAGAGATTCTACAAGAAGGAGTGAGAGGTGGAGATATAAAAAAACGAACTGAAGTTGCAGAACAAAGATGGATTCTTAAGTTAAATGCACATACACCACCAGGAATTAATGAAGCTGTCTCCTTAAAGCCCTTCTTAAAAGCAAGGACACTTAGACATTAATGTGTTAAGCTTATGTATTTTGTATTTGTGTTTTTAACCACATATGACATATATTTATATATATTTATATATACTCTTTGCATATTGTTTTATATGAGATGATTGATTATATAATTGATTGATTGATGATTTAATTGAAGAGTATGTGCTTAAAAGTAAGTGCATCATCAAGTGTTTTTAGTCTGATGAAGCGGTCAGTGTGATCGTGAAAGCGCTTACTCTCTATGTGATTGTATCATTAAAGTAGATTTCTATAAGCCATGGTGACTTGGCTCAGTTATGATCAAGCATTCCTTTGGTGGGATAGGTTTTTGGCTGTGAAAATACATGCATGATAGGTAACAAAGCTGTTATATGTGACTTGTGAGCATCCAAACATAGCAGGAGGGATGACGTGCCAGCTGTGGGAGCTGTGATTCACCATTTATGATGAAGTAACATCTTTATTTATGTTATAAATTTATTTTATTAGCCTTTGATTACTGTGAATGTCTGAATGTGTCAAGCCCCTTTTCAGCAGAGGCCCAGGGGAAAGGCTCTGCATTACAAACTTTGCCACAAGTAATTAACATGAGCTAAGGAAATATGCATTTACAGTAAGTCACATATATCTAAAAGACATTCAGCATTATTTTACAGCTTATGTATAAAGTCAGATTGAAATTCTATTACACAGGCAGCAGTTGAGGCATATGCCACTTTTATCCAACCAGTTGTTCAGTTAAGGCACATAAGCAGGTGTGGGTGTGTGAGGAGTTTATGATTTTTGCTAGATTCTTCTGTATAATGATGATGGTGGAAGATTGGGATTGCTTTGCTGACAGGTGTGATTTCAGTCTGATTTTAAAATGTAGATGAGAGATGATTACACTAAAAAGGGAGCTTAGTAATGGGAGTGTTAGAAGTGCAGGACCATTTTGTTAACAGGTATGTTTTCAAGATAGTTTTAAACAGCGGATGATATATTTCTGATGTTTGTTGGGAGAGAGAGACAGTTTTGCAATGTACCAACCCCACCTCTGCATGTGTACAGCCTATTCTACCCCCCTCCCCGACCACCCACTTTTTCTCCCTTCGATCTGTACGTGTCTATATAGAGGTTGGACTTGCTACCTCAGGCAGTGTGATTTCCCGTCTTGTATTGCCTGCTGTACAAAATCCCTGTTACCTGCCAAGCACTGTGTCACTGCATGCCCAAGTCATCTTTTGGAACTGACAAAGTGTCTGCCAGTCCTCCTGGACTTACACCAATTGAGGCCTGGCAGAACCTTTATTTAAGGAACTGAGTGTGGAGTAACTGGGTAGTAAAACATGCTGCTCCACAATGAAACTCTTTTGGAATCCCTTCCCATATATGACATGCCTCCTGTGGGATAGTATAATTTTGAATTCATTTTAATACTGTACTTTTACTTGAGAGCATTACATAAAACTGAAAAGCACTTTCAGTGTTATAAATCTGTTTTAAAATTATAGGTTTCATTTTCGTTACTAAGTATTCTGTTTGAGAAAGTATGTTCTTGGTATTTGAAAGTCATCTGCATTGCTAAATGCACAGAACAAAATGCACATTATTTTGGTAGTCACGGAAACTCCTCTCTGTTAATGATCCTTTTAATATAATGCCTGCACTTAATTCTGTTAAACAGACCACGTCTTATAGGTACTTAGCTGTTATTAAGATGAAAGTTGGAGATGCATTCCATTAAAGTAGAACAGTTAAAAGGAAACTTCAGCTTCCTGGGTTTAGGGAAGCATTGCCTGAATCAACTTAAAATAGCTCAGAGAAGCATTCAGACCCGTATTTAATAGGATTCTCATGAAATTAAAAGACAGCACAGAAGTAAGGAGAGTTCCGTGCAACATGGCTGAGTGACATTCAACCCATAAAAAAGAATGATGATCAGCCTTACTGAGTCTGAGTATGTTAAGTTATTGGGTAAGGACTGTTAAATCATCTATGACATCAGCACGGAAACCCCAGGTCGAACAGGATTAAACAAGAAATACACAGAGTAATAAGAGACTTTGTAAGGGCAGTATCAGCATGGACTTATCCTTCCTGAAGGAATAAAACCAACTGAGCAAGTAACAGGGCAACAGACTAAATTACAGAAACATTTCTATGATATGTATGTGGTGTGTGTATGTATGAAAAATGTATGTGTGTGTGTACATGTATATACATACATATACATATATGGAGATAAACACACACACACACACACACACACACACACACACACACACACACACACACACACACACACACACACACACCTGTGCATCTGGGTCTGGGTCTATGTGTCTGTTTATACATGCATATATATAGAGAGAGAGAGAGACAGACAGAGATATGTACACATGATTCTAGCTGACTACATCATGTATGAAGTACATCAACAATCATTAAATCGACCACAAATTGTCAGATTTCACAAAATCAAAGAAAAAACCCAAAAACAGTGTTTTATGCAAGGAGGCAACCCACTAATGCATCTCCCACACCCCCTACCACTTATAAATGCCAGCTATGAGATCGCACAGCAGTGGGGAAAGGGCAAAACCCTATCTCTACTGTCATCTAACTTTGTCTACATAGATGCCTTTTGATATAGAAATGATCCTCACAAAACTGTCAACAAAACAAATGCATGATTACAGGCGCTACATTTTTCTGTCAGTTAATGTACTATGCCTTAGGCTGATGTTTTTGCACTGTTAAAGGGGTATGACATTATCCCAGATTAAAAGAGGAAGGTCACTATTCACTTCACTAAACGGATCACAGATAACGTAAAGTTAACTAATAACGTTAAGTTCAGTAACTATAAGAAGTTATTAACACTGCTTAGACTAATTGTTCTTAAACCACCTGACATTGTGAGTGCACTCCTATTTCTACTAGGACTCACATCTGCCATTTTAAATTCAAACTTGATATTTTTTGTGAACATGTCAGCCACCATTACAGTGAATGACCATCTAGCTGTGTCCTGAGTGTTAAACTTGTGTAAAAATCAAATATGCTTAATACAGTTTGCTTGCCATATAACAGCACACGCTAAATGCATGTTGACTATTGCACACTTAAGATTATATGTGTTTGCTGATTTAAAAAGGTGTGTCTTTAAATTCATGTCTGCAAAATATTTTTTCCCTAACAAAATATTAGTCTATAATTTGAAAAAGCTTTGGTGCTCATATTCATGGACTGATATTGGTTAGTAACCATTCATTAGAAATATCCAATGTTTGAGTAGCAATGACAAGCAAAGTTAAGAATCAGTTTCAAGCCTCCTACAGCATATCAAACCATCGAACGCCAAAATTGTGACGTGCCATAAGCACATATTTCTTGTGCTGGATATGGTCTCCCTTTAATTACCTTAAATTCCTCTGTCAACACCTCCTCCCCTACTCAGATTACTAGCAACAACATTTGCGAGCTTTTAACCTTTCCTCATTTTTTTACATAGGTTCATAGGTAGGTACTAGGCTATCGGCCCAAAGGCCTAAGTAAGCCTAGCTAACAAGGTTCCCTGGCTTATGCCACCCAAGAAAGTTATTTTCCTGTGCCACTGTCAAGCAGAGCCACAGAAATGATACTCCAAATGGTTACCAGTTGCATTTAACTCTGCCTACTGTTACCAACATTCACGTTCACGCTTACATCTCACCACTGCTGTTTGTTTCATTAGCAACTAAATTACATTTCAGAACTTCTCCATATGATCTTAGTGGCAACCGTGATGCATTACTCAGTTTTTGGTATCCTCAGTTTGGGAAAGCCATGGGAGAAAATGCTTTAGCAAACTGGCACCTCCCAAATAGAATTACTTGCAGCAGGATATCAGAAGCACAGACACATCTTTTGTTTAGGAAAAATCTATTTATCCATTTAATAAAGGAAAATAAGTGTTGTTCTTCTGTTGATGACGGCTACATCAATTGCTACCCAAATTATCTCTAATGCATTAAGAACAGGTCCTTAAGTTACAAGTCACAGAGGAGCCAAAACTGTTTCACAAATTCCCCCCCATGAAAAAAATGTAAGCAATTTTTGTGGGAGTTATGCCCTTTACACCCATCCATGTGAGGTGTAAGTCTTCTAATCCTCTCCCTAGAACATATATACATATATGTATATATATATATGTATCAACTCCACAGTTGCCCAAACATAAAAAGGGGGAAACCTCCCATAGGAAAGGAATTAGCGCATAATTAGTGTAGGATTAGTGCTAGTTTGTTTGTTTGTGTCTTTCGGCTTTTCCCGGTTAGGGGTTGCCACAGCAGAACTCCGGTCCGCTAATGATTGGCAGTAGATTTTTACATGCCGAGTTGCCAGCCCTGATGCACTACCTTCAACAAAGGTACGCCCATTCACACATGTCTCCACACAGAAGACGCTTTAGCTGAGAATCAAACAGGACGTCTTACTGTGAGGCGACGCTACCGCAGCACCACCACTGCAGATCACAACAAAAGTGATTTCTTATGGAAAACTGTCATCATGAAGTATAACCACACTGAGTTGTGTTCCTCATGTAGGTGTACCTCGTGGAGGTACATTTTACTTATATTTGTTGTACTAATTCTGTTACACTGTTTGAGAACTGATTTGTTTGTTTCTATCCATGCAAATAAAAATAGTACAACGCAAATATGAATAAGATGAAAGGTGGTGATAAACACCCTTACACTTTTATTTATGAACTGTGAATAGTTTTCTACATTGCCTAAAATGTAACAGCTGTTTACTCATCTTAGTTTCCATCTTATCTAATCTTTTTTTTATCTGAGCTATTATGGTCTCCTCTTTCCTTCCTTGCTGTACAACTTCAATATACTCCAGTTTTATGAATGTCTGCTCTTACTGTAATTTTTGTATGTAATCTATTTTATGTTTTTCAACTCTTGTTTCTTAATTTGTATGTGTATTACACTATTACACTGTAAATTGTTAGGTATTTATATGTGTCTTTGGCTTGAGTCATAGCTGAAAATTGTCTTAGGACTAGTCCATGCAACTAATTATATAAGGCAAAAATAAACATAAACTTTCAGAAATGAAGGTAAGCAGTTATGTTGGAATTATGGAATGGTACCCATACCTTATGTAGTACCCCAGGGGTCTACTACAGGTGCTTGCATGCTAGTAGCCTATGACACATTTGCTTGCTGCCACTTGCCCTAAATAGCAAGTACCCTATGTTATTCTAGCTTGATCCTAGTTAATTACATAGCCTTCTCCAACAGAACCCTACTGAACTGCATAGCCCTACCAGGATCTTAACTCTAACTCTAAAACTCCCCACCTGCCCTCTAACGCTAAAGTTCTCAATTGCTCCATAAACCTATATCTTCATTCTCCACTCACCCCTAAATGTAAAGTCCCCAAATAACTTCCTAACCCTAAACCTCTAGTCCTTCACTCAATCTTAAACTCCCTTCCTGCTCCCTATATCTCATGTCCCTAATCACCCCCTCACTGTAACCTCCCCTTTTGCTCCCTAACACTAATACTCATCCCTTTATTAAACCTAAATCCTGCTCCTGATTGCTGCTTGAAAACTTAATCTGTACTCTTACCCCCACTCTGGTTGCTGCACTTTCCCTGTTTGAACTCAGCTACTGTGTTCGGACAGCTCCACTCCCTGTGCATGGCTGCAGCACCTCACCCAAACATGTAGACAAGTTTGAGTGCAACTGACAGCCCAGGTGAACTACAAGATACCCAAGTCCCTGGCTGAGAGATGGTGATCCTCGAGATCCTGGGGTGTAGGCACTTGAAGTTGATCCATACAACAGTATTAAGGTGGAGTAATGAAATGACAATGCATGGTATCTTTAGAAAATGTAGATGGACTATAGTGCACTGCATTGGTAAGCAGGCTAATAATATTCAGCCAAAGTGCAAGTTACATCTAAGGCACAACTTATATATACTATACGCATAAAGGGTTTCCAATCACACGTTCATTCAGCTTTTAAACGAATGAACATATGTGCGAAAACCACTTGGCAGAACCGGTAGGGCAATCACCAAATTGTTGAAGCTGACAAGAGTGAATGGCTGCTGTTGTAAGCTACAACATTGCGGTGCAGATTGCACTATAGTGGGGATGGGGAAATGTACCCTTACCCCCACTGTAGTGCGATCACAGAGTTTGTATATATAAATGGAGGGTGTGGTCACAGCCCCCCTCATGGGGGCTTCAGGGGGACTCGTCCCCTGCAAAAATGTGTTGTTGAATGTTGAGTAGATAGGAGCATTTCAGTGTAGTCAACATGTTCGACTTCACTGAAATGCTCGGTTCAGTATTTACACTGTTCGGTGTCCGGATTTCCGAACATTTGGTTCGGACATCTATACATTCGAACAATGTAATGCCGAACATGTGATAGTAAACCTGCATAAAGAACCCCAGAGCAGTTATGATATCCAAGGATAAAGCCAATAGTTTATTAGTTAAAATAAAAACAAAGAAAGCACACATAGTAGTCTGACAGTGTTAATAACTCATAGGCAAAGTTCATTCAGTGTATTACTTTATATGGAATATAGAATGTGGAATATGGAGAGTGGTTATAGCTGTACAGCAATTGCAAAGTATACTGAAAACAGTCAGTTTATTACAAGAAATATTAAATACAGGGTTGTAGAGAACACTGCCAGAATATTCTTAATATGGGTAAGAAAGTCATGTATTAGTAGCCAAATGGAGTATGGAGGCTGTGTGTACCAGACAAAATAGAGAAGCTCTACCCTTCACAAAGCCAAACAGTTAAGGGTCAAGTATAACAAAATTCTTGAGATCACAGATTGTGAGATCAGTTATAATATATTGCAGGGCATTGCAGATGAGGCCTGTAAAGCTAAGTCTATAATTACCCAGATATGTTACAAGGCCACTCTTATGGAGGGGACATCACTACTGCTGGGTGACACTCACCAGGGATAATGCCAGTATCTAAATTTAAGTTAAACAGGCGTGTCTGCAGGAGCATGTTTAATGTAATTAATTAAGCAACCAGGTATATTGTCAAATCTCATAGAGGAATTATTTTTGGTCTTGGTTAGCACTTTCAGTAAATGCTCTTTACAAATGATTGGGGGAGTAAGGGATTCAGATATTTTGGGTTTCTGAATAGAAGACTCAGGAGTAAAGTTGCCACTAAATTTGTTCACAAGAGTATTAGCAATGTCAGTTGGGATAAAAAAGGAAGCACCATTAAATATACATTGTGAGCATTGTATGATACTGTTTTTTAGTTTTGTAGCATAGATAAATAAGGATTTGTAACTACCTTTGGCTTCAGAGGCCAACTTAAGGTCATGGGCCACTTTAGTGGACCTGATAGTGTTCTTCATTTTTCTTTTGTAAATTGTAATGCATTTAATATTATCTTTGCAAACACTCAAAGCCTGCAAAAACTACCAGCTCTGGTGGTGACGTCCTACTGATGAAGAAAGTAATCTGTTTTTTGTTTGTGAGTTGCTTAAACTGATAGAGCTGCTGTCTGTTTTACCTGTTCCATTTTGTCTTCTCTTTTGAGAAATCAGCTTGGCCTGTTGTTTTTGTTCTATGTGGCAGATAGACAAATTACTCAAGCTACACATTTTACGTGCTTCTTTCAGTGGTTAATTTGCTTTTTCAGTGCTACTTAAATACACAGCTTATATATGCAGCCTTGTCTTTTCTGATAAGACTCAAGGCCAACACAAACTACAAGCCTTGTTGGTGACTTCCCACAAGTAGTCTCTTTTTTTGTCTGTGAGTTACTTAAACTTATAGAGCTGCCTTCTGTTTTACATATTCCATTTTGTTTTCTGTTTTCTGTTTTGAGAAATCTGTTTGGCCTGCTGTTTTTGTTCTATGTGGAGGATAGACACTTAACTTACCCAGGCTGCACATTTCACATGTTTTTTTTTTATTGGTTAATTTCTTTCTTGATGGATACGTACATACATAGAGTATATCTGTAGCCTTGTTTTTTATGATAAGACTCAAGGCCTGCAAAAAAAAATACAAACACTATTGGTAACTCCCTGCTGGTGAGGAAAGTAATAGTTTTTTGTCTGTGAGTTGCTTAAACTGATAGATCTGCTTTCTGTTTTATCTATTCCATTTTGTTTTCTGTTTTGAGAAATCTGCTGGGCTTTGTTCTATGTAGCAGATAGACACTTGGGTTACACAGGCTGCATATTTCACATGCTTTTTTCATTGGTTAATTTGTTTTTTTGAGCGATACTTAAACACAGAGAGTATATATGTGTCATTGTCTTTTCTGATAAGACTCAAGGCCTCAAAAATTCTGCACAATTGCATTGCTCTTTGCTCATTTTCATACCTCTCAAACTCTTAGACTAAGAAATCTGGACAAAGCCATAAGTAAAAGTGGTACAAAGGCCCAAAATAGGGACAATTTTTTAAATATTGTTCTTACAAATTTAGAAAGTTGATAGAGTAACAGGTTTTGCATTACCATGAATTTCCTGAAGGGTATGAACTCTAAATCTCAAATGTCTGTCATTATTTTATAACTTCAGTCTTTAATAATTTGCCACTAGTTTGCCAGAAAACCACAATTTAATGAAACATGTGCCAAAAATATGAGGCAAAAATCTGGACATTCTGCAAAAATCTGTACAATTGAGAGGTATGCTCATTTATACAAAGCAAAGTAAATAATCAGCCTTTTGTAAGCTGTTTAAAGTTCACTGCAGTGATCTTGAATTACTTATTGCTTTTCCTCAAGTTTAAGTTTGCTTGTGGTAGAATTTCACTGTGGACACTTTTGTTGTGCTTTTACATTAGAAGGACTTGGATTATTTATGTAGTGACATTATTGACCAGAGGGCTCACTAGTCAGTTTTCTGTATTTTTGGTGCTGGTATAAATTCAGTATATTTGCATGAAGCTGCTTGCTTTGCAAGTGCCCTGCAAAGATGCAAACATATAGAAGCACATTTTCCCTTCAGAGCTTCCCATAAAGCTGTACCCTGTAAAGCGGTAAATATAGAGCAAAATCTTTGCACACTAACAAGCTTAGAGCAGCTAGTTGCACATTGAGTGGCAATAATGTTAAATTTAGTATTTGATAGCCTAGACTGCCTCCAATCCCCTCTCAAAAAACACCCTTAATAGCCTCTGTTAACTCCTGTGTGCCACACCCTTGTAGCACACCAGTTAGGGGACCAGGCAACA
This sequence comes from Protopterus annectens, assembly GCF_019279795.1. Classification (NCBI taxonomy): domain Eukaryota; kingdom Metazoa; phylum Chordata; order Ceratodontiformes; family Protopteridae; genus Protopterus; species Protopterus annectens. The sequence goes on along the minus strand of NC_056744.1, from coordinate 416,625,140 downwards.
TGGGTATGTAATTTCCTAATTTCTCTTCAGCCAGCCTGGTGGATATGGGTATCTTTAGACAATGCAGAAATTGTCTCATGTTTACTGACAACCACTTAATACTTAAAGTAATGGACTTGATCGCATGCATAATTTGGCAGATCCTGACTCCAGATAAGCAACTAACCATTCTCTTTTCCTTGTTCAGCCTCGTTAGAGAGGCATCAGTATGTCTTAGAATGGAGTCCCCCATGATGCATCAGTATATCTTAGAATGAAGTCCTCCATGATGAGAGTCATGGGAAGTGTGTTTGCTTGTGAGAGGTGTACATACATAATGCCACTGGAGGGTAAATTTCACATAAAAGGACATATCGGGTTATCAAAACCATGCACACAACACTCCCACACGTAAAACAGAACACACACATAGACCAAAATATGCTGAGGCACTTAAATGCAATCTTCCTAAACAAAAACAACCTCCAAACAGCCATCAGCAAGCATCTTCAGCAAACCCAAAAGCACACAACAAAAGCAACACCTAACAACATATACACAACCTGATTCAGTGGATCCCCAAATGAAAAGCCCATAGGGCAAGCAAACACAGTAAACCCAGTGACAGTTAGGAACTACTCCAAGGCAAACTACCATTTATTCAGAGATAGTTGTCAAAATTCACTACCCCCCATCAGGGCAACTGGACTTGCTATTTAACTATAGTCTGAAAACAGGCTTCATGCCATGAGAATGGAAAGCTGTAACAGTCATCCATCTTCATAAGGGTGGACTATCAACAGATCCCATAAACTACAGATGCCTTAGTCTGACCAGACTTATATGCAAAGCCATAGAAAGATTTTTCATGGAAATGGTCAACAAAGACATAAGAGACCTTCAGACACTGGATCCATCCCAGTTTGGCTTTGTCAGAAGGAGGTCATGCCTACTGAAATTGGTGGACTACTTTGATAAGGTCACCAAGCAATGGATGAGGGTAAAGCAGTGCATACTGCCTACTTTGACCTGGCTAAGGCATTTGATACAACACTCCACTCTTGCATTGCTAACAGACTTATGGAATTAGACACAAACCCCTTTATAACACACTGGATAGCCATCTGGCTCACAGATAGGACCCAGGAAGTTAGGATTGGTGAGACCTCCTCCTCAAAGAGACCAGTCATCAGTGGAGTCCCTCAAGACTCTGTGCTGGGCCTGCTCCCTCTTTGGCGTTTACTTCTCAGTAGTCAAGGCTAATGTCAAAGGTCTCTGGATGACCAAGTTTGCAGATGGTTGCAAACTGGGGGCAGTCATAGAATTCCCTCCAGACCCTAACATCTTACAAGAGTGTCTAACACAGACAAATGACTGGTGTCAAAGCCATGGCTTAAAACTCAGTGCAAAGAAATGCATTGTAGTACCGTTTCGGAAGTTGGCCACCTCAAGAGTGCCTCAAGATCATTCAATTTATTGTTTAGACTTCTGGTATTAAGGAAAGCTGCATTAATGTGATCTGATTTCAGGACTTCTACATTAGCCCAAATGAGATAGCTTTGAAATGAGAGATGCAGATCATCCTTAGCAAAGCAATGTGGATTACTGAGCCTGGAAAGACACTAACCAGTTGTTGAAGCTATTTATCTTTTCTTTGTATCTAGGCATCATTTGAGGTGAAGTATTGCATTACTGAGTTTGTAATATGCCTATAAAGTTCAGCCATGACCCTCTGTATATCTTGTAGGATTCTACCTTTCCAGTGGTCCATTCCTACATCTACTACTACCAAATTACAGTCATATTTGTTAAGAATTAGGGTCCTAAGGGCCCTTGCAACATCAGAGATCCTGGCACCTGAAAGACAATTCACTGCAACTCTCTCCTTGTCCAACACTATGAGTGATGAGTCAATGTGCCTGACAGTAGAGTCCCCTATCATTAAAACATTTTTATTGCTACTATGGTTCAAAGTGATGGAGTTGGAGTGTTTATGCTCATGATGACCCTTTATGGGAGATTTGCATGAGCTGGATGAGTGGTCTGATGTTTGCTGAGACTTAGGGCAGGATTCAGGAAGCCTCCGTGTAAGAGTTATAACTCTTACACGGAGGCTGCAGTTAAACGGTGTGATGTCAGCATGTCATGCATATGCATGAGGTGCATGAGGCATGCTGAATCACACTGTAACTCTTACACGGTCCGTGTAAGAGAGTAGGGGGCATGTCTGTAGACACGCCCCCAGAAGTCTAGAATGGCTGAAAGTAAACAGCCATGAGGGAAGCCATGGAAATGTGAATAACCACACTACACAACACATGCCCCCACAGACCAGCAATGTAAAAAGTGAACAGATGTTGTAAAATGAAAATAAAAACTGTTTTATTTTTTTTAAATCCCGTAAATGTTTGCTACTGTGTGCGCGGGTGTGCCACTAGCGCAACTGCAGTTAGCAATAAGTGGAAAAGGATATAAGAACTAAATATGCAAAGTAAGCCAAGAAGTAATAGCATAGCGGTAGAGTTGTCGGCTTGAGAGCAGGCAGGCAAGGTTCGAGCCCACACAACAACCTTTTTTTTTGTAAATAAGCACTAAAAAGGCCCCAGACAGTATTGTACAAATGTAAAAGTATTTTCTTTTGTAAAATGGAATGAAATGGAGCATATATTTGCAAGTAATACAATAATAAAAATCTTTAGAAATGTACTGATAGCTAAACTGCAGTGAGACCGAGTGCCCGTAGCTAAGTAGTGTTTCACAAACTGCAAACAGCTTGCCCATAGCTAAGGACTGGTTTAACAGGCTCAAACTGTGTGCAACCAGCTGCGCTATGGTTAACATGTGTGTTACTAGCCAATTAAGGTGTAACCCAGCGCACACCGTTTGCGCAACGCTCCCACAAGCTAACCGGCGGTGCGCATGCGTGAGCTCCGCGCAAACGAGCGCAGACCTGGTTTTAAAGTGTTTAAAAGTGCTTTTGGCATGATTGATTGACAGGTCCTGAAGTCATTCCCAGACAGTCTTAAAATGTAAAAGTCAGTGGTCAGATTCGAACCCAGGATACCATGCACTAGAGTCAAGGTACTAAACCATTAAGCCATGACAGCAGTACTTAGAAATGCAGAAATAGCATATGTATAGGATGTAATCCAAAATGGAGCATGATAAAGCAGTTTCTGTGAAGTTGATACAATTCCAAAACGGCCAATCATAGAAATGTGCGGGAAAATCGGCATATATAAGCCCCATAGGTGGGAATACACAGCATAAATGATTGTAGAATAGACCTGCAGGCAGAATGAGTGGAGTAGGGGAGGGACGTTGCTTCCGAGCACAGCGGTGGGGCGTTGAGGAGTCCAGATACATGGTCTGGCTCCTAGTTCACCATCATGAGGCCCAACTCATGCAGGGCCAGGTCTCATGGGGAGCGTACATGGCGGAGGCATGGGACCAGTTGGCTCATGATCTGACCAGTGCTACTGGCATTCCATGCACTGGTGAGCAGGTCTGTCACCACCATGCAGACCTGAAGCGACGTAAGCAAGACCAGTTGACCCAATGGATCCAGGAGGCCCGGGATATGCCCGATGCCCCACTACTGAGTAAGATACATTTTACTTATGTATGTAAGGAATTCAACTAGCTGATACCAAGGAGATGTGTATTCCAATATTACTTGTTTTGTATTACAGCTGCAGGTGTCCGCTCTGTGAATCGCATGGCACATGAGCGGAGGTTGGTGCGGCTGCACCACCATGCAAGTTAGTAACCCCACCTAGTACTTGTAAATAAATATTATAATGTAGCACGTAGCAGAACACTGCAGTGTATTGATTAAAAGTAATAGAATGTGCAAGCAGCAAGTAAAAGTCTGCAGGTATGGCTGCAACAAGTTTGTCAGTATGCAAGTGAAACTGGAAATATAACTGATAGAAATAAATAGTTCTGTAATACAGATGTCCTACCATTAATTAAATGTAGTATAACCTGCAGTAGTCTCAAGGGTACAGCTTCAGAAGCTGAGTTAATCACATGTGAGATATATCCCCTGTTGAAATGCTGAATCATGACAGAAGTGAGGCTGCTGGAAAGTGTTTGCATCACCACAGGTCTAATATGTGAACAAAGCCTAGAAGTACCAACCTGAACTGTGAAATAGCAGGATGTGTGAGAGTGACAGAAAGGGTCATGTATCAATAAATAAAGTAGTAATAACTCCTGAATATATAAGCTTCAGTGTGGTTCTACAGAAATAAATGCATGTGGTAATTAAAACTTAACATCCCAAACTGATTTCAGTGTGTCTGACTCTTGAATGTTCAGGCCAAACCCTGTATATGGTGATCATAGTCAGCAATTTGCAGATAGGATGAATGATTGTCTGACATACTAAACATCCATAGCTGTCCCCTGCCCTGTCATCAAAGTGTAGCAGGATGATGTATCTGATCAAATTCAAAATAACCAGGATAGTGATGTATCTGTAACAGGTCTAGCATGACAGTCAAGTAAGAATCAGTGGGAAAGTATCACCCACAAGTTAATTGTGTTTCTATTACAAATGTATATGAATGTATAATTTATGAATGTGTCATCATTTTCTTTCTCCACCCCACCCTATAATTGCAAATAAAAAAAACACTAAATATTGGTATGTGAACATTTCATTAACCATGGACATTTGTCCTGTTTCAAAAATATATGCATGTCTGTTGTTGCATGTGCCCTGGTCATACCTGCAAACCAGCAAACCTGATGGCCTATTGCCATTAATCAACCCTGCATGTTGTTCAATTGTGTATTTCTGTTCAAATAATGCATGTGATATTGATATGCCCGTTGTTCAATGGTGTTAATATCTGGGTGTTTGTTTAATGGGAATACCAATGCATGCTGTTACAACTAATTTGAATGGAATAATATGCCACTAACCCAAACTAAGATAACATACCCACAAACCTAGAACGCTTGGGAAGGCAGGTCCCAGCGGACCCACCTCTCCCACCTCAGCTGGCGACTGCACCTGGCACTAGTGCCCAGGCTGGACCCTCCTCTGGTGGCCCTGTGCCACCTTCGGGTGGAAGCGCTGCAGGGGATGGGGCCCGTCCCCCCTCTGCAAGTGTGGCCGGAGGAGCACGTCCACTCACCCTCCAAGGTGTCCGGTCTGTGGTGTGAAGGGAGATCCAAGACTCTGTCCTTGGGCCCCTACGCCAGCTTGAGGCCCGGGTGGCACAGCTTATGGGCTTGCCCGTTGTCCCGCCCAAGACAGCCCCAGCACAGCCCCGTCCTGGGCTGTGAAGGAACAGTGGCAACTGCCTATGGGTGGGGATATCAGTTCCACTGTTGCCATCTGTGGGCTCATGTGCCATGGATATCCCAACCTCTGTCCCCGTCAATTGTGTAACCCCCCCACATGTGTCATACACCACCCCTGTATGCGTCTTGTCTGTCTTGTCTGTTAACCTACCCAACCTACCTCCCCAGCTATACCAACTACCTCACCTGACATACCACTCTCACCTGATAAAAACAAAAAAGGGCACTCTGTACCCACAAAAAATTACGCCCATACATAGCTGTCCATGTTGCACACATGTCCGCTGGACATCGAAACTGTTAATTACAATTGGCTGTACAACAGGTATTAATGTTGTCCTGACACCTCTCTCAGGGGTGGAAGGTTCCAAATGTCACACCAAATTGCATACAAATGCACAGCTGTTGCTGGGTAAGACATGGGCAGCTATGGGCCTCACCTACATCCTTCCTGCAAATTCCAAGCTTGTTTCCCTACTGTCTTACCCTCTTTGTGACCCCTTTTTCACCACTTTCCTGTCACCCCTTTTTCTTTTCTTTCAAAGAAAATAGCGCGGGTGTGCGCTTGTGTGCGCGGAGCTAAACACCAGTGCGCATGCGTGAGCTCCACGCAAACGAGCGCAGACCTGGTTTTAAATGCTTAAAAGTGCCTTTGGCACTTTTGATTGACAGGTCTTGTACACATTTTGAAAGAAAAATAAATTCCCACTGTCAGTCTCGAACCCAGGACCCTGGTAACACTAGACTGTATGACCTACCACTAAGCCATGACTGTCATACAAGAACACAGTGCTAAAATAAATATAACATGTAATACTAGGAATCAATAGAAAGGTAATATAGGATGTGTACTACCCAAAGCATGTCAGGTAGATTTTAATGCCTGAATTACTGGATTCCCACACTAGTTTAGTGTTCACGGAAACAGCCCTGCTAATCGTTAGCTTGTACATAATAATGTGAGGTAATGTTCATATATGAAAGTATTATATGTACACATATGTATATATATATATATATATATATATATATATATATATATATATATATATATATATATATAAATATATTAATACATGTGAAATACAGTGGTAGGTGTCAGTATTCACACACACTCATTACAGGAAACAGTGAAAATAAATGCAGCAACCACAATCTACAACACAGCCTGACTCCTATGAGACTTAATAACCCTTTTAACTGCGTAAAGGTGCCTTCAGCACTTTGATTGTCAGGTCCTAAACTCAGTTTGAAAGAAAATAATTCCTACTGTCAGTTCCAAGCCCCTTGGTAACACTAGTCTGTATGACCTACCACTAAGCCATAACTCTCATACAAGAACATAGTGCTGAAATAAATTTTACATGTAATAGTAGGAATCAATATATAGGTAATATAGGATGTGTACTACCCAAAGCATGTCAGGTAGATTTGTAATGCCTGAACGACTGTATTCCCATGCTAGTTTAGTGTTAACAGTAACAGCCCTGCTAATTGTTAGCTTGTACATAATAATGTAAGGTAATGTACATATATGAAAGTATGTATATGTACACATACATATATATATATATATATATATATATATATATATATATATATATATATATATATATATATATATATATTAATACATATGAAATATAGTGGTAGGTGTCAGTATCCATACACACTCACTACAGGAAACAGTGAAGATAAATGCAGCAAACAGAATCTGCAACACAGCCTGACTCCTGTTAGACCTACTAACCCCTTTAACTGCTTAAAGGTGCCCCTAGCACTCTGATTGATAGGCCCTATACTCAATTTGAAAGCAAAATATAAGCATACTAGTAGGCCCTACCACAAGACCATTGTAACACTAGTCTGTATGACCTACCAGTAAGCCATGACTCTCATACAGGAATATAGTGCTAAATAAGTGGAACATGTAATAGTAGGAATGAAGATAAAGGCAATATAGTATGTGTACTACCCAAAGCATGTCAGGCAGACTTTTACTGTCCCAATTACTGGATTCCCATACTAGTTTAGTGTTAACAGAAACAGCCCTGCAAATTGTTAGCTTGTACCCAATATTGTCAGCTAATGTACATATATGAAAGTATGTATATGTACACATATGTGTATATAGCAATACATATGAAATATAGTTGTAGGCGTCAGTATGCATACACACTCACTACAGGGAACAGGTGAGAGAAATGCAGCAACCTGAATTCACAACACAGCATGAAGCATGAGAGATGTACTAACCTTCACACTCACAGAACATTTTCCAACAGCATACCAGCATAGTCCACGCCCTTACAATCTGAAAGGGCAACGCCTATCTCACATACCCTTTTATAGCACTGTCCTGAAATCACAGTGAGACATGCAATCAGTACACAACTGGCTGTATGCAATTAGCCAATGCTGCCTTACAATTGGTGCAGAGGCCATCACATGGACCTATGCAGATACCTACAAAAGTATCCAGTACCCACACTCCACACATGCAATACAGTCATTGCACAAACCTACTGAGAAAGAGAGAGAGAGAGAGACAGAGAGAGAAATAAAAAAATATACAGACAGCCAGCAGCAAAACCAGCAGCAGCAGCAGCAAACAGCAAGCAGCAAGCAGCACCACTGATACAGCAACAGCTGCCGCAAACACAGGTAATGCAAAGTAGCAGGTTAATACTGTGTTTACTGTGACACCTCCAAATGTATCATAGTTCACTATCTATAGGTATGTCCATGAGATAGGTTGTGTGTACATAGTCCTGAAATATATACATATGTAATATTGCTGTACATGTTGCCCATACTTAAAACTTCCATAGCTTAGAACACAAGGCCAGTTGTGCATATGATGCAGTAGTTACCAGGGTCAGTAGAGGTTACTCCTCATTGGTGTGGGACCACTGTGTATGTATGGCACTGTTCAGGTACATATCCTGTAGTATGGCCAGGGATTAATATCAGTCTGTCATGTGGTGCTATGTCCTCCAGGGGTGAATGTAGCACACATCCAGGGATACCATTTCATAACAGTGATACTATGTGTTCTGCAATGTTGAGGGTGGCCCTCACCTGGACATGTGAGAGGATAGGGAGGTTACAGTCATCTGTGATAACTAATACCACATGTGTAGGAGAATGGGGGGGTACCTGCACCTAAACTGTCTGCAACAATGTTGCCAATATCTGTGCATTTGGTGAATGTGAAGCATCTTAACACTGATGACCACAGATGCCTTGCCTTCATGTGAATCTGCCCTGTGCTGCAGTAGCCTCCTGCTATTGTTATACAATGTGCCTGTATCTGTTGTCCACTGGACAGGATAAATAAGTGGTGTGCATACGTTCTGGGTTAGATATGTGTGTGCACAGTACATGCAGTATGTGGGATGTCTGTGGTAAGCATATGCAAAGGGGCCAGCAGTGTGTGTTGTGGCTTCCACTGGCCCAATGGGCTGCATGGATAGCATCACAGTCATAACTAGTGAATAACTGTGTAATTACATGCATACATAGCAAGGTAGTGTACTGTGCTTGTGGTGTTGTTGGGATATGTATATCCAGGCTGAGTAATGTGTGTCCACATCACAGGGTTGGATGGCAACACACATCCAGTATGTAGGGATGAACACCCAGAGTGTTTCAGATGTGTTGCCTGTGCAGAAATATCTGGCCATTACCTGTGCATCCCCCACAACACACACACACATGCAACTTATGGCAGAAGTACTATAGCAGTACACATAGGTTCATACTAGGCTATTTGTCCTAGGGCATTGATAAGCCTAGTAGAATGTGTTTGTCTTTTGCCACCCAATAACAATTTATGCTGCTATGCCCTTGTCCTATGTTAGTATACTGTGCCTCTGTCTAACAGTGACATAGAAGTGATACCTGGGGTACAACTATGATCTCCATCCACTCATCCAGATTCCTATGGAAGAGAGTCAATGAGGGACTCTGCCTAACCTGTAGTGTGAGTTCATTACAGAGTGAAGGGAGCCTCTTGGTTAGGAATATGCCCCTCCAGCATGTCCTATTTATGTCAGTGCTGAGGTTCAGGTCTCCTGAGCATGTGGCTGTATGGGACTCTGATTTCCTGAGGTGCAGCATGTTCATTACTTCTGGGTTGGACATGGCTGTATATCGCAGGCACAGCTTGCCTCTGAACAGGCAGTATGCCACTGAGTCCAGCTGGATTTCCTTTAACTGGGCAGGATATGACATCTGTTTGAGCCATTTCATCCTCTTGATGAGGTACTGTTGTCCTTTACCAGTTGCTGTAGGTGTCTGGTTAGGTACATCCCAAAAGGTGCATTGTACGCAATTATAGGCCTGATGATGGATGAGTAAAGAGGCACAATGACCTCCCCTGCAATACATGTGAATCCCTCATGATTAGCTGGGCTATATAACATGTCTTTCAATCCACGTTGGCCATGTGGTTGACAAATGACAGACTGCTATCATGTTTGTTCCCCAGGTCCCCAATTACGTCTTCTGTACTCAATGGCCTAACACCTATGTGGTACTTAGCCACCAATGTGGAGGTGTGGGAATCTGCATTGAATATTGATACTCCCCCTCCTTTGTTGTCTGGTCCAAGTGTTGGGGCCGACAAGAATGGTAACAGGTATAACTTGGTAGTGCTGGTGTGCTCCTGGGAAACCTGAAACAGGTTTATGTTACTGCACAGATATCGATGTCCATAATGCTAAGTAGGGTTTTGAGTGCGTGTATCCTGAGTTCTAGACTTCTGGTGTTGAGTAGCATCACTCTTACTTCCTCATCCTTTGTGATACAAATGGATGTGGGTTTGCCTTATGAGCCTTGCCTAATACAGGCACTATGGGTGTAGCAAGAGCCTCCGCCAAAATCCAATAGGCCAGGGGTGACAGGTGCAAGCTGTCCCTAGCAAAGCATTGTGGCTTGTACAGCATACCACCCCAAGATGACAGGCATTGGCACACCTGTGAATGACACCAGTATGTCAGTCAATTGTTGGAAGGGATCATCGTGCCTTGATATTGTGGCATCGTTCTTGGTGAGGGTAAGATGCTACTCAAGGTCAGGGTCATACTGTCTTGGGCTACATGCTCAGAGAGCTCCTTACTGTCTCATGTCATGTAGTCCAGGGAGGTATGTGTCAGGTCATTCACACCAGCATGGACATTGAGTGAGTCATACCTGTACTTGCCTTGGAGTTACTTGAGTGTTTGTGTTATGTGGCGGGTTGTAGTGCCCGACAGGCTGCACACTGTGACCCTCACCTCGTTAAGCCTGGTGAACGTGATGTCAGTGTTCCTGATGATAGAGGCACCTAGTACAGGTGTATGAGGTGTGTTGTTTACTGTTAATGGCTGTGAATGTTCAGCACATTGGCTTTGTGTGATATGTGTTGCACGTGTTTGTTTCCGTGGTAGTGGTTGCTTGAGTGTCTGCTTAGGAGGTCTCTGCTGCATAGGCAGACCTGCAGTCTGAGCCTAGGAGTATGTTCATGTGTGATCATGTGTTAGTTTTGCTGTCGTGGTAGGTCTATGTGAGACTGGAAGTGTAGTGAGTGTGGTTTCCTTCTCCACCTGACTGGTTATGGCAGTATTGAGTAGAGAGAGCCTAGCCTCCAGTTTGGTATATGGTTGCGTCACTCACATGTGTTTGAATTTGTTGTTAGGAGGAGGGGGTTGTCTGTGTACATGCAGCTGTTATAACATTGTCTCTGGATTACCACACTCACCAGCTGGACTGGGGAGGAGACTGACAACTGACCTTTGGGCATGCTAGAATACTATTGTGAATTCCGTAATAATTGAAAACAAGGTCCAGTGGGGAGTGAGGGTGTACTGATATTACCTACTACTGCTGACTGATATAATAGCTTCAGTGAGCAAGTGCCAGGTAACCTAAGTGCAATGTGTTACAATTAAGTAAATGCAACAATGACAAGCAGTCACTTGCTGTCATGTGTAACATGGAAATACATACAGTAAGCAATGCAGATATCAGTAGTGAGTCACAGAAGTGCTGAGAAGCTGTGTATTATGTGGAAGTAGCATACCAGTGAAATAACAAGCTAACAAATAACAAGCATATAAACAAAGCTAGATTCAGGAGGCCTGGATGTAGTGTTTGCTACAGCAAACAAGGTGTACCAATGTCAGTAAGATACAGCTCAAATATGCAGGCACTATAAACCTGAAACCAGATGTTCCTAGCTATGAATGGCAGAGTACAGCCTATTGTCACACAAGAGTGCAGACCACAAACCTTGTTAATGTTAAATAACTGGCCTGAAGGCCAACTGCCTATACCAGAACTAATACACTTGGACACTGGGCTCTCAATCAGCAGTTCCCAACTTCAAAGGATGAAAGATATGTGTCCTGCCACCACAGTGCTTGCCACAAACCTCCCTAATGTAAAACAACTGGTCTGAAGGCCAAGTGCTTAGTCCAAATGACTTAGAATGATAGCTACACTTTAATCAAGTTACAACCAAGCAGTAATAAGTACAATTTAATACTCCCTGTATAGAATGTGTACCATGTATTGCTGAGATACTATGCTGATAACCTGTTTGTGTACCTTTCCAGGGGAACATGGCTCCAAAAAGGAACCCCACATATTCTGCTGCAGAGGATGAAGTGATCCACCAGAGCCTGGTGCGTGACTATGCCATCCTGTTCTCACGCACCATCCAGAATCAGCAGGAGAGGTCTGCACTGTGGCAAAATCTTGTTAGCAAGATAAATGATGTTGGCATGCATGATAGGACATATGAACAGGTAAGACATCACTGCAGTGATTTGATTAGAAATGTCCACCAGCGTGCTGCAGATATCGCAGGCAACATGTTGCCACAGGTGGGGGGGGGGTGGCCACACACCCCCCTCACCAGACAGGAGGGGCTACTGCTAAGTGTTGTGGATCCAGCCCCAGAACAACAACAGCAGCAGTCATGCATCCTGATGGAGGTTGGATCCACACAGCAGCAAGACACCGAGCATGCAGGTAAGATGCCATATTTATTTATTGTTATTAGTTTTACATTTGTTGACTGAGATAGTCTAGCTGGATATATGTCCATTTTCAGTAGAGGCCTGGGGAGAAAAGCTCCACACACAACATAATAAAGGCAGACAGACAAGTTGTTAATACAGACATCCAAAATAATAGAAATATACACCAGCTTGTTAATTAAATCAACATACATTTAAGGAACTCAAACAGTTTAAAGCCATACACAATGTACTGTTGGTTTCAAAGCAATTCTACCTAAAACATAACGGTTATGCAATAAGGCAAAAGCCATATAGATAATAGTTAAAGCTCAGAAGGGTAGAGAAGTAGAAGGAGTATGAAAGATAAAATAATAGGGAAGAGGCAGGAGTCAAGAAGGGAAGTGAGGAAAAGAAGGAAGACAGTCAAGAGGAGGTGGGAGGGATGGGAGAAGTAGGTCAGAGCATAGAAGGACATCAAGGTGAAAGAAACAGGGTAGAAGCTAGTTTTTATGCACAATGATGGGTTAAAGGTAAAGAGAGGGTGGGGAGAGGGACATTAGCCTGGAGTCCAACAAGAACAAAGCCAGTGGTTTTGGAAGTACAATTTGAGTTGACGTTTGAAGAGAGGTAAGGGTGAGATTAGAGTTAACTCCTGGTATGTACATATGACTGTTCGGTACACTGTTACTTCATGCACGCATAAGGTGTGCATGTGATATGTATCTGTCATCATGATATGTAATTGTGCATGTGTGATACAGACATTATGAGCAGCTGATGTGTATACGGGAACTAGTGTACTACTGTACTGTATCATGTGCAAAACAAATGGCACACTTGTGCCCACTGACATTACTCTCTTCATACTTCCAGGTCCCTCCCATCTAGCAACGAGGCAGGCCATACATGCTGGTGAGTGTGTTTAACATTACCTGAAAAACAATTTATAATACTAGTAAGAGTAGTGTAACTCTGTAGTATACATGCTGGTGAGTGTGTTTAATAATACCTGCAATACACAGTTTAACAATAGTAAGAGTAGTGTAACACAGTACTGATGTGTGTGTTTACTGTGGGGTGTGCATGTGTGCGAGTGTGCCTGTGCCCATGTGTGCATGTGTGTTTGTGTCCATGAGTGCATGTGTCCATTTCTGAATGTGTGCATTAGTATTGAAGTGCATCTCTGTCAAATATGTGTTGAGACTGTAATCTGTGTTCCCTGTTTTCCTCCCGTAGGTTCTGGTGCTGCTCTGGTGACCTGCAGCAGGGAACCTGAATCTTGTGCCCCAGGTACTGATGTTGATGAAATGTCTGTAATGGTGCAGGAAGGTGTGTCTGGGTCCGCCATTGGTCAGCCAATTGACAGTACACAGCTGTCAACCCCGTCAATGCGCACAGTCATCCTGCCGTTACATCCTTTGTCACTATGCAGTGGGCATAGATCAGGGTAATGTGGTACCTGTGGTACATGCATCCCCACAAGGCAGCCATGAGCAGGGTCCTCCAATGGTACCACGCAGACAGTCACCCATGGGTTCTCGTGGGGGCATCCGTGGCCGTACTGCCTCTGGCTGACGTGCCCAAGGAGGTATGTCAACCTCCACTATGTTTCGAACTGTTATGCAGGCACAGGCACGTATGGAAAGGTACACCAGACAGGGTCTGAGGGAGCTGAGAGCATGTCGCACAGCCATGACAGACGGCATGCGTGACATTGCGAATGCTATCCGTAACTTCACAGATGTTGTTGACAGACGTTGTGGGGACATACAACAGCTGCTCCACAACCAGATGTCCATTGGCCAGGGCGATGGTGTGCGTTTGCGACGTCGATGTGGCCGTATGCCAGCAACAGCACCAGCTGGCAGTGGCCGCGGACGACAACAGGCCCACTCACACACCTCAAGTGCCAGCACCAGCCCCAGCAATGCTGCGTCTGTGCTGTCATCAGGACACCCCAGGAGACCACGTGCACGTGGCTCTGGACAGTCCCAACAGGGAACTGTGTCCAGTCAACACACCCCTGCTTCCGATGACAGTACCCAGTCTGGGTTAGTACCGGATACGGCCCGTAGCACCCCTGCCAGGCACAGGTACCATGTCCGTGCCCACAGACACTGATCTGGATGACCCGACAGGTGCAGTCTGTGGCTGTCCACAAAACCCTGTACATGGCAGCCATTATGTGGGACTGTGTGCGTGCTTACACACATGCAGAAATCTAACACCTAGGGCAAACACATACACACACACACTGCACCAACACTGGTCCACCCTGTACTGCTGCCCCTCACAAACACACATACACACACATGTCAATTGGTGTTACCAGTGGCTGGCTTGGGCATACCTAACCCACACCCTGTGCATATGATGACACTGTGCCACCTCCTGCATACTACAACATTGGTGCAGGAAAAGGTAAACACGTTGCTGATGCACAGGGTGACTACATAGATGTGTATAAGTAGTAACATGTTGGTAACTGTTCACTGTTCCACTATGATTGTGTGTATATCCCAGCAGTCCTGCTGCAGTAACTGTATGAATGTCCTCAATTGTTATCTGCACCCATACTACTTACCAAAGTGTACCAGCTGCACACCATCACATGCTACCATTGACTATGGGAATGTGCATCATGTGCTGTTATGTAGATTCAGCTATATGTATCTGTTCTGTCACTCATGCATTTACACACACCCTGCTACCCCACACATGCACACGCTCACCTGCCATTCCCATTATTTATTACCCTACATGAGTAGCTGTCGATACATGACAGGTACACATTTGAGAAGTGCACTATGTTGTTTACTACCGATTTCCTCCTCT
Organism: Protopterus annectens; assembly: GCF_019279795.1. Classification (NCBI taxonomy): domain Eukaryota; kingdom Metazoa; phylum Chordata; order Ceratodontiformes; family Protopteridae; genus Protopterus; species Protopterus annectens. Next base: position 416,610,003 of record NC_056744.1, on the reverse strand, counting down.
CTACCTGTACTCACAGGGTGCAGGCAACCTCATCAGTTCAAAGGTGTAATGTGCATCAGGTACTGTGGTACCCTGATTGCCACATCAAACATGTTTCCCATACGGAAATGCACACACAGACACATCCCACATCCACACACTTGCCACATTCAGGCTTCAAAACACTATCTAGGTATATTCTGGTACATGTGCATGTTACAGTAGCATGTAACACTATACTGAGTACTGGCAGTTGTCTGTTGTCATGTTGTTTGTATATAGTAAAAGAATTGTTTGTTTATCCTACTTCGTTTTGTGGACATTACTTGAAGAAGTGTTACCTTACATGTGTTATTGGTACCACCACCTTCTCTTTTGTAGTTTTGTTTGTATAGGGTGCTGTCAACATCACTGCTTGTTAAGGGAAATGTGCACCCTGCAGTGCATAGCCCCATTTGGCAAAAGCCACATCCCACCCCCATCATTGTGCACACACATTAACCCCACCCACAGTAAAACACATACTTTCCATTTGCAAGATTCAAGCCCATACCTAACTGTGTAATGACAGTAGAAGCAGACACATTAGCAGAGTGTGCTATTTGCATTAGTGGGAAAAATCCTTTCTAATGCTGTACTTAGAGGGTGCTGACATCATCTGTGTGTAGGAGGAGGGATGTGCACCCTGTAGTGTGTTCTCCCAGTTGGCAAAAGGCACTTATCCCTCCCAGCATTATGCACACACATAAACCCCACTCATACTAACACACATACATTCCCACCCCACTCATACTAACACACATACATTCCCTTTGCAGGATTCAAACCCCTCCCTAACTATGTTATGACACTGGAGAAAGACGCATTAGCAGAGCACGCTATACGAATTACTGGATGACTTTAATTCAGGTAATATAGTTATAGAGTCCTGACATCATCAGTGTTTCAAAAGGGGGATCTGCATCCTGTACTGTACTGTCACAGTTGCTAATAGGGGCATTTCCCACACACACATCGATGTGTTCGAGGTTTGCATATGTGGGCGATCCAGTACTCCAGTGTGATTAGTATATGGTTCGATTGCAACAATGAGGGATATACTTCCAGTGGTGAGCATTTTGTACTCATGTTTGTGATGATCAGGTCTAGTATATCTGCCCCTCTTGTGGGAAGGTTGATTACCTGTTCCATAGCTAAAGAATGTCTGCTCTATGGGAACCCTAGAGCTTGGGTATTGTGGTTGTGTAATGTTCACAGTCTATGTTTGGGTAGCTGACGTCACCCAGTATGATGGTGTTTGCAGAGAAATCTATACTCTCCTGTGTGAGCATGAAGGCTGTGTGGGAGTCCTGAGTTTGAGAGGGTGCTGTAAGAGCTCCTCTGTGTCTCTTTCCATGTGGTTCAGGGAGGTACGTCTCAGGTTGTTTGCACCAGCATGGACAATGACTGCCTCATAGTTGTACTTGCTGTGGAGGGACCTGTGTGCCTGTGTTATGTGGCACATTCTATCACCCGACAGGTGGCTAAATGTGACCCTCACTTTGCTCAGTCTGGAGGGCGGGACGTCAGTCAAGAGCTCATGTCAAGCATGTTCACACCCCTCATAAATGATGTGGAAACCTTCAAAGGCCCCAGGCCTGTTGAAAATATGGACCAGACTGCAGATACCTGTATAAAGGCATTCTATGGACACATTCAGGAATGCATGGATCATGCAACCACATATGAAAGCATGACCCAATCCTCCAAAGGCAGACGTCCTGTGTGCCGGACACCAGCCATAAACAAACTATACAATAGAAGGATGAAGCCACTACATGATACAACTAACTCCCAAAATGTGAAGGCATCACTGATGAGTATTGGAAGACAACTACAGGCACCCATATGATTGTCTAAGGCCATCTTTGAGAGAAGATTCCACAAGCCACTGAGGTTAATCACAAGGCTTTCTGTAGTTATGTTAGGAACCTGGGTGGTAATACCCAGATATGCTCAGAGGTAATTTATTTATTTATTTTTATTTTTTTATTTTACATTTGTTAACCGGGCTAGTCTAACTGGAATAAGATCCATTTTCAGTAGAGGCCCGGGGAGAAAAGCTCCAGCACAGCAAACTTTTTACAGTAAAAAATAATAAGTTCAAAAGCAGAATAACAGTAGTAAAGTAGCTCTAAATGGTTACAGCCATTTACAAACACAATATATGACTGTAATAAATTGTTTAAAATTAAAAGAACTATAATAATAATTAAGCAGAATACAGACATACTGAATAGGTTCAGTTGACATTACAAGGATACCAAGGTTGTGTTGAGGTGATATGCAATGCAATAGGAATAGGAACAAATTAGTAGTTTTCATTTGGAAGCAGGATAACAGAAAGTATATACTGTCAATAAATTTTAGAAATATAACATATGACATAGTGAGATAAAGGTATCTAAGAGGCAGCAAGAATATGTAAAGTGGTGGAATATATTCTTGCTAGGAGCAGAGAAGATATTTAGTCAGGGTTAGTACAAGGGCAAAGCCAGTGAGAACTGAGAAAAGTAATCCAAGATGTCACACGAAATACAAAACACACAGACATTGCCATCATCCTAGTGGACAGGTTCACTGCTGCCTTCTCCCCCCCACCACACCAAAAGGGCAAATATGTCTCACAGCAGAGTGCTGCCCCCTGACATCACAGATGCTCAGGTAAGAGATGCCCTCTCCAAAGCAATAAACACTGCATCAATGGGACCAGACAGTGTCCCAGGCTGTGTCCTACATGAACCATAAGAAGAGCTACACCCAGACATAACACTACTGTTCAATCCCAGCCTTACTACACGATATGTGGCCAAAGAGTGGCGTACAGCAACAGTGGTCCCTCTACATTCAGGTGGTGCCTTAACGGATCCTGGACACTATTCGCCCCATATGTCTGAATAGCTTGGTCTGCAAAGCTATGGCAAGGATCATCATGAACCTCACATATATAGATATTGGGGACCTACAGACATGTCACCATACACAGTTTGGCTTTGTTAGTGGCAGATCCTGCCTCTCAAACCTGTTTGATTTCTTTGAAACAGTCACCAAGGCCACTGTCAAGGGGAAGGAGGTCTACACAGCCTACCTGGACCTTGCATAAGCCTTTGATACAATACCCCACTTGTGCATTCTAGGGAAGCTCACCAGTGTACATATTAACCCCTATGTCACTATGGATATTGCACAGTGGCTCAAGGGCAGAACACACATGGTTAGAATTGCTGGAGCCATGTCAGCTTCAAACCAGGTACAAGTGGTATCCCACAAGGCTCAGCCCTGGGAGCTGTCATGTTCATTATATATTTATCATAGGTACAGGCCAACATGGAAGTACTGTGGCTGAGCAAGTCACAGATGACTGCAAACCGGACGCCATAATCAACTCTCCAGCTAACACACGCATCCTCCAAAAGGGCCTCTTGCAAACACACAACTTGTGCCACAGCCATGGCCTCAAGGTGAATGACAAAAAGCGTATAGTCATCCCCTTTGTCAAACACAAAGTGACCACAAAGTACCACATATGTGTTAATCCATTAAGTGCAGACGAAGGAATTATGGACCTTGGGGTACACAGGTTGATAGCATTCTACCATTTGACAACAACATGGACAAAGTGGTTAGGAAAACATTTTATATAGGCCACATCATCATGATGGGATCCACATGTAGATCAGGGGAGGACATTGTGCCCCTTTACTCATCCCTCATCATCCCCATAATTGACTATAATGACCCTGTCGGCATGCACCTTACCAGACACCTGCAGCAACTGGAAAGACCACATATGTACCTCGACAAGAGGATCAAAGGGCTCAAACAGATGCCACATACTGACTGGTTAAAGAAACAGCAGCTCTACTCAGTGGCATACTGCCTCTTCATAGGCAATCTGTGCCTGACATATAAAGCCATGTCAAACCCTCACTTAATGGCCATGCTGCACCTCAGAATATCCAGATCCCATCAGGATACACGCTGGAAAGGCTTGAACCTCAGGAGTGATATACATAGGACATGCTGGAGGGACACATTCATAACTCAGAGGCTCCCTTCATTCTGGAATATTATCCCAATAGAGGTTAGGCAGAGTCACTCAGTGACTATCTTCAAGAGTGATATTAATGACTGGATGTGACATTGTAGGGTTACCCTGGGTATCACTTATGTGTCACTGTGAGACAGAGGCACAGTTTATTAACCTTGGAAAAGGGCATAGCAAGACAGATTTACAATGCATGGTGAAAGCCACACACATTCTGGCTAGGTGGATACATGCCCTGGGCAGACGTCCCTGTATGAACCTATGGACCTATGTATCTTGTTCACCATTGGCCCTATGTGCTGTTAATCACCAATGCAATCTCAATACTATGGTAGCATGTGCAAAGGTCAGTTGTCAGTCACCTCTATGGTACAGTTGTGGAATATGTGTGTCATGTAGTAATGTCACAGCTGCCACATGTACACAGTCAACCCTATCCCCTACCCATGGATGTACAATACATGTATGAGATGGAAACACATGGCCAAACTGTGGACTAAGCACTCTGAACCCAGTACTGGCATAACCTGTCAGGTGGCATGAAATACTACAGTGACAGCAATACCAATCTGATGTGGACCTACACTGACAGCAATACAAGCATGGAAACACACCGGGCCATTCGTGGAGCCTAAGGATAGCATCCTGCATGACTGGCAGACATCTCTGCAGCTGGCTCACAGGCATATGTTAGGCCTGCACACAGCATGCATAACACATAGCATACAAATCCTGTGTGCCAAACAAGCACAGTCTGTACAGCTATACAACACTACTGCTGCAGTTGTGTTAGGTACTTTTATTGTCCAGTACAGTGAGGACATGCTCACCAGGCTGGACAAGGTGTAGGTCACAGTGATATGCTCATGGGGCACTATGGTCCACCACATAACACAAGCATACAGGTCAGTCAGATGCATGGACACATATGACTCAGTCATTGTCCATGCCACCGCAGCTGATGTGGGATGTCCCTCACTGGGATACATGATAGGGAACATGGAAGGGATCACTGAGCAAGTGGCACAGGCTGGTAGAACCCTGACCTTGGTTGGCATCAGACCCTTACCAGGGATTCTGACATATTACTGAATGCTAATGAATTACTGTAGCTACAACACCCTAGCTGAACGGTTCTTAGCATGTGGTCACTGCATTGCTATGGAATAACGTCTTACCACTCCCAGAACAGGTGAAAACATGCAGCACCTGTTCATCAACAACAGGTAGACTATATGCCCCAGACCAGGTGTGTATCCCTCACTACTAGGCTGATAGCATCTACATCTCACACTGTATATACACATCCCACATGCAGCACCTGCACAGAAGACCACAGTCATAATGTTACCCTGTGCAAATACCATGTATTCACATGTGGCAGGCATCACACATGGTAACTATTGAAGGTCACAGGTACATATGTGTATTTGGCACACACATACATCATGTGTGCATTGCCATAACTGGTTTAATCAATGTCATGCATTATTGTGAGGGACAACCCGCACACATGGGCATACTGTGTGGGCAAAACACACGTGGCATGTCTGTAATCAAAAGCCATAAATAATTGTGATATCGTTTAGAAAGGGGTATGTGCATCCTGTAGTGTGTTTTCCCAGTTGGCAAAAGGATATTTCAGTCATACACACTTACCCCCCCTTCACACACACTTGCTGGATTCAAATCCCTACCTAACTATGTCATGACACTAGAGACAGACGCATTAGCAGAGCGCGCTATTCGCATTACTGGGAGATTTCCTTTCCCCTAATATACTTATAGGGTGCTGACATCATCAGAGTTTAGAAAGTGGAATGAGCATCTTGTGGTGTGTTTACACAGTTGCCAAAAGGGATGTTCCTTTCACACACACTTGCTGGATTCAAACCCCTACCTAACTATGTTATGACACTAGAGACGGACGCAATAGCAGAGCGCACTATTCCGATTACTGGGGGATTCCTTTTCTCCTGATATACTTATAGGGTGCTGACATGATCAGTGTCTAGAAAGGGGAATGAGCATCCTCTGGTGTGTTTTCACAGTTGCTAGGAGTAACATTTGGACTAAGTGTGTGAGCATGCCCAGTTCAGCCTTCCCATGGCATGTTGTGTGAAAGATGTCTCATTTATCTATGTGTGTGAGCATGCCCAGTGTGAGCTTTCCATATGTTGAACTCTGCAGCCCATCACATTTGTGGATGAGTGTGACCTTCAACAAATACCTCCAGTTTATGGTTGTGTGTTCTGTGCCATGTTGTATAGTTACTGTCCAAATGCTTTTTGTGTGAACACAACAGGGAGTATACTGTGCCTGCAGGTTTTGCATGGGATACTTTGCACACAATTGTCAACATCCATTCATACTGACCTAACACTGTAGTACTGTATAGTGTAGTGGTTCAGTACTTTCATTGTGGTGGTCAGTATCCTGGGCTTTAGTCCTATCACTGTTTTACATTTCCATAGTGTGCACAACAGCCTGGTTAGGGTCCAGTTGTGCACATCTGCACAAAGGCGGTGCCTCTACGGACCGTGGTAATTACTGCCCCATAAGCTTAACAAGTCTAGTCTGCAAAGCTATGGAGAGGATCATAATTGAGCTCATAAACAAAGATATAGGGGACATGCAGACATTGTACCCATCCCAGTTTGGCTTGGTCAAGGGCAGATCATGCCTTTTGTACTTGGTTGACATCTTCAAAACAGTCACTAAGGCCATTGTTGAGGGAAAGGCAGTCCGTACAGCCTACCTTGGCCTTGCAAACACTTTCAACACAATACCCCACCCAGGTATTGTAGAAAACCCTACCAACTGAAATGTAAACCCATATGTCACAAGATGGGTTGCAAACTGGCTTAAGGACGGGACCCACAGGGTTAGAGTTGTTGGCACTATGTCAGACTCCAGGCCGGTCACAAGTGGTGTCACACAGGGCTCAGTCCTTGGCCCCCTATTGTTTGTCATCTACTTCTCAGAAGTACAGGCCAGCATGGGAGGACTTTGGCTGACAAAGTTTGCAGATGACTGCACACTGGGCGCCATAGTGGACAGTGCATCAGTCACGGATATCCTTCAGAAGGGACTCACGGAAACTGATAGCTGGTGCCAGAGCCATGGCCTGAAGTCAAATTGCACAACATGTTTAGTCATACCCTTTGGGAAAAGCAAGGTAACCCCAAGTTACCATATAGGTGGCAATCCTCTAAGCACAGAGGAGGTTATCATGGACCTGGGGACACAGGTTGACAGTCGCCGTTCTTCTGACACTCATGTTGCTAAAGTGGCTAGAAAGACCTTCTACATTGCCCACCTGATCAGGAAGGGATTCACATCCAGATCTAGTGGGTCATTGTTCCCCTGTACTCTTCACTTATCAGACCGGTGATTGAGTACAATGCCCTATTCTGGATGTATCTCACCCAACATCTGCAGCAATTGGAGAGACCCTGAATGTCCCCCACCAAAAGGATAAAGGGACTCCAACATCTGTCATATGCTGCCAGATTGAAGACACTCCCGCTATTCAGTCACATACCGTCTGCTTAGAGGTGACATGTGCCTGACATGCAAGGCCATGTCCAAACAGGAATTAATGGACATGCTCCACCTCAAAATCGGCAGATCCACCTGAACACTAGTGCAAGTGACTTACACCTTAGCATGGATGTACGTTGGACATGTTGGAGGGATGGATTTATCACTCGGAGACTCCCTATGCTGTGGAATACAATCCCGGTCCATGTGAGGCAGAGCACCTTGCTGGCTCTGTTCAAGAGGTATCTTGACCTGTGGATGGGAGATCATAGGTTTACCCCGGGGATCGTCACCGTGTCACTGCTGGAGAGAGGCATGACAAACTAATGGGCACAGTACTGTTTCCATATAAGGGGTGGTGTACGCCAACAAACTCTGGGCTAGGCTTATACCTGCCTTAGGGAAGATAGCCTAGTATAAACCTATGTACCTATGAACCTATCTGACCATGTTGCATTATGTTCAGATGTGAACTACTTACAGCAGCCTCATCCAACATCAGTAGTGCATTCCACAACATGGGTGTACATTGGCAAACACTACCGATGTGCCCTAGGCCATTTCTAATGCTAGTCGGAGAGTGTGTTTGTCCGTCAACACATTGTAAGTGTAGTTTGCCATGACATATGTCTTGTTTAGTATACTGTGCCTCTGTCTACCTGTGACATAACATTGATACCCAGGGTAAACCTACCATCTCCCATCCACTCATTAGGATTCCTGTTGAGGAGAATTAACGAGTGACTCTATGGATAACCTGTACTGGTAGTTTACACATGCGTGGGGGTGGCTTCTGTGTTATGGATAATGCAGTACAGCTTGTCCTATGTATGTCAGTGCTGGGGTTCAGGTCCCTCATGTGCATAGCTCCCTGCCATTCAGATTGTACAAGGTGCAGCATGTGCATTGATTCCAGCTTGGACATGGCTTTCTACATCAGGCACAGCTTGCGTCTGGGTGGCCAGCATGGCAGTGTGTGGAGCTGCACTCTGTTTAATCGGGCGACACATTACATGTGTTCCAGCTCTTTCATACTCCTGGTGAGGTACTGTTGTGGACTTTACAGTTGCTGGATGTGTCTGCTGAGGTACACCCCACAGGGGCTGTTGTGGTCATTTCTAATGCTGATGAAAGATAACTGCAGAACCACAATAACCTCCCCTTAGCTAGATGTCAGAAAGCATGGACCATGCAATCACAAATAAAAACAAGACCCTCTCCACCAAGGGAAAGTGGCATGTCTGGTGGACCCCAGCCATAAACAAACTGTATAACAGATGAGGGATACTAATGCAAGACAGAGCTACATCTCCAAAAGGGAAGACAGCTGTGATCAGCACTAGTAGAAAGCTACATTCTCTCATAAAGACATCCAAGGTCAACTTGGGGACATAAATCACCAAAGACAATGAAGGTAACCACACTGCTTTCTTCAGTTATGTCAGACACCTGGGTGGGAACCCTCAGATATGCTCAGAGTTGGTACACAACAACATATATTCCAGTGACCTGACAGATATTGGCAACATTCTGGCAGAGAGCTTCAGTGCAATTTACCCCCTCCCTCACCCCCAAAAGAAGATAGTTATCACAGCTGTATGTAACCTCACTGTCATCTTGGATGTCCATGTGAGAGCCGCACTCAGCAAAGACAAGTACACAGCATCAATGGGACCTGATGGTATCCCCGGTTGCATGCTATGTGAACTCCAGAAGGAGCTGGACCCATATACAAATGCTATTTAACCTTAGCCTTGCTACAGGATATGTACCTGCACACTGGCGTACGGCAACAGTGGTCCCACTCCACAAAGGAGATGCCTCCACAGACCATGGCAACTACCACCACACAAGCTTAACCAGCCTTGTCTGCAAAGCTATGGGAAGAGTCATTATGTAGCTCTTACACAGAGACATTGGTGACCTACAGACCCTTGATCCCACCCAGTTCAGCTTTGTACAGGGCAGATCCTGCCTTTTGCACCTAGTTGACTAGTATGAAACTGTCAGTAGGGCCATTGATGAGGGCTACGCAGTCCACACAGCCTACCTGCACTTGGCTAAGGCCTTTGACACAATACCCCACTCAGGCATCATAGACAAGCTCAACTGCTGAAATATAACACCTTATGTCACAGGATAGGTTGCAAAATGGCTAAGAAACAGAACCCATAAAGTCAACATTGCAGGTGCCTTGTCAGATTCAAAGCCAGTCACAGGTGGTGTCCCACAAGGATGTGTCCTGGGACCCCTCTTATTTGGTATTTACTTTTCAGATGTGAAAGCAAACATAGGAGGGTTGTGGCTGACAAAGTTTGCAGATGACTGCAACCTAGGCACCATAGTGAATACATCAGCCGGCACACACATCCTACAGAATGCCGTCACAAAGACAGATAGCTGGTGCTGGACTCATGGCCTGAAACTGAATGCAACTGATGTGTAGTCATCCCCTTTGGGAGGAACAAAGTACCCACAGATCAATACATAGACAGCAACCCACTGAGCACAGAAAACAAATCAGACACCTGGGGACACGTGTAGATAGTGACATCTCGTTTGACACCCATGTTGCCAAAGTGGTTAGAAAGACTTTCTATCTTGCCCACCTTATCATGAAGGGTTTTCCATCCAGATCAAAGGAGGTCATTGTACCACTATACTTCTCCCTTATCAGGCCCATGATTGAATACAAAGCCCCATTTGGTATGTACCTCACCCAGCACTTGCAACAGCTGGAGAGACCCCAAAAGTACCTTACCATGAAGATTAGGGGTCTACAACACATGTCATATGCTTCCAGAATAAAGGAAATCCAGCTTTATTCAGTGTCATACCGCATACTTACAGGTGACCTATGCCTGACATACAAGACCATGTTCAATCAGGATTTGGTGGACATGCTCCACTGCAAGCAATCCAAATCCACCAGAACCATGAGAGCTACAGATTTGAACCTCAGCACATACATGTATAGGACATGCTGGAGGGACAGAGTCATAACTCAGAGGCATCTCACACTCTAGCAGAGTATCCCAGTTCATGTTAGACAGAGTCCCTCACTGACTCTCTTCAAGAGACATCTGGACAACTGCATGTGAGAAAGAGGCACAGACTAGACAGAGGCACAGTCAAGTTATTCAATTACGTAAGGGGGTCATAATGTGTCACTACTAAGTCAGAGGCACAATATTCGGAATTTATTCTGTACACTTATTACCACTATAAGGGGTGACAATAGCCACATCACTATGGCTAGGCTTATACATGCACTAGGGCAGATAGCCTAGTAGTAAACTATGAAACTATGAAACTATGGTGTATGTGTAGGTATTGTCAGTCAAGCACTATAATGTGGTTTGGGGGGCTTGATATCTCCCTGTATTCCAACATTGTTTTGTCTATTCCTTCTAGCATGTCTAGGGATCAGTTGCTAGTGTCCTCTCCTGCTCAGCTGGTGAACCTGGGAATATTGAGGCAATGTTACAATTGCCTCATGTACACTGACAACCCTCTCCTTCTCCCATAAAACACAAATACATGCGAGAGATGCAACTATATAGCCAAAGTGGAGGCTGAGCTCTCTCAACATAGGACTAGCAAGACCAGAGAGAAGGTGAAGGTAACCACACACACCACAAACCCAGTCTCACATAGCACTATCACAACTTAAAATCATACACATAGACACACAAAGACATACTCGGAGGCTCTGATCAGAATTCTACCAAAACAGCAGAGGCCACCACAGCAGACACCCACACAACTGCCTCCACAGGGCACAGCACATGCAACACATAGACCACAGAGTCAGTGTGCCAAACAGTCACATCCCTTAAGGCCAAACACAATGCCAGACACACTTGTCATAGGTGACTCCATAGTCAGACACACTGACATCCCGCTCACCAGATCGAGTACGGAGGAGGTCACAGTAAGCTGCCTATCGGGCACTGGAATCCACCACATAATGCAAGCACTCAGGTCACTCAACTGCAATTACAAGTCTGACTCAGTCATTATCCATGCTGGTGTGAACGACCTGAGATGTACCTCCCTGGACTACATGAAAAGAGACATAGAGGATCTCTCTGATTATGTAGGCCAGGCAGGTATGACCCTGACCTTGAGCAGTATCCTACCTTCACCAAGTATGATGCCACATAAACAGAGACAAGATGATCAGCTGTAATAATTGGCTTAAACTATGGTGTCATTCAAAGGGGGTCCAATGTCTGTCTGCCTGGGATGACATGCTGGACAGGCCATGTTGATTTGCAAGGGACGGCTTGCACCTATCACCCCTGGGCTTCCGGATTTTGGCTGAGGCTCTTGCCACCACCATTGTGCCTTTTTTATGCAAGAATCAGATTCTACACCTACCACCCTAGAACACAGAAAAGGAAAAACACTAAGGGTAATGCTGCTCAATGCCAGAAGTCTCAACCTCAAGCTGCACACACTCAACGCCCTTCTCAGTATGGAGAACATTGATGTCTGTGCTGTGACTGAAACCTGGTTCACGGCTTCTGACAGCACCCCGGCACTATCAGGTGTTACCTCATATCATGCATTCCGGCCCCAAAATCCGGACAACACCAAGAAAGGAGGGTGGGTGTCCATATTCATCATGGACACCCTCACCTCAAGGTTGGTGGCAACACACGATGCATCGGAGACCATCCAGGTGCAAGTAACCATAGGCAAGACTGCTCTGCAGTTTGTAGCATGTTACATGCCACCCTCTCAAACTCAGGTACCTCACACAGCTTTCCTGAAAACACTGGAGGGGATAAATGTATCTCCGAACACCATCATACTGGGTGATTCCAACTATCCAAATATAGACTGGGATCACTACTCAAGCCCCAACACTCTAACCCAAAGGTTCCTAGAGTTCATACACTCAAATGCCATGGAACAACTAGTCACCATCCCCACAAGAGGAGACAACTTACTAGAACTCATCATCACGAACATGGGGTCACAATGTTCAACACCAGAAGTATACCCATCATTGGTGAGATCAGATCATGAACTAATCTCAGTGGGAGTCCACATCCCACCCCCACCCCAGATAGAAAAGACAACAGTGAAGACCTTCTCAAAAGCCGACTTCACACTTCTAAAGACTGGTGTGGTCTCTTTCAAGGCCCCCAAGCCAGCGGACACCATTACCCAAGCCGCTGTATCACTTACAAATGCCTTCTACCAGCACCTCCAGGACTGCATGGATCAGGCAATCCCAAACAAAACAAAGACTCTTTGTACCACAGACAAGCATCCAGTCTGGTGGACCCCAGCCATAAACACACTCTACAACAAAAGGAAGGAGCTACTACAAGATAGAGCGAAATCCGTAGAAGGGAAGACACCCCTGCTCATTATGAGTAAAACACTGAGTTCCCCCATAAAATCATCCAAGGCAAATTTTGAGAGTAAACCCGCTCAAGACTCAAGGGTCAATCATGAGTCCTTTTTTACCTATGTTTGACACCTGGGAGGGAACTCCCAGATATGCTCAGAATTAGTTCGAAATGATGTAAATATCACTGAACCTACAGACATTGCCAACATACTGGCTGACAGGTTCAGTGCAGATTTCTCCCCCCCCTTCCCCCCAACTGGAGGGATATCTATACCAGAGGATTGTAGCCCCCCAAACATATCAAATGCTGGGGTGAGAACTGCTCTATCCAAGGCAAAAAACACTTTATCCATGGGACCAGATGGTGTCCCCGGTTGTGTGCTCCATGAACTCAATGAGGAATTAAACCCGCAGTTAGGGCAGCTGTTTAATCTTAGCCTCACCTCAGGATATTTGCCCAAGGAGTGGCATACAGCAATGGTGGACCCACTTCACAAAGGCGGTGCCTCCACCACCCCCGGAAACTACCATCCCATCAGCTTGACAAGCCTGGTCTGCTAAGCTATGGAGAGGATCATAATGGGAATCATAAATGAAGACATAGGGGACTTGCAGACATTGGATCCAACCCAGTTTGGCTTTGTCAAGGGCAGATCATGCCTTTTAAACTTGGTTGACTTTTTCAAGACAGTCACCAAGGCCATTGACGAGGGCAAGGCAGTCCACACAGCCTACCTTGACCTGGCAAAGGCTTTCGACACAATACCCCACTCGGGTATCATTGAAAACATCACCAGCTTAAATGTGAACCCATACATCACAGGATGGGTTGCAAACTGGCTAAGTGACAGAACACACAGGGTCAAAGTTTCTGGTGCCATGTCACACTCCAAAACTGTCACAAGTGGTGTCCCACAGGGCTCAGTCCTGGGCCCACTTTTGTTCAGCATCTACTTTTCAGAAGTACAAGCAAACACAGGAGGATTATTGCTGACAAAGTTTGAAGATGACTGCAAACTGGGAACCATAGCTGGAAACCCATCTGACACAGACATCCTTCAGAAGGGTCTCATAGACATGGATAACTGGTGCCAGAGCCATGGCCTTACGTTAAACGCTAAACAATGCATAGTCATACCCTTCGGGAACAACAGGATTACCCCTAGTTCCCATCTAGGTGGCAATCCTCTAAGCACAGAAGAGGTTATCAGGGACCTGGGCACCCGGGTTGACAGTAATATTTCGTTTGACACTCATGTTGCCAGAGTAGGCCTGGGGCAGTTCCTGCCATTAGGACAGTGGTCTGCAGCAAGCTATATAGTAGTAGTCAGTATTAGCCATTGGTATTTGACCATGGTTAATCCATGTTGCTTCTTGTTGTGGTACCAACATGGGTGTGTAGTTATCCATGCCATTTATTGCTAGTCACCCTCATTTTGTAGCTTGTTCCATGTTTTTGCACATGTACATCACTGTATGAGGTGTGACCTGGTAGTGTCAGGGTGCTGATGTGGGCTTTGACCCTGTTTTCTATTACAGCACTGATATCTACATTCTCTATACTGTGTGCATTTACACTGCACGCATTTATACTTCTGGCATTGGGTAGCATTACATGTAGGTTCCTATCCCTTGTGGTACCTATGAGGTGGGTTTGTGTTTTTTGTGGTTTATGATTGGTGAGGGTGGATGTTAGTCAGGTCCTCAGGTGTGAATATGGTACATGGTATTACATTACTTAACACATGGCATTCATGCCTCAGGTGGTGCTGCAGGGCTGCCTCTGTCGGATGCACATACTACACTCCCTGTACATGTTTGGAAGCAGGTTGTGTCATGTTAGGCATCCCTGTTACTATATAAGTGAGTCAGAGCGGGTATCAGTCCCAGTGTTCCTACTGACCAAGTGTATGTGCTATGCGTTGCCTCTTTGCCAAGGCCAGGGCATACTGGGCACGCCTCCTTCTGCCTACTGGGACAAGGTCAGGTTGTTCCTCCTCCGAGTCACCCTCTGCCTGTGGTGGCCTTGGCAATGGTGGGGGGATGTTAGGCCCAGCCCTGTGCTGGTCCTGCTGCAGCTGTTTCTGCAGGATCATATTATGTAGCATAGCACATATCATGACCATTTGGGTACATGTAGTTGGTGTGTACTGCAAGGCTCCACCAGATGTGTCCAGACACCGGAACCGTGACTTGAGCAGCCCAAACACACGCTCTATGACATTACGTGTTTGTGCGAGTGCCTCATTATGGCGTTCCTGTTCAGGTGTGTGTGCATTTCTGATGGATGTCATCAGCCACGGCTCAAGTGCATAACCTGCATCCCCCACTAGGTGTCCGTGTGGGAAGTCCCCACTGGCAAATGATTGGTACAGCTGCGTCAGATGCCAGATGTGGGAATCATGGTAGCTCCCAGGGCAGCCAGCACACACATTCATTATTATGCCCTGGACATCACACACGACCTGGCAGTTGATGGAGGGGTATCCCTTGTGGTTAATGTAGGCTCTACCCCGCTCACCAGCTGGTGCTTTGATGCGTACGTGCGTGCAGTCTATTGCACCCAGCACCTCAGGGTATCCCGTTATTTGCTGGAAGAGACGCATATTGCTGGCCACAACCTCACGGTCATTAGGGACATATATATGATCACTGACATGTGCTGACATGGCATCCAGGAACTGGTGCAGTACCCTGGAGGCTGATGCCTGTGATATCCCCATCATATCACCAGTTGGTCTCTGGAAGGTACCTGTTGCTAGTATTCTTAGGCCAACACATACCTTGGTTTCTACTGGGATGGGTTCCCCTCTGTTGGTTCTGTGTGTGAGATGTGGCCTGCACAGCTCAACAATCTGCTGCAGAAGGTCTCTGTCCACTCTGTAGCCCTCTACTATCTCCAGCTCATGTAACCCATGGTAGGTGACCCTGGGCCTGTATACTCTTCTCCTTCTCCTCACTCTGGGTTGTCTGTCAGCATCTGCATTGTCACTGCCCTCAGCAATTCGCCTATGCCTGATTATAACAGCTTATGGCAGCCCCTAGCATTTCTGCTCTGAGTTCAGCTTTTTTCAGTTTTCAATTCTGATAGCTTACTTTCTTGCAGTATCTCTTGTGAGAAACACCCTGCACTGCTGTTTGCAGTGTTTTAAGTGCTGGGTTGGGCTTCTAGTCTGCCTGTGTAATTGCCTGCTTCCAATTGTTATCACCAATTAACTCCAGCAGTATTCCGACAGTTTCCTAGTAATCTGGTTGTTTCCTTTTTCCTCTCTGTTTCCTCAGGGGGAGCAATGTGCACACCAGCTTAAGCACGCTCACAGTGGCTTACACGCGCGCACACATCCTTACACGGTGTGGGCTTGGCTGATTCATGTTAAAACGCACGCACACTGACTTACACAAGTGCACGCCCGCGCAAACCATTGTAAACGGTTTGCAACACGCTCCCACCTGTCTTACACGCGCACACGCGCGCATGCACATTTATCAAGAAACTTTGAGTGTAGGGATAGCGTATACCCTCAATTTCTTGACTTTCCTAGTGTTCTGTTGGGACATACCTCCCTCCCTGATGTCTGTCTGTCATCTGTCACCTTACATTGCCCTCCAATCTGGTACATTTGTTTCTATCCTTCCCCCCCGTGATGTCACCTACCTCTTACTCTGTTCCTCCCCCTTCTCTAACTCTTACACTACTCAGAAAGTGCTCATTACCTATGTGGCAGCGTGATTCAGTATTGTAACCCTCATTTACATAGGATTGCCTAGTAATGCTTAGTTACATGTCTTACACGGAGCTTTCCCCCCCTTGACAACCACTAAACGGAGGCCATATTGTTTTTGGTCTGCAAGTCCCTCCATTGACATTCCATGTAATACATAAATCCCACAACTGTGGGCTTATAAGCTTCGGTTTTCAGTTTTAGGTAGCACCCGTTTGCGGTGTGCTGCAGTTACATCATAATCCCGAGAAAAAAAAAAAGTTATATAACATATTTTTGCAACGATTTTTCATGCCAATGGCCACATATTTGGCCATTGGCATGCTTAATGAACAATATGCACCCTTTATTTGGAGCTGACATAGCTCCGTTTTTGATTTTGCAGAAATTTACTCAGTTGTCAGCTGAGTACATTTCTGCAGCTAACACGTCCGTTACACGGACTGGTTTCAGCTTTGTGGATCGCTCAAATACCTCATTTGCATATCTTTGAGCTGCAAATGAGGTATTGAGCATTTCCACGCCCAGTCTGTGTAAGACACGTGTTAGCTGTCTCTTACACGGAGATTTGGGCTGTTCCTGAATCGGGAGGCTTACACGGAGGCTTACACTACTCTTGAACTCCGTGTAAGCCTTCCTGAATCTGGCCCTTAATCTTCTTATTTCTAAGAGTCTCTCTTGAAGTCTTTGTTTTACAGCCTTAGTATAAGGTATTTTAGTGAGACAAGAGAATGGTTGTGGTAGAGGTGTATGGAGTTCACAGGATATGTTCATAGAGAGAGAGAGGGGTCTCTAGATTAATTAGGTATTTACACATCTCATGGATGAATTTCTTAATATTATATATAATTTCATTATTTATGAGCATAAGGTAGGTTTTACACTGTCTAAGGAGGTCTAGTGTTTAAAGACTGGTAACATGTCCAGTCCTTAGGTGTTTGGATAAGTAAGGATAATGCATCACTATGTAGGTAGGACAATATGCAAGAAAGCTTATCTCAATGATTTATAACTAGAAAAAGAGAATAGAACATTAAACAATTTATTTTAGGCAAAATTAAACAATTAAATTTTTTTAAATAAATGATGATTATCAGTGCAAAATGTTACTGTTTGTAGATAATATACTGATAGTTCCAACATTAATCAATCTACAGTTAGACCAGATAAGGTAACAAAATCTTTGCAGAAATATGTAATTTTAAACTAAATGAAAAAGACTAATATGGTGCTAATAAACAAACATTTAAACCAATGTATATGAAAAAGAAAGATAATTATAATTGGGATTGTAAAACATTCAAGCATTTACATATTCCTTCAGAAAATCTGAACTATATAATATTTACTAACTGCAAAACCATTGCAGAACAATTGAAAAGAAAACCCCCGGATTCTCAAAAGCTTGCACGGAGTACAAGATTGGTGCAGGAGCCCACGCAGGCAATATGTCTGGCGTGCGATCCAGGAACAGCCTGCAGGGGCGAAGCTCTTGCACTAATCTTGCGGACTAAGCCCTGGTATGCAAATGACCCCATTTGCAGGTGCAATCCATGCAAATGAGGTGATTTTGCAATCCAGGAAGCTTGCAACAGTTCGTGCAAGACTAGTGCTATCTGCAGAAATGTACTCGGTTAGTAACTGAGTACATTTCTGCAAAATCCAAAACGGAGCCATGACAGCTCCAAATAAAAGTTGCATATCACTGAGGAAGCATGCCAATGGCCAAGTATAAGGCCATTGGCATTGCAAACAATACAAAAAATAAAAAAAATTAACTTTTATTTTTTTTTAGCCGATCTCGGCTGTTTAAGCATAGGGCAGCGGCGTGCAAATGGGATTGAGAGGAAAATAAGAAAATAAAACTAAAATAAGCATTCTAACTAAAATCAGTATTTTGCCATGCAAGTCAATGGCAGGCAGAAGACAGCCTGGCCAGTGAGTAGTGGGTGCTAAGCGGGGATGCTCAGTGTGACACATGTAACTATGCATTAGCAGGCAGTCCTATGCAAATGAGGGGAAGGATAGTGAATCCCAGTTTTCTCCAGCATGTGAGTCAGGTCCCAAGAGTGTAAGAGTAGGAATAGCTGTGTGCAAGCCTAGGAGGTAGGTGACATCATGGGGGTGTGTATCAAGCATACTGTAAGTGGATTGGAGCCCTGTGGCTTAGGTTTGCTCCTAGCTTAGCACAGCTAAGCTAGGGGTGTGTGTCTAAACCTGCCTAGCACTCTTTACAAAGTGTAAGCAGGTGTGTGCGCCAAGACCGGGTTTTACAGGAAGAAAAAAGAAGTTAAACCAGGAAATAGCAGCAGTGTGCACATTTGAGCACTCTGTTTGCATGGTGCATACACGGGCTTAAACAGGGAGGCAATGGGAAGGGAAAACAGCAGTAGGAAGGTATTCAAGGAGAACTAGAGTAGCTGGCAGGTGAAATGTATCAGAATCAGCCAATTACACAGGCAGCAGACCAGCCCAGCCCAGAACACTACTATAAACTAAGCAAACACCTTCTCCTCTGGTTTTTCCCACACTCTGTACCACCGGTGTATACAAGTGGGGAAATTTTCACAAACAAACCTACAAAATGAGAAGGGCTGCAGCAGGCAACATAGAACAACATGTGCAAGAGGCTGAGGGTGGTGAGGATGTGAATGCTTCTGAACAACCCACAGTGAGGAGACAGAGAAGAGTGTACAGACCCAGGGTAACCTACAAGGGGCTACATGAGCTGGAGATAGTGGAGCACTACAGGGTGGACAGAGACCTCCTACAGCAAATTGTTGAGCTGTGCCAGCCACACCTGACACACCAAACTGACCAAGGGGAACCCATCCCAGTGGATACAAAGGTATGTGCAGGCCTTGGTATACTAGCCACAGGTACCTCCCAAAGCACAACTGGTGATATCATGGGGATCTCACAGGCATCAGCATCCAGGGTATTCCACCAGTTCCTGGATGCCATGTCAGCACATGCCAGTGAGCATGTATATTTCCTCAACACCCGTGAGGTGTTGACCAGCAATATACGTCTCTTCCACCAAATACTTGTAAAAAATGAAGAATGAAAGGAACAGGTCACAAATCACGCCAGCCAAGGTGCAAAGTATATCCTTTTACTTGTAAGCGCTTTCATGCACAATAATATATGCACTTCTTCAGACAAATACACAAGTATACCAAGACACTTTATATAGGCCTTTGAATACCCAGATGACTCATTTCATAAATAATTATCCAATTAATTAAGGTGGATTAATTGAGATGGGGGTTATTCAAAGCCAACTTCAGTTCTAAAAACAAAACCAGACTAACAAACCTAGCCCTTATTTACATTGCTAAGCTTACCAACTACCAATTCTTCTACAATATGTAACATAAAATTAAAACCAATAATCACACAAAATAATACCACATGTATTAAAGTCTTTAGTTAAAAATTTTTGTGTCTGTAATAACCATATTATGAATATTACCAATAAATAGTTAATAAATGTTATGTGAGTATGTTGTAGGAATATGTTATATATCCCATTAAATAAAGTATGCAATAAATTTATATGAATTTACAGTGTTAATAAAAAAATATATGTTTAAATTGATGCCAATTCAATCGTAAGATGTGTATATATAATTAATAATAATATATATGTATGTGTAAATATGTTGTTGAACATATGATAATATAAAAGTATTATAAACATATAAACATATGTACCGATAGTTGAAGTGACAATGAAGGAAATACAAATATAAACATTAATTTTACATAAAAGTACATTTCATCTGTTTAAAGCTTTCATGTTAAGTAGACATTTTATGGAACACATATCATTGATTCCTGGAAATGTATAGGCATTTGTTTTTAATTGCCAAAGAAGTTCGTGTTCCTGCAGCTTTAAACACCATGCTCCCCCTCTAGGATTCCTTTGAACCTTCTCAACTACATTAAACAAAAAACTATGTGAATTGTTTTCATTGATGTGTTTAGCTAAGGCGTTAGACAGATTTTGTTTAGATATAGCGTAAAGATGTTCATATATACGGGTCTTCAATGCACGCTCTGTCTTCCCAAAATAATATGCAGCACAGTCTTTACACTTAGCAAGATAGACGACTCCTTGACTTTCACAGTTATATTTATCATTAATATAGTACTTTATACCTCGAACCGTGAAAGTGGAGCCTGTTTGTATGTGCTTGCAATATTTACAACAACCACACTTAAACATCCCTTTGTTAGGCTTGTAGGTTTTTTCAAGGGAATTCTAGTAGCTGTTTTATAGTTAATCCCTTCCTATATACTATAAGAGGTTTTGAGCCTAGTAAGGAGTGAAGTTTTTTATTTTGTGTAATACATTTCCAATTATTTTGCAGTATTCCTCTTATCTGCCCTATATTTGAATTGAATTGGGTAAGGAAACTAACATTATAGTTGTTCATTGTGCTTTTATTATTTTGACTATTGTCATGCACAGTATTTATGTTTGATGTTTCTGTGTTATGAACAGTTCCTCGAAAAATGGAAGTAATAAGACCGTTTTTTCTTTTATTATTTACTTCCCAATAGACTGAGTTTACCAACTGATTTGGATATCCTCTGTTGTTAAACATTTCACACAGTTTCCAGCATTCTTCTTCAAATGTTTCGTCTGTTGAACACATTCGAGAAGCCCGGACAAATTGTCCTTTAACAACCCCCTTCTTTTGATGGAAGGGGTGGTTGCTGGTGAAATGTAAAAAAGAATTACTATATGTAGATTTTCTAAATATTTTAGTAATAAAAACATTGTTTGTTAAATCTTTTGTAATATTGATATCCAAAAAGTTAATTGTTGTATCACTCAGTTCATAGGTGAAATCCAAAAAGGAAGAAAAGGAATTCATTTCGTCAATTAGTTGTATAGCTTGCTCTGGGGTGCCATTGAGTACCATAAGAATATCATCTTGGTACCGTGTGTACCATACCTTAATTTTACAAAATAAGTCATGAGGAAAAAGGAATGTGTGCTCCCAGAAGGCCATAACTGCGTTGGCAAAACTGCCTCCGCATGGGGAGCCCATTGCCACCCCTGATTGTTGTAAAAATATGTCCTTTTGAAACATAAAATAGTTGTTTTCTAAAACCAATTCTAAGATGGTAATTATCAAATCAACATCCTTGCCTGGGCAGTTTTTTAATAGTAGGAAGTCTCTAACCCAATCCAACCCCGTGCTTTGTGGGATAACCGTATATAGGTTTTTAATGTCTGCTGTTAAAAAAATGTAATCAGCATTGAAAGATATATGATTTAGGTTCTTCAAAACATGCCAGGAATCCTTACATATCTGGCCTTCAGTTTTTAAGAATGCTTTTAATTTGTTATCAACCCATTTAGCGCAAGAATATGTTATTGAGTTGCGCCCATCTATTATAGGTCTAAAAGGTGGTATAGAGATGTTTTTATGAAGTTTCGGAACCCCAAACAAAATTGGGGTAAGGGGTGCCGGCATTGAAAAATAATGATACATTTCAAAAGTTATGTTCCCCTCTATGAACAAGTCACTTAAATAATTCCTTATTTTTTGATAAGCTTGATTAAGTTCATTGAGGGAAACTTGTGTATATTCTTTAGAGGATAGCAAATCATACATTTTTTCAACATAATCAGCTTCATGCATAAGAACTGCTCCCCCACCCTTATCTGGTTTCATTACACGTATTTCGTGAACCTTTGCAAAGGTGATTAAATCAAATTCATTTGTAGATAGTGGTTTACTCATTCTGCTTTCCTTATACAAACCCCTTAAATGCATTTCAGTTATTTTTTCAAAAATCATTAGATTTTGATCTAAAGGGGGATTGAAAACACTTGCTACATATTCATTAGATTGTTGAGTGCCATCATGTTCACCAAATAACATTTTCAAATTTAGTTTACGCAGGAACAGTTTTAAATCACAAAGAACATTACCAAGATTGAATTTCGAAGGTAATACGAATGTAAGTCCCTTAGCTAACAATTCAACAAAATCTGAACTTATTTCACAGTCTGTAAAATTGTATATTTTAAAGTCATTACTTTTACTCGTGAGAATTTTCAGAAATGCGTTGTCTAGCTCCGTTTTTGATTTTGCAGAAATTTACTCAGTTGTCAGCTGAGTACATTTCTGCAGCTAACACGTCCGTTACACGGACTGGTTTCAGCTTTGTGGATCGCTCAAATACCTCATTTGCATATCTTGGAGCTGCAAATGAGGTATTGAGCATTTCCACGCCCAGTCCGTGTAAGAGATGTGTTAGCTGTCTCTTACACGGAGGTTTGGGCTGTACCTGAATCGGGAGGCTTACACGGAGGCTTACACTACTCTTGAACTTCGTGTAAGCCTTCCTGAATCTGGCCCTTAATCTTCTTATTTCTAAGAGTCTCTCTTGAAGTCTTTGTTTTACAGCCTTAGTATAAGGTATTTTAGTGAGACAAGAGAATGGTTGTGGTAGAGGTGTATGGAGTTCACAGGATATGTTCATAGAGAGAGAGAGGGGTCTCTAGATTAATTAGGTATTTACACATCTCATGGATGAATTTCTTAATATTATATATAATTTCATTATTTATGAGCATAAGGTAACTTTTACACTGTCTAAGGAAGTCTAGTGTTTAAAGACTGGTAACATGTCCAGTCCTTAGGTGTTTGGATAAGTAAGGATAATGCATCACTATGTAGGTAGGACAATATGCAAGAAAGCTTATCTCAATGATTTATAACTAGAAAAAGAGAATAGAACATTAAACAATTTATTTTAGGCAAAATTAAACAATTAAATTTTTTTAAATAAATGATGATTATCAGTGCAAAATGTTACTGTTTGTAGATAATATACTGATAGTTCCAACATTAATCAATCTACAGTTAGACCAGATAAGGTAACAAAATCTTTGCAGAAATATGTAATTTTAAACTAAATGAAAAAAGACTAATATGGTGCTAATAAACAAACATTTAAACCAATGTATATGAAAAAAGAAAGATAATTATAATTGGGATTGTAAAACATTCAAGCATTTACATATTCCTTCAGAAAATCTGAACTATATAATATTTACTAACTGCAAAACCATTGCAGAACAATTGAAAAGAAAACCCCCGGATTCTCAAAAGCTTGCACGGAGTACAAGATTGGTGCAGGAGCCCACGCAGGCAATATGTCTGGCGTGCGATCCAGGAACAGCCTGCAGGGGCGTGCACGAGTGCTCTTGCACTAATCTTGCACGGACTAAGCCCTGGTATGCAAATGACCCCATTTGCAGGTGCAATCCATGCAAATGAGGTGATTTTGCAATCCAGGAAGCTTTCAACAGTTCGTGCAAGACTAGTGCTATCTGCAGAAATGTACTCGGTTAGTAACTGAGTACATTTCTGCAAAATCCAAAACGGAGCCATGACAGCTCCAAATAAAAGTTGCATATCACTGAGGAAGCATGCCAATGGCCAAGTATAAGGCCATTGGCATTGCAAACAATACAAAAAATAAAAAAATTAACTTTTATTTTTTTTTTAGCCGATCTCGGCTGTTTAAGCATAGGGCAGCGGCGTGCAAATGGGATTGAGAGGAAAATAAGAAAATAAAACTAAAATAAGCATTCTAACTAAAATCAGTATTTTGCCATGCAAGTCAATGGCAGGCAGAAGACAGCCTGGCCAGTGAGTAGTGGGTGCTAAGCGGGGAGGCTCAGTGTGACACATGTAACTATGCATTAGCAGGTAGTCCTATGCAAATGAGGGGAAGGATAGTGAATCCCAGTTTTCTCCAGCATGTGAGTCAGGTCCCAAGAGTGTAAGAGTAGGAATAGCTGTGTGCAGGCCTAGGAGGTAGGTGACATCATGGGGGTGTGTATCAAGCATACTGTAAGTGGATTGGAGCCCTGTGGCTTAGGTTTGCTCCTAGCTTAGCACAGCTAAGCTAGGGGTGTGTGTCTAAACCTGCCTAGCACTCTTTACAAAGTGTAAGCAGGTGTGTGCGCTGCGCACCGGGTTTTACAGGAAGAAAAAAGAAGTTAAACCAGGAAATAGCAGCAGTGTGCACATTTGAGCACTCTGTTTGCATGGTGCATACACGGGCTTAAACAGGGAGGCAATGGGAAGGGAAAACAGCAGTAGGAAGGTATTCAAGGAGAACTAGAGTAGCTGGCAGGTGAAATGTATCAGAATCAGCCAATTACACAGGCAGCAGACCAGCCCAGCCCAGAACACTACTATAAACTAAGCAAACACCTTCGCCTCTGGTTTTTCCCACACTCTGTACCACCGGTGTATACAAGTGGGGAAATTTTCACAAACAAACCTACAAAATGAGAAGGGCTGCAGCAGGCAACATAGAACAACATGTGCAAGAGGCTGAGGGTGGTGAGGATGTGAATGCTTCTGAACAACCCACAGTGAGGAGACAGAGAAGAGTGTACAGACCCAGGGTAACCTACAAGGGGCTACATGAGCTGGAGATAGTGGAGCACTACAGGGTGGACAGAGACCTCCTACAGCAAATTGTTGAGCTGTGCCAGCCACACCTGACACACCAAACTGACCAAGGGGAACCCATCCCAGTGGATACAAAGGTATGTGTAGGCCTTGGTATACTAGCCACAGGTACCTCCCAAAGCACAACTGGTGATATCATGGGGATCTCACAGGCATCAGCATCCAGGGTATTCCACCAGTTCCTGGATGCCATGTCAGCACATGCCAGTGAGCATGTATATTTCCTCAACACCCGTGAGGTGTTGACCAGCAATATACGTCTCTTCCACCAAATAGCAGAGTATCCTGGGGTGGTGGGTGCTATAGACTGCATGCACATATGCATCAAAGTACTACCCGGTAAGCAGGGTAGGGCCTACATCAACCACAGGGGCATCCCCTCCATCAACTGCAGGTTGTTTGTGATGCCCAGGGCATTATAATAAATGTGTGTTCTGGCTGCCCTGGAAGCTATGACAATTCCCACATATGGCATCTGATGCAGCTGTACCAGAGATTTGCCAGTGGGGACATCCCCTATGGTCACCTAGTGGGGGATGCTGGGTCCACACTGGAGCCGTGGCTGATGGCACCCGTCAGAAATGCACACACACCTGAACAACAACACCATAATGAGGCACACACACAGGCCAGACATATATTAGAGCATCTGTTTGGGATGCTCAGGTCATGGTTCCGGTGTCTGGACACATCCAGTGGAGCCTTGCAGTAGTCACCTGCTACATGTACCCAAATTGTTATGGTATGTGGTATGCTACACAATATGATCCTGTGGAAACAGCTGCAGCAGGAACAGCATGGGGCAGGGCCACACAGCTCCCAACAATGCCAAGGCCTGCACAGGCACAGCGTGACCCGGAGGAGGAGGAACAAACTGAGCCTGCCCCAGTAGGCAGAAGGAGGCATGCCCATGATGCCCTGGCCTTGGCAAAGAGTTAATGCATAGCACATACACTGACACAGTAATGACCCAGGGAATGACACCTCTCTCTGACTCACACATACAGTAAAAGGGATGCCACGTATGACACTACCTGTGCTCAACCATGTATAGAGAGTGTACTATGTGCATTCCACATAGGCAGCCCCCCAGCACCATCCACAAGTCTGGCACACCCTCAAGGTAAGTCAATCAACCTACCAATTGCCAAATAGAGTAGAATGTGTTGCTACCTGTAGCGATGGTATGGATGTGAGCATGCAAGGGAGTTGGTTGGCTAAATGTTATGACAGCAGACAGTAGACACCTATATTGGCACCATGACATCTGACAAAACCCACTGCAAGAAATGTGCTGAGCGACATGTGTGTTCATATGACCCACACATGCCAGTCAGGATGGTTCACATACCCAACAACAGTCTTAGCCAGCAGGACAGGTGTAGACAAACCCAAACAGAGCCTGTGCCATGGGCCCAGAATGATGGCTATAGTTTACCTCCCCCTGAGGCCTACACAGACAGACCACAGCAGGGCAGGCAGTGGGATGTTAGTTCTGAAGGGTAGGAAGTCAGACAATAATATGTAGGGCAACCAAAGCCATGATCTGTAGTACACTGGGATGCCTCTAGTTAGCATGATGGTTAGCGATACAAAATGAAATGGAGTACCTGACATACCAGTACAGTCATAGCAAATGTGTGCAAGTGTCACGTGTGCACCCCACATCCTGCATAGTAATGTAATAACAGTCAGGTGTGCCTCCCAACCCTGTGTAGCAATGTAGAAATAGTCAGATGTGCCCCCCCATCCTACATAGTAATGTAATAACAGTCAGGTGTGCTCCCCACTCCTGTGTAGAAATGTAGAAACAGTGAGTTGTGCCCCCCCACTATGCAGAAATGTAGTAACAGTCAAAGCCAAATGATCGATGGATACCCTGCAGAGACAGCATGCTACCTGTCGGTGTACAACACAAAGGTCAGCACAAACTACCTGGACACGATCCACAAATTCAGTCCAGATGGTCACACTGGGCATGCTCACACACTTAGAGAAATGAAGGCAATGTCAGTCTACAACATACTGAAAGATCGTACTGGGCATGCTCACACAGCCATGACTGCAAACACCATTGGACCAGATATATCTGGCAGTTGCAGTTGTTAGTGCAGACACTCGTCAGTATGTACCACTCATGTGTTGCACACACACAGTGGATAGGAATACAGACATATATGTTAGGACAACACATTATAATAAGCCAAAGGTAGATATACATAGATGTGTGGAAGAGGGTGACTGTGACAAGGAGCCATCCAGGCCTGTCCCACCCAGCACACAGCCAAAGGGCCCCAAACACATGAGGGGTAGATGCCACTTATTGTAGATACTAGCCATCAGTATCTGTCAGCATTACAGACTATGTGGTGCACCTGCCAGCTGTGCAACATGACTGTACAAGGAAGTAGTCATCTAGCAGCTGTATACACGTACCTGTGACATATGACCCCGTGTGTGCCTGCATGTGGCGTGTCACCCCTAGATGAATGGGTTATGGCCCATGCACACACCATCCTCCCCATAGCCCTACTAAGACAAGCCTGCTGAGGTCATCCAATGTGCAATACACCTTTGGGAGAGTTGTAGCCCAGCAATCTCCATGGGGCATCCCATAACTGCGTACTGCTGTAGTGTGATAAATTAGTTAGGTAGGCGTTCTAACCCTGTACTTGCCAACTGTGAGTGTTTGTATGAGTGCCTGACTGTGTAGAGAGCAATGCTTTTTAGGGTACTCACACTCCTTACAATTCATATGCTCAACTTTGGCAAGGCTGCTGATGTCACCCACCTAGAAATACACCTCTGGGAAAGTTAGAGTCCAATAATCTCTATAGCGTATCTTATAACTGCATACTGCTGTAGTGCGAGAAAGTCGGTAGGTAGGGTTCTAACCTCAGACTTGGTGTTTGTGTGTGTGTCTGACTGTGTAGAGAACAATGCTTTTTAGGGTACTCGCACTCTTTACAATTCATATACTCAACTTTGGCAAGGCTGCTGATGTCACCCACCTAGAAATAAACCTCTGAGAAGGCTGCAACCCAGTAATCTCTGTAGCGTGTCCTATAATTGCATATTGCTGTAGTGTGATGTAGAACTGTGGTAACGTTCCATCCCCACCCATGGCAATTCTGGATGTTTTGTGTATGTCTCAATGTCTATGTACAGAGCAATGCATTATAGGCTAGTCACACTCAATACATTTCAAATGACCTACTTTGGTAATCCTGCTGATGTCATTTATTATGAAATACACCTTTGGGGAAGAAGCTCTTTAGTAATCCATGTGGTGTGTCCTATAATAGCTCCATGCTGTAGTGTGATATATACCCCTGTTAGGGGTTCTATACCAGCACATGTTGATTGTGGATGTTGTGTGTGTCTCACTGTCTGTGTAGGGAGCAATGCAGTTTAGGCTAGTCACACAAAATACATTTCAAATGGCCTCCTTTGGCAATCCTGCTGATGTCATTCATTGTGAAATACACCTTTGGGGAAGGAGCTCCCTAGTAATCCTTGTGGTGCATTCTGTAACAGCTCCATGCTGTAATGTGATATAGATCTCTCTTAGGGGTTCTATACCCACACATGTCAGTTGTGGATGTTCTGTGTGTGTATCACTGTCTGTGTAGAGAGCAATGCATTTTAGGCTAGTCACACTCTCTACAATTCAAACGTCCTACTTTGGCAATCCTGCTGATGTCATCCAATGTGATATACACCTTTGGGGAATGAATACTTCAGTAATCTCCATGGTGCGTACTATATCTGCATAGTGCTGTAGTGTAATAAACTAGTTAGATAAGGGTTCTACTCCCAGACATAACAGATGTGTGTGCATGTGTTTGCAACATATAACCTGTGGGAGGTGGTTGTGAGTGTGTGGCCAATGTGGAGTGGGTTTTGCATATTTCTTATATGGTGGCCCTACTATATATCACAATGTCCACCATACAGGGATAACAGATGTGAAATAGCTGAGAGGCTGGGGTGCAAAGCCATACCCAGACATGTGACATCAAGGCCAGACAATCACAGTTAGCAACCCCAGTATTACCCAGAGCACACTCTCAACCCATGTCTCATATACACACACACATGCCTAGGCAACAGCCAATATGTGGGTAGTACACTGATATTGGCCACTGATAGTAACTATGAGATGATAGTTGTGGGCTGCAGAGGGCATGGCACCCTGTCCATTTGTTCAATATGCACGTACATGCAGACAGTGCACCTTCCCCATGTTCCCCAATGGACACATAAAACACCTGTGGTGCCAGCACGTGACCCACAAAGGACATACCATGCCTGACAACATGTCCTGTATTGATAGATGCCACTGACACCATGGAATGCCGTTAGCATGCTATCAATTTAGGTGCAGGCTAAACCTGCTGTTCATTACCAGTTCCCACCACAGGTTGGCAAGACTGGCACATCTGATGATAACCTGTGTTGAAAACATGGACCAGACATCCCAGGTACAGTTCCACATGTCACTGTGCATGCATGTGGGAGGTGTGCATATCCCAGACACCGTCCATGTCATGGACTAAGGAACACATATATGGCAAGCAATGCACAGGATTGGCCACACACAATAGTCACCCAGGTGACTGGATGGGGGATCCAATACCCACCTGTGTGGACAAATGCAGACACTACAGCCTGAGCCACAATGCAGACCATCATCATGTGGCCTGATGCCAAGGAATACCCATCACCTAGCCTTGTACAGCCGTCTGGCACAGTCGATCACTACACACCCGTGCAGACATGCACCCATGCTTGTCAGTACTGGCACCCTGTGTGTTTGTGTGTGTGTGTTGTATGGTGTGTATGTTCACAGCCACACTCCCTACAACCCCCTTGGGCATACTGAAGCATGCTGTCTGATGTCAGACACCTCCCCATACCCTTTGCCCATACAACCCCCGTATGACTCATGTGGTGCATGTGATACCTGGACAGTGATGTGTTGTGGCAATCCCACTACTGATGAGTTGTAATCCTGGCCCTGCCAAGTGTGTCAATGTGTGTGCATCCCTGTGAGAGTGTGGCTGTGTTGATGCTGGCACCTGTTCATGCGGACAGGCACGTCTACGTCACCTACTGTATAGCTACCATATCCCTGTTGCAGATGTCAGTCACCATCACATAAATGTTTTGAGGGCTTCACAGCAAGTAACCCATGTGGTGCATCCAATGACTGCACAGAACTATGATAGCACTACATAGTCATCAGGGGTTTGATACCCTGTGCTGGTAGGTGTGTGACACAAACATGCTTAGGTTTTATGTTCCCACCACTCCCTGACTTGTTTTTGTCTTTGTCTGCCTCTCCCACTCCCTGTCTGGTAGATGTGGAGACCTACACCTGCTTTTCTTGGCATTTTAAGTGATGCTCATGATCAGCTGATGGCCTCTGCATGAATTGCAGCCCTCCCCTAGCTGATTGCATGTGTTACAGCTGTGGTAACATTCCCATAGCCAAATGCATGGAAACACACTCCAATGTCTAGGAACATCATGTTGGTGTTGACCTTTTTCATTCACTGTGAGCAGGAACTAGATCTGTTTTTTGGCAAACAGCATCTCAGATGGATTGGGGAGTTACCTCTAACAACATACACTGTGGAAACAGGGCAACACACAGGAGGGGGATGTGCCTGACCTGACTACAGACTGCAAGTGCTGATATACTGCATTTAGAGTACTGTTGGTTTAACAGTGTGTGTGTGTGTGTGTGTGTGTGGATATGACTGTCCTACATGTCTCAATACCTGCAATGCCAGTTCCATGTTTATGACGAATCCCCATCTGCAGGGTCATCTGCAGACAGGGCAGTGTGTTGTGCCTTTGATTTCATGTGTTACCAATGGAGCATCTATCTGTGGACTGCATAAGGTAGTGTGTGGATTGCAGTCTGTAGATGGTGAAAGTCGTGACAGTTACTGACTTCATATCCCTCATAGGACATATGTTGCAACAAACCCTGTTACGACAGTAAATGTATGAATTTAACACAGCAACATGTCATTATTGGCCCTGTGTATGTGCTTCCAGCCACAACTCTGTCAACCTTTGTACATATGTTGTGCATGAAGTGGTGCATATGTGCTGTATACCATAATTAGTGTCATCATATCTGATAACAAGGCAGTGAGATATCAGACTGCTACACATGTTATGTACAGTAGGAATTATATTTGATGACATAACCTGGACATTCTGTAGATGTTTGTACAGTACTGAGGTATGTGTACTTATGGTGAATGTTGGCAGTATGTGAATTGTTAATATGTACTTTAGCCTGTGTACAGACTGTGGTAGATGTCATTGTTCTAGGTCCTGTCCTATCTGATGTTACATGCTGCTCCACTGTATGGTACCGTATTGGTGTACATGTTTGTAGGGCCATACACACACATGTCCCATACCACAGACAGCCATCAGACCAAACTGTGTAGCAGCCCAGTATATGTATGGTCAGTCTGTGAGTGGCACATATGAGGTTGGTGTCGAACAGATAGTCCATATACTGTAATATTATGCTAGCTTAACATATGTGGCTGTGGCTGTGTTCACATTGGTTGTGGTTATGCACTTTCACAGTTTCATTACTATTATTCATCAATTTCACATTACACTGATTGCTCAAGTTCTGCCTTTCCTGAAGTTTTGCTCCTCTTCCTTAACCACATTCCATATGCATTGTTCCTACATATTCCATTTATTTTTATGTAGTTTGCTCCTTTTCATTTTCTAAAGAACCCACTTCCAGTTCTTTTATCTCCTTTACAAGATTCAAGAATTTTTTTTATGGCTTGTTTTGATTTTAATTTCCACTTTCTAATAATTGCTTCTTGGAAGCCAACAGCAGTAAACATAATAGGGCCTTATTATACCTGGCCAATTCTGTTCCTGTATCCCAGCTCAAAATAATCATCCCTTAGTTATATCTGTTTGCTCCCCAAACATTTCTATGGGGGACTTTTATAATCTATGAACGTCTTGCATTCCCAGAAATATTCATAAGTATCCCTTTCTTTCCCATCATACATTCAAAAATTAGTCAACATGTGGAAAAATTATCTGAAGTCTACTTGGGTTATAAAAATACTTAAATGCTAACATTCAAAGAATTCTATAACTTCTAGATTTTGATGCATATTTAGAAGCAATATAAATATCTTCCCATTTTTCATTCATATATTGCCTTTCCGTTCTCATTTCCTCATCTTTACTAACCACTTTTGTTGTCATGCATTATCGTACATTATTAATTATCTCTTCTTTGACCACATCTTCTATTCTAAACTCACCTATAAACTCAACCAAAACCTGACTTTCATTTAGCAATCCTCTATCCCTTTCTCTTTGCCTATAATCTGTTATCAGTCATTAGTAGGGAAGGCAGTCCCTAGCCCCCAGTCCAAACTTCTGCTTGGCCTCTTCAGATTCTATGACTTTCTCCTCAAATGCTATTTTCTCCCAATACCTTGGTTACTTTGCTAAGTAAATTCCAGTTACCTCTTGCCTATTTTTTGTTCCAAGTTGAGTAATTCCAATTAGTAAAATCTCCTGTCATTGTTACTGTATTTCCTAGTTCTCAAAATACTTCTGGCTACTTTGTAAATATTAGTATTACGTATTATTTGTTATTATTCTCATTAAGGGCTTCATTCAAAATCCCCCTCTATCCTTATGTCATGATCTAGCTATCTCAACTTCATTTCTTTCTACTTTGATTTGTAGTCTTCTGCCTGTGTTATATAAATGAGCCTTAACTGTGTAGCTCTAAATGTATCCCTTCAAATGTTATAATACCAGTCTCCCTTGTTCTGAGGGGAGAATCAGCTTATCCCACATAGCTCTTGCCCTCTTTCACTCCCAAATAAATGTCTTCCATTATTTATCAATGTTTTTTGATAATCAAATATTATGCATAATAAGCAATTATTTGTATGTCTAATACTTCTGTGCCCCTGTATCTAGAAATTCACATTATATAAAGGCAATATTGAAATGTTTTTATCAGAAATTTTACACATAGCTTCCTAAACATTAAAACATAGTCCCTTACTATATCCCAGATTTATGATACATCTAATTGTGTTGGATGGTTCTAATGTGATAAAAATAATGCTACTGTGAAGAATTAGATTGCTATATTGGTTCTGTTGTTAACCACAACAGAGATGGATTGGGGTAGAACACCATGTTGAAATGAAGGAGCATGACTGTGAGTTGAAGGCCTTGAGACTGGCGGGACCTCAGCAGATGGGCCAGCAGTTGAATTCTGGGCAGGGTGGACCAAAGACAATGATTCTCGAAGACCAGTAGTAGTTCTGCAGACAGGAGGCCTGTCTCTCACAGGTTGCAATCTGCTGAGCACAGTCATGGAACACAGAATCCTGCTGGTAGTATGACACTGCTGCAGTGCCCTAGAGACCAGGGTTTCCACTGACAGTGCCACAGCTAGCAGACTCTCATTCTGAGTGGCCAGTGTAGCCATAATCTCACCATGTCTGCACTCCTGTCCTTCATGCATTACACATAGCTGATGTGCCATACGATTTGTAGTATGGGCAAGTAGATGGACATCTGAATGATGCCATTGCTGTGACTGTTCATTTGCTTGTAGCAGGAGGTGGACACCCTCAGACACCTGGCCACGTACACCATCTGCTTGCCTACATCTACTGTGAAACCCTGTTACTGGTTGTTGTGTGGAACTACCAGCAGCACTGCTCTCAGTTGTGGTGCGTTGGTCAATGGCCTCACCCTGGTTGACAAGCATCCTGTGAATGACTAGACAAGTGGACCTCCACATCTAAGGCTACATCTGCTGCAACATCACTGTTAACCTCATGGATGGACTATCCAAACAACTCAAGTTCCTCTGTGCCAGGGGCCGTATTGCCATGCAGAGACCAATCATGAACATCATGACCACTGGATGGGCTGCTGAATGATACAAATAGTTGATGTCCTACAAGATACAAAGACACAGCTCAGGACAATGTGCCTACATCACATGATGGATATCAAAGATATATGTGTTCATATTACATTGCAAAGTTACAAATACTAATGATGTCACTTGCAGTCGACTATATGAAGGTTTCACTGACTGTACATAAAAAGTATATAATCTGTTTACATGGCAAACATACATTGAAAATGTGATGCATAAATAAAACACACCTGACAAAACACTCACGGGAAGATGGTGGTGTTGCACTGGGATGAACTTCAACTAATGTAGGGAATAAAGACAGCATTAAAACTAATAAATTAATAAAGTGGAAATAGTGCCTAAATACAAATGAATAACCAAAGAATAAGTCACTGGAAGGTTCACCAGATAGCAACACCAACTTTATTGAGCTTTATCGAACTCTATCGTGTGCTTAATAAAGTTGGTGTTGCTATCTGGTGAACCTCCCAGTGCCTTATTTTTTGGTTAAAAAAGACAGCATTACTGATCACATCATTTGCATCATTAACCAGGTGAGAAAAGGTAAGCATACAGAATGTGTGATGTACACATACTGCTCATATGTGCACTTGAGGACATTGATGCAGACCGACCTAGGAATAGTAAGAAGGACACATTATTAATGAGGTCAACTACAGGATTAACAGTAAGGACAGGTATGAAATGTATGTAATAGCATACCACTGAAAGACTCCTGCTGTGTAGAGATTGTGGGTTATACTGTGGATCCTGCAGTGGAAAAGTAAAGAGACAGCAGTCACTTATTCAGCAAAATGGATACTGACAGCATCACATGTACAACACAGGAATATTGGTTGCAAATACGCACGTGATGGATGTTGCAACTGTACAACAGATGGGTCTGTATTGACAAAGTGTCAGCTATCATTTGTGCTACACATTCTTGAAAGCTCTGACAATGCTGCTGTAACATACCTGGTCTGTCTGCATTTGAAAATGCATGGCTTGCCCCTCCAATGGATGTACCTGTAGTATTAAATGTTAGGGAAACAGCAATATAACAGTAAATAGCAGTGACATGAAATGAGGTGGAGGCACTAACAATGTAGTGTTCATAGCAACAGTATAAAGACACTCACCTGCTGATCCCTGGTGTAGCGCCAAAGTAGTTAGACCTGTGAATATTAATGCAAACAGCATTACAAATTTCCAGGGTCAGTGGAGGCACCGCCCTTGTGAAGTGGGACCACAGTCGCCTTGTGCCACTTCTTGGGTACGTATCCTGAGGTGAGGCTAAGATTAAACAGCTGTCCTAACTGCGGGTTTAATTCCTCATTAAGTTCGTGGAGTACACAGCTGGGGATACCATCCGGTCCCATGGATGCTGTGTTTTCTGCCTTGGAGAGAGCAGTTCTCACCTGGGCGTTAGAGATGTTTGGGGGGCTACAATCCTCTGGTATAGATATCTCTCCTTTTGGGGGGGGGGGGGGGAGAAGTTTGCACTGAACCTGTCAGCCAGTATGTTGGCAATGTGTGTAGGTTCAGTAATCTTCACATCATTTTGAACTAATTCTGAGCATATCTGGGAGTTTCCTCTTAGATTTCTAACATAGCTAAAGAAGGCCTTATGATTGTCTTTTGAGTCCTTGGCAATTTATCTCTCAGAATTTGCCTTGGATGATTTTATGAGCGCTCTTAGTTCTTTACTTATAATGAGCAAGGGTGTCTTACCTTTCAAGGATTTTGCTCTATCTTGTAGTAGCTTCCTCCTTTTGTTGTAGAGCTTGTTTATGGCTGGGGTCCACCAGACTGGACGCTTGCCTTTGGTACAAAGAGTCTTAGTTTTGTTTGGGATTGCCTGATCCATGCAGTCCTGTAGGTGCTGGTAGAAGGCATATGTAAGTGATTCAGCGGTTTGAGTAATGTTTACCACTGGCTCAGGGGCCTTAAAGGAGACCACACTAGTTTTTAGAAGTGTGAAGTCGGCTTTTGAGAAAGGCATATGTATGGTAACCGGCACCACCCACAGCATTGTATGCCAATAGCAGAAGCTATTGTAGGTTGTCCAAACACATGTGTCCGTACACACGAATATCATAGCAATAACCCACGCCCGGATGTGGGTAATGCTAGATATACCCACGGTAGACGTGGTGTGGTCCCGAGGCCGATGCCCGAGGGACCACACAAAGGCAACCATGGGTAAATACAGCAGTACCCACACCCAGACGTGGGTCATTGCTAGTATGCCATATCATCTAGGGAAAGAAACCATATATTCCCAGACATAATGGCACAGCGTAATGCCTGTCCGCCGCCCATCCGCAGACATACAGCACCTGCGACGGTGCGGACGTACTGCGCGAGATGTCCGTTGCCAATGTCGACACTGTCTCGCTATGTGAAACAAAGTCAACATAGCGATTCAATACAAAACAGCGACAGAGAGCCCGATGTCCCCGTTGCTGTGCTGTTCAACCTGTTCCGCCATGTTAAATGTGTGTAGCATAGCGGGACTGCCCCAAAGTAAGCAACGGACATGTCCGTGGCTCAGTGAAAGCTGTCACGCAATGTTAAACCCATGTAACATAGCAAGACAGGTTATAAATACCGAGGTATAGTAATGGAAATAGGTCCGGTCGACCAGACCATGTGCAATTACTATAACACGATCTACAACGGGCACGCCAGCCAATCAGCATGCACGGTTAGGAATAATGGAGGGGGGGATATGGTATCATAGACACGGACAAACCGTGCCCATGTGACTCGTCTGACATTCGTACACGGTCAGGGCAGTTCCGTACACTAGGCGGACAAGACCAAACCCAAAGCACCACAGGAACACCCTGACAATCAAAGGCCTGTATGCGTAGGGGCTATAAGCCCCTGTGATCTGAATATCCCTGCGGTCACGACATATGCATCCTGGGCCATGAGCGGTAGGGAATAAGGAATGTGTAACATGTAGTACCGCACTTTTCCCAGCAGGAGAATGGATGCCTGTGACGTACGTGAGTGCGGAGGGGGGTGGGGTGGGGGGATATGTAAATTTAGCTAAGTACCATGGGTATGCATATAAATGAGACAAAACAGCTAACGTGTAATGGTCACAGCAACCGGCAAATGTGAATGCAGTCCCGTTTGAATTACGACTATAGAACATATAAATGTGAATGTGTACGTAATGCGTCCATGCCGCAAAGACAGTTACATGTGTAAAGATGAAAGTGTGTTCCGCACACGTCCGTCAACCAGATCAGAGATATGTTACCGGAACAGTCACAACTAATACAGACCACGTAACCACACAGACCCAGTAAACATATGTAACCAGAATACGGATATGCATGTGCGCCCGCGCCAGTAACCCACAATTAGGAAATGCAAGTGTGCGTGTGTGATCCGCTCACAGCAGGGAAAGTTAATGCTGTGTCCTCCACATTAGTTATACATGTCTCAAAACTGTCAGCCTCTGAAAGTATGGAATTGGACAATGCTATGTAAAGTACCGGTAGAAATAGTGAGAAACACATGCTATGTGATAAGACAAACATAGAATGTGGATAGAATAACGTGTGTGTTAGTAGTAGGGATTGACGACGGTTATGCATCTGTAACCCGACCCACTTGTCAGAAGGTGCCACCGTACAAATTGTGTTTAGTTGGCTCACACTTGTTGACCAGGCTAGGCTAGCTGGATATATGTCCAGTGTCAGCAGAGGCCCATGGAGAAATGCTCCACACACAATAATAGCACAACATACCAAAGTACTCATATATGTAACCAAAAAAGAACAACAATAGAAAGTGTCCTGAAAGAACTGGTTACATACAGATCCCAGACGACAGAGAAATATATGGCCAGTGGAAGCATCCACAATTACGGGATCAGGTCCCTATAGAATCAAGAAGGTCTCACATGACACGCCAGCGAATTGCCAGATAGACACAGGTCAATGTAACACACAGCAAGATTAAGGGCCAACCAG
This sequence comes from Protopterus annectens, assembly GCF_019279795.1. Taxonomy (NCBI): domain Eukaryota; kingdom Metazoa; phylum Chordata; order Ceratodontiformes; family Protopteridae; genus Protopterus; species Protopterus annectens. The sequence continues at coordinate 416,571,828 of NC_056744.1, read as the reverse complement.
CCGTACACCCTGCCAGAACCTGTACAGTGGAAAGGTATGGTATGGTAATAGATGTGTGTACACAGGTAATCCACAGACAGTGACAAAGCAAGGTATGAAACGAGGGGTTCACATGTATATATCTACACACAACAGTCCGACGGCCCGTATATATGACACATGGACATAGATATGTCACTCGAAAACAAGATGTAAACAACTACAGTTTATTTCATATCATATTTATATAGTTATATACAGTCATATTTATATTTAACATTGTGACTCTTATTTACATTTATATTTATACAAAATATGTATTTAATTGTACTTATTTATTCAATGATTTGGAATCTTAATACAACAATTATACACATTAATATACATAATATCATTATCAACACACTACATTCTAAGGTTTACTCACAACAATTATCAATTATGTTTCAATTTACTGATTGTATTGACCAATATTGTATTTATATTAACACATTGTTGTTGTATTAATGTTTCCATTAAGTTATGTATGCAACACTGATTTTCATATGTCACTTTATCTTTAAGACTTGGAGCACTGGCTACTTAACTATGAGCAAGTTTATTGATTAATTGTCTTTAAACTGACTCTGAAGGAAGTATATAAGGGATGACTATCTAATGTATTTTGTACTCTGATGATGCCCCATGTTAGTGGGTGAAAGCGCTTAGTATCTTTGGACTGTGAAGTGTATCGTTTTTGTCATCGTCTGTTTTGGTCTGGTTTATGTTCATTAATGTCTTTTATGAAGATGACCAGGACTCAAGGTTTGCTGCATTTCTGCTTACTGGTACATGGATATAGATATGCCAAGTAATACATAATATGGGTAGTCAAACAGACATCCGCGAATGGGGAACATACAGCATCAGTCAAAACCACTGGCCAGATGGTGACAGTCCAACAAGTTCTACACTTTACATATGCACACTGGTGTCCATTGTAGGACTCCAAAAATTGCTCCATTTGCAATACCAGCTGTGATCGACGCAAAAGAAGTGACAGCCGTGACTACAGCACAGCTAGACATATGCACCACCAGCGTGTTTAAGGTTGATGACATGTGTCCATGAAATGCAAGACATATGAACAGAAATCCCCAGATTGTCGAGTCCATAGAAGTGCGTCCACATCCCAGTCCTGCACACATGAAGGATGTGTAATGTGTACCGTCGAGGGTTGCAGCCATGGGATCCTGGGTATGCAGAAATGGGGCTCAGTGTTGTTTGGCAGATAATCCGTTGGCCCGCCCCGTGGGAGGGATGTGGGTATAGCACATGCCTTACTCCCCACTAATGATGCAAAGCATCCACCGGATAATGCTGAAAGCAGGTGTGAAATGTGTACAGCCCTAAATCAGTGTCCAGTAGGCGATTCCCATGAATGGACACGCGTGCGACCAAGATGGTACCCATAACTGGAAACCTGGCGGAATTACACAGCAACAGTAAGGCATAGCACAGGAAATACAGATAGGGACTACATTAGAAATTCCCCATACAAAGTCAGACCGTTGTGCGAATACCGGCGTACACAGCTCTCAATCTGCCATCACCAAAATGGGGATCACTCGCTTCCATAATGCGGAACAAAAATGGCAACCTGTGGAACACATATTAATGGCTCACTAACAACTTCAACTAGGAAGGTCATAGGATGGTTAAACTATGCCGTTCCCACTTATAAAGAAGATCCTTTAATGAATTAATATGATTAATGTCAATTGACCATGGATTACACCTAATCAACATAAAATAACCACTGGCACCTTATGGCACACAATCCAAAAAACACATAGGTAGACGAAACAGTCAACGTAGAAATAGTCCAGGACAGTGCCCAAATGGTATAAAAAGGTTCCTTTATACATAAGTAAGCGCTTTCACCCATAGGCTCCTTCAGACTTATACATAACATAAAAGCATTCAGGATTTAAATATCCCTCCTTACATTTTCATTGGTCAATTTCTCATCAAACAATGAACAATTAACCCCAGCATATAAAGCGCAAACTCAATGTTAAATACTCACACATATATTAACATCTTTAAAAACTTCTTATTAAAACATGTATTATATTATATTGTACTATGCCTAATTTTCATCAATTATAAATATAACAATATATATAAAAAATATGTATATTATATCAATGTAAAACAGTGGTAAACAACTGAAAGAGTGGACTAATAGGTGTTAAATGTATAGCTGTACCTAAACTACATTCCTGTTATTTGGGTTTAAGCCTCCTGCTTCTCAAAAGAGGCTTAATCTGTGCTTATATATATACATCGAGAGAGATACAGACGGACACATGTGGCAAGGCCGGGAGTGTAACGTACACAGCACCACCCCACCACACCACAGCAGGGCGCACATGGAGAACACGCTACGGAGGTTGCCAACCACAGCAGGCACACAGGCAGTCCACGAGCTGCGTCTCACCATCCACAAACACAGAGATGTTGGCAGGATATAAGTGTTCTGCGGAACCTCTAAAGCCATAACCTATGAACCCATGCGGCTGGGAGCATAGACACACACACAGCTGGCAGGCATGGGGATTGACCTTACCCCCACCTACTCAACCGCACGACAGTATGACACAGGTATGGAACGCACTACGTGGACCACTGAACACAGCACCGTCAGAGGCATACGTCTAGGTGGGTGACAACATCCGTAAAGGAATAGACGCCGATAGCCAAGGTATGTGTTGCGAAGTGTCTAAAAGAACTAATCTCTCCAGGGGCAGCTGTAAACACACACACACCTCACACACACACGGGGAAGGACTGGGAGTTGAACCTACGCCTACCTACATGAACACACTACAGTATGATGCATTTACAGAACACGCTACCGAGATTACTGAGCACAGTGCTGTCAGAGGCATACTTCTAGGCAGGTGACATAATCCATAAAGGAATAGCTGACAATAGCCAAGGTATGTGTTGCGAAGCGTCTAAAAGCATGACCATCTGCAGAGGCAGCTGGAAACACACACACACACACACACACACACGGGGAAGGGCCAGGAGTTGAACCTACACCTACCTACATGAACACACTACAGCATGATGCATTTACAGAACGCGCTGCTGAGATTACTGAGCACAGCACTGTCAGAGGCATACTTCTAGGCGGGTGACATCATCCGTAAAGGAATAGCTGACAATAGCCAAGGTATGTGTTGCGAAGTGTCTAAAAGCATGACCATCTGCAGAGGCAGCTGGAAACACACACACACACACACACACACGGGGAAGGGCCAGGAGTTGAACCTACACCTACCTACATGAACACACTACAGCATGATGCATTTACAGAACATGCTACCGAGATTACTGAGCACAGTGCTGTCAGAGGCATACTTCTAGGCGGGTGACATCATCCGTAAAGGAATAGATGCCAATAGCCAAGGTATGTGTTGGCGTTTACTAAAAGAACTACTCTCTCCAGGGCAGCTGGAAACACACACACACACACACACACACACACACACACACCTCACACACACACGGGGAAGGGCCAGGAGTTGAACCTATGCCTACCTACATGAACACACTACAGCATGATGCATTTACAGAACACGCTACCGAGATTACTGAGCAAAGCGCCATCAGAGGCATACTTCTAGGCGGGTGACATCATCCGTAAAGGAATAGATGCCAATAGCCAAGGTATGTGTTGCCAAGCGACTAAAAGAACTACTCTCCAGGGCAGCTGGAAACACACACACACACACACACACACACACACACACACACACACACACACACACACACACACACACACACACACACACCGGGAAGGGCCGGGTGTTGAACCTACGCCTACCTACATGAACACACTACAGCATGATGCATCTACAGAACGCGCTACCGAGATTACTGAGCACAGCACTGTCAGGAGGCATACCCCTAGGTGGGTGATATCATCTGCAGAGGCAAGGCAGCCGATAGGGAATGAAGACAGAGTGCGCAGTCACACAGCATGTTACCATCCCAAGGTGGGCGTACAGTAACATGGTAGTGCTGCACTCGGGAATACCAACTAACTACAGAGCACAACATCATGACATGGATACGGGATGCACCACAGACAGTATACCCTATGAGAGGGCAACCGGCGTGCATGATGTAGACAGCCATTGTGGCATATCAACCACATATGACTCACCTGGACGGCCACCATGGCCATGCAGGATGTCATTGGCCATGGCTACACGCCTAGTAGCAGACATCGGTGCCGACTGTACTGTGTACCCCCGAATGGCGTATTGGGCATGCCCTCACACCTACTGGTCGCAAAGGGGAAACATACATGCACATGGGGTATCTTCACAGACGTGTGCGGTGTGCACTGTACTGTGTGTCCATCTACACAGCTGCTTACTGGGCATGCTCACACACTTAGAATCTGCAGAGTGCAGACATGCATACACATGGGGTGGAATCATGGAAGGGCAGAGTGTGGACCGTCGTGTGTGTCCACCTACACAACAGCAACCCGGGCATGCTCACACACGTGGCGGTTGCAAAGGGGAAACATACATGCACACGGGGTATCTTCACAGACGGGCGCGGTGTGCACTGTACTGTGTGTCCATCTACACAGCTGCTTACTGGGCATGCTCACACACTTAGAATCTGCAGAGTGCAGACATGCATACACATGGGGTGGAATCATGGAAGGGCAGAGTGTGGACCGTCGTGTGTGTCCACCTACACAACAGCAACCCGGGCATGCTCACACACGTGGCGGTTGCAAAGGGGAAACATACATGCACACGGGGTATCTTCACAGACGGGCGCGGTGTGCACTGTACTGTGTGTCCATCTACACAGCTGCTTACTGGGCATGCTCACACACTTAGAATCTGCAGAGTGCAGACATGCATACACATGGGGTGGAATCATGGAAGGGCAGAGTGTGGACCATCGTGTGTGTCCACCTACACAACAGCAACCCAGGCATGCTCACACACGTGGTGGTTGCAAAGGGGAAACATACACGCACACGGGGTAGCTTCACAGACGGGCGCGGTGTGCACTGTACTGTGTGTCCATCTATACAGCTGCTTACTGGGCATGCTCACACACTTAGAATCTGCAGAGTGCAGACATGCATACACATGGGGTGGAATCATGGAAGGGCAGAGTGCGGACCGTCGTGTGTGTCCACCTACACAACAGCAACCCAGGCATGCTCACACACTTAGTTTGTGCTACGCGCCGTCCGGCATGCAGATGGAGTGTACACACCGCAAGTCACGGCCAGGTAAACCCGTACACACGCACAGGGTGGACACACATGCAGTTACACGTACACACACAGATGACATCACAGGCGTCACGGGTGCAGGCTGAACATGTACACACTGCAGTGAACACTGTAGCTGCCATGCCAGCACCATGTCATCGGTGCAGCAGTATGCCTCACAGTCCAGCAACACCATGTGACATATGTCCACAGGTCTATATGGCAGTGTACACCCGTCATGCAGAGTACACATGTACTATCAATGATCCCACAGGTGTGATGTAGTCTGCCCATATCGGTATACATGGACAGGCGTGCTCCACACATACCACGGGCCTGACACAGATATGACACATGACTGCAGCTGTACCACAGTGAAACAAAGTCCGGATATGTCATATATGTGATTGTCTGGCTGTGTGCATGGACTGCACACAGGACACATACGAAGCCTGTGATGTACCACATGCGTAACACTGGCGTACGCGGTAATACACACATGAATGGAAGGTGGACACATGTCTGTGGTATGCTCCCCCTACAGGGTGTAGCGGTGTTGACTGGGACACATACCCTTGTACAGTTTGCCTGTGACAGCTGTGATACCATACCACAGTCCATGTTCCATGTATGTCGACACGCATATCACAACGTAGCAATACATACACACATGGCAACAGGGGATACATGCGACACGTGTACTGTGCATGGTGCAGCCATGCATGAGCGGTGTCCGATGTCCATAACACAGTTGCAACCCCCTACCACATGCATACCCATCATGGGGGCCGTCATATGGTGGCATAGTAACAGCACGCATGGCGGTATGTGTGTACATCATGTGTTTAAACACCTGTCCACATGCATGTGTGCAGGTGGTGGTCACAGGTGTGTCACACACCATCCTACCCTGCCATGTGCATACAGTCTGCTATGTCGCCGTTACATGACACTGCTGCCATAATGCATACCCATCGGTCAGGTGTCATCGACCATATGTCACATGGCTACTGTAACCCCTACCACCTCCCAAGTGCATATATCGGCACAGCTGCTGGATACAGTGTTGGTACGCATAATGCACTACATACCGCTGCACGCCTGCACATATCCCATATAGCGGGTGTGGCATTCCCAGCACCGACATGTGTGCAGGAATGTGCGCCCATGTATGCCACAGATCAGGGGGACTATGTCCCACGTGCCACACATCACTGTACACCATGGTAGAGATCTGTACATACCTCAGTGTGGGGTGCATGGATGTGGATGGTGCAGTACATGCAACACGTCGTCCCTCCGTGTAGACATGTGTGGTCACCACCATGTCAGTGTGTCAACATGTGTGTATGTCTGCTGCCTGTTGTGAGGGTGTATGCAGATATAGTGTTGTGAACGGACACTAACCACACAGGGTGACCATCCCGTACTGGTGCTGCATTGTATGACCCTGTCAATGCCATAGGTGTGAGCCATACGGGCCACCTGTGCAAGTCCGCCCCCTGTGACATGACGTGTGGGTGCATTGTATTGTGAGGGTGCTGACCACACAGGCAGGTGTCCCCATCTGCACACAATGGGGTGTGTGCCATAGTGATGTACACCCCGCGATTGCGGACATATTCCTGTACCAGTACAGCGTCCTACTGCTGCACAGCGTGCACCACAGCTGACAGGTGACACCTGTGGTCAGTCGCCAGCACGCTGTGTATGACACCTGCAGAATGTCACCATACCTGTACTGTGTCATGCCATGTATGTGATGTCTCTGTCCACCGTAGCCTGTGGCAACGACCACAGGCGTCAGGTGCAGTATGTGTGTGGACATGTGTGTCATGTACCGTGTAAACAACGTTACACTATATCTGGCTCCGTGCTCCGCAGGTTTACACGTAGAACTTCTCTACTTGCGATCTAAACTGTCTGTTCTCTATCACAAAAGCTCAGCACCTGCTCCCACAGTATTCTTACATAGGTAAAGTACATGTATACTAGATGGAGTACTACACTAGCCTAGAATCCCCTTGAGTACCCACTTCCCTATAGGTCCCTTCTGACCCAGTTACACAGCAAGCACATTCACATTCTCTGGCATGTCGAAGGGTCAATTGCTAGCGACCTCTCCTGTTCAGCTGGTGAATCTGGGCATCCTGAGGCAATGTTACAGGTGCCTCATGGACACGGACAACCCGCACCTCCCCCACTAAACAAAATACATGTGAGAGATGCAACTATATAGCCAGACAGGAGGCTGAGCTCTCTCAAACCACGACCGGCAAGACCAAACGGGAGGAGAAGGACACCACGCACACCACAAACCCAGTGTCACATGGAACTATCACAAATGCTAAACAAACACATGAACACACAAAGACATACTCGGAGGCACTGTTAAAACATGTAACGAACCTAATGAGGCCTCCGAAGCAGACACCCAAGCAACTGCCTCCACAAGACATAGGACATGCAACACATAGTTCTCAACGTCAGTGTGCTAAACAGTCACAGCCCTTAAGGCCACACACAATGCCAGACACAATTGTAATAGGTGACGCCATAGTCAGACACAACGACGTCCCACCCACCAGACTGAACAAGGGAATGATCACAGTAGGCTGCCTGTCGGGCGCTGGAATCCGCCACATAACAGAAGCACTCAGGTCACTCCGCAGCATGTACAAGTATGACGTGGTCATTGTCCATGCTGGTGTCAACATCCAGAGACATACCTCCCTGGGATACATGAAAGGAGACATAGAGGGGCTCTCAGATTGTGTAGCCCAGGCCAGCATGACCCTGACCCTGAGCAGTATCCCACCCTCATCAAGAATGATGCCACAATACTGAGTCCGAATGATCACCCTTGATAATTGGCCTGATTACCGGTGTCAGTCTGAGGGGGTCCAATGTCCTCTTGCCTGGGATGACATGCTTGACACGCCATGCTCCTTCGCAAGGGATGGCTTGCACCTGTCGCCCCTGGGCTTCAAGAGTTTGGCAAAGGCTCCTGCCACCCCCACAGTGCCCACTGCAGGCAAGGCTGAAATGATAAACCTACCGCCCTAGATTACAAACCTGGAAAAAACTAAGGGTAATGCTGCTCAATGCCAGTAGTCTATGCCCAAGCTGCACGCCCTCAAAAGCCCTCCTCAGTATGGAGGACATCGATGTCAGTGCTGTGACTGAAACCTGGTTCAGGGCTCCTGAGAGCACCCCAGCACTATCAGGTCATACCTCATATCACGCGTTCAGGACCCTAACCCGGACCGAACCACAGAAGGAGGGGGAGTCTCCATTTCCATGAAGGATACCCACACCTCCAGGTTGGCGGAAACACACGTAGCAGCGGGGACCATCCAGGTGCAATTAACCATGGGTAGGACTGCCCTACAGTTTGTTGCATGCTACAGACCACCCTCCCAAACCCAGGATACCCGCACAGCCCTCCTGAAGACACTGGGGAGTATGAATGCTCTCACAACGCCATCATATTGGGTGACATCAACCACCCATACATAGACCGGGAACATTACCCAGGACCCAACACCCTACACCAAAGGTTCCAGGTGTTCATACACCCGAATGCTGTGGAACAACTATGCACCATACCCACAAGGGGAGGAACTATACTAGTCCTGATCATCACACATGGGGACGACATGCTCCACACAGGATGTACATCCCTCAACGGTGAGGTCAGACCATATAGTGATCTCACTGGAGATCCGCATCCCGCCCCCAACACCGGCAAGGGAGACCACAGTGAAGACCTCTCCACAGTGAACCCCACACGTCATACGACTGGTGTGGTACCCTACAAGGCCTCCATGCCAGTGGAAAACACAGGCCACGCTGCTGAAACCCTTACAAATGCCTTCTACGAGCACCCCCAGGAATGTCTGGATCAAGCAATCCCTAATAACATCAGGACCTTGTCCACCAAAGGCAGGCACACGGTCTGCTGGACCCCAGCCATAAACAAACCGTACAACAAGAGGTGAAAGCTACTACATGACAGAGCAATATCACTACCAGGGAAGGCATCACTGATCAATACTGGCGGTAACATACGATCACTCATACAATCATCCAAGGCCGCCTGTGGGAGAGGACTTGCAAAGGACACATAAGACAACCATAAGGCCTTCCTTAGCTATGGTAGGAACATGGGTGGAAGCTCATAGTTATGCTCGGAATTAGTCCAGAATGGTACAATGATCACTGAACCCATAGACATTGCCAACAAACTGGCAGACAGGTTCTGTGCATATATCTACCCTCCCCCAAGAGGGGAGGTATCTATCCCACCAGAGTCTAGCCTCCCAAACATCTCGAATGCCCAGGTGAGAGCTGCTATCTGTAAAGCAGAGAACACAGCATCAATGGGACCAGACAGTGTCCCCGGCTGTGTGCTACACAACCTCAATGAGGGCCTCAACCCGCACATAAGGCTGCTGTTTAATCTTAGCCTTACTACAGGCTACGTACCCAATGGATGGCATACGGCAACTGTGGTCCCAGTCCACCAAGGCGGTGCTCCTACGGACTCTGGACATCACCGCCCTATAAGCTTGACGAGCCTTGTCTGCAAAGCTATGGAGGGGACCATAATGGAGCCCATAAATGA